>NW_012108308.1:227664-229128 GCF_000951045.1 Mandrillus leucophaeus | reverse complement strand
GGCATGGTGGCGCGTGCCTGCAGTCCCAGCTACTCAGGAGGCTGAGGCAGGAGAATCACTTGAACCCGGGAGGGCGAGGCTGCAGTGAGCTGAGATTGCACCACTACATTCCAGCCTGGGCAACAGAGCAAGATTCAGTCTCAAAAACAAATAAACAAACAAACAAAAAACAAAAAACAAAAACCTAGCATAAAAACTGAAAAACAGTATGAGTCTGGCTATAAACAAAAGTTTTACTCAGCTTAGCCAAAAGTCAGAAGTGTCCTCTTAGGTCACTATCTGCTTTTCTCATGGGTAAGGGATATTACACTGATACAAAGACATGCAGAAGACATGTTCCCACTCCAGCACCCAAGAGATTTCTCTTTAATAAGTTTTGGCTTTGGTTTCTCACAATTCAAGTAGCCCAGCTTCTTCTCATGTTGCTGCAATCACCGCTCAGGGAATGGCTTTGCCACCTTTCATCATTGATCTCAGGAAATAAAACAATCGGGACACTAGTTCATGGTGTCCTCCCTAAACTCAATCCTGCCCAGGTGCATACCTCACAGCTGTGTTTCAGAAATGGAATGACACATCCAGGAGTAGACTATTTTTAATGTTAAGCTGTTCTCAAGTTATGATTAACCAAACAATGACCAATCACAGGACACCACTCAAAGCTCTTGGGGAGCTAAAAATGTACAAACAGAAAAACAAAATACCCCAAACAAACTGTAAAATTGTACGGAAATGTGAAACAATGTTGTTCTAAGTGAACAGCTCTTAAATGCGCTCATTGCTGAAGCCTTATGGTGAAATCTGTAATTTGGCGACTCTTCTGCATACTTCCCCCAAAATAACCACACATGTGGCAGGATTTCTCTGCTGTCAAGATACTCTTTAAGGAGAGGGATCAAGTCTTATTGAAGTTTCTCTGCCTAGCAAGCGGCTCAGTCTGGCACATATCAGTTGCTCAGTAAACATCCGCTAAATCAAAGGGTAAGCAAATGAGGAAAATGGGTATTCGGTGGCCTCTCATGCCACTGAAAGGTGCCAGCACAGACATTATGACATCTGCCATCACACACTAAGAGTTTTGTAAGCCATTCACTTCTCCAGCTATGCTTCTCAAAATGTAGTCTACAGGTTCCAAAACAGCAACCCATGGGGAGCCTGTTAAAGATGTAGATTCCCAAGTTCTACCACAACCTAAGAATCAGACACTATGGAAATGAGTTCTGGAGATGCTTTGTAACAAGCACCTCAGATGATTTTTCTATACATTGCTAGAGACTGATTGCTTCATTCTAGATACTACCCCTGCAGTACAGGAAGCTACTTCCTCTAGAGACTGTTCTAGAAAGTGATTGCTTCAGACCAGACACTGCCCTTGAAGTTTAAGAAGCTACTTCCAAGTGGATGGTGGTACCTATCTGAAAGCATGCCTTACAAATTAAGCTTAAAGTAACAGCAAACCGGCCG
>NW_012108308.1:223696-226379 GCF_000951045.1 Mandrillus leucophaeus | reverse complement strand
GCAGCCTGCGAGTGGCTGAGCCAGAGGATTCAGATGAGCTGTACCTGGATTCCTCACCCACGGGAACTGTGGTAATAAATGTTTGTTGTTTGAAGCTGCTAGATTTTAGAGCAATTTGTGATACAGCACTGGATAACTAATACAGAGCCACTTGCTGCTAATACCCTCAGTAAACATGTTTCTTCCTTTTTATTTTCCCTTTCCTTCCTGCCTGCCTTTTGTGCATCTCAATTAATACAGCATACAGCTATCTCATTCTAGCCTAGGCCAGGCTTTTTTTTTTCCACCTGAAACTCTCCGAATATCCCAAATCCACATCTCTCAGTATCCAATTTGTCTGGCATTATCATTTGAGCCAGTGGGGAAGAGAAGCTTTCATCAATGGTGGCATCTGATACGCTTCTCATTATCCTCTCTGCTGTCTCCCTCTTTGCAGAACTACTCAGCAGTGAAATTAAAACATTTGTTCACTTCATTGCTCAACAGTGATGCTAGGGCGGCCATCTGGGAAGAGAAGCAGGGGTGGGCTGATGAAAGGGCCAGGAGAGGGCAGTTAGCTGCATGGACAGCCCTGCTCTCTCTGCTCTTTCTTTCAGAACCTACTGGGGACCTACACCCGTGCCAGCACTACAGCAGTTACTCCATCAGCCCCCTAAAGCTGCCTAGGGCTCCACAGTGGAATAAGCAAGCAAGCCCTTTTCTGCAACAGTTTTTCTGCCTAAACAGAAGGGTATTAGGATATTAGGATAGGCAGGGGTTCGTCAATTACTATCATGTAACAGAACTCCAAAAGCTGACCAAAACAGAGTTCTGTTGAAAGGGCTAAGTTCTTTAACCATACATTTGGAACTAACTCTTAATTCTCAGGGGTAAAGGTACTTCAATAAATTCATGTTAATGTACTGTCACAGAAGTAATCTAAGTACTTTGCCTATGAGTGAAATGTAGGTAAATATATTTCAAGATGAGACCATTTCTTTTCCTCTATAAGTGAAAAACCATTTAATCTTTCCCTTAACTCAAGCCTTTTAACTGAGTTGACTTATTTACCCCAATTGTTTGCCTACTGCCTTCAGATCTGTTTGAGTTATACTATATTCTTGTTCACTCAGGCCTCTGTTGACTGCTGAGGGCTGGGTGATGGCAATAATGATAGAGACTATAATCGCTCCACATCATCCCGGACACCGTGCCAGCTACCTTCCTCCTCCTCACACCAGGCCTGGGAGACGTTACTACTACTATTTTAGATGAACTTCAAGGAGGTTAAGTAACTTGCCTAAGGTCACAGGTCTAGCAAGGAGAGTAGCTGGCACCCCTTTCACCTAGTTCCACCTCCCGGATTTAAGCATAATCGAATCTATTTACACTGGGTTCTATTAGACTTACCAGAATCAATACTGCTTTGAATACTGGGTAGTATGTAGACAATTTGTATCACTTTTCTTGGTCTCAATGAATAGACTGGTATATAGTAGGTGCTCAATAAATGTTTAATTAAATAAAATTCCCTTGCCATAAAACCATTAGCCCTTCTATCCATGGCTGCACATCTTAGGCTTAATCATTAACAGAAAGGAGATTTGGAAAAACAACGACTTATTTTCACCTTTCATAGACCTGTAAAATGAATCTCATTAACTCACTCTCAAGAGGGCTACCCAACCCTTCAGTGAACAGAGCCCTCCAAACACAGATCTGCACTTGACAAACCTCCACAGCAGCGACACGGCTGAAAACACCAGATTCACATAGGAGAAGAGACGTGTTTGCCTTTGAAATAAAGTTGAAGGAGAAAAAAATGCTACTAGGTCTTCAGCTTTGGGAGTCTTCTAGATTTCTAGGTGAAGAGTCGATCAAAAAGCACAGAAATCAATAGTAGAAAAAGCTATCTCCTTATTCTAGTTGAAGACCCACTTTGCTGTATACACAATTAATTAAAAGCAGAGACATGGCTAGGAATAAAGAAGGAAGACAATTCCAGCCTTCATCTTTCTCCCATGCTGGATGCTTCCTGCCCTCGACCATCAGGCTCCAAGTTCTTCAGCATTTGGATTCTTGGACTCACACCGGTGGTTTGCCAAGGGCTCTCCGGCCTCTGGCAAAAGACTGAAGGCTGCACTGCCGGTTTCCCTACTTTTAAGGTTTTGGGACTTGGACTGATCCACCACTGGCTTCTTGCTCCTCAAGGCGCAGACGGCCTATCGTGGGACTTTACCTTGTGACTGTGTGCCACCTACCACGGCTTTGGCCACTTTCTGTTGGATTGCACCTGAAGTTAGAGCAGCTGCTGCCATTTCTGTCACCATGAGGGCAAGCCTTTCCAAAAGTGGAGGCCACAGAGAGGAAGCATTGCTGAGATGGGGAGAAAGAACCCAGGTCCTGATGATGGTGTTGCCATACCTGTACCCAGCCATGGCCAGAGCTATCTCTCCTTTCACACTATGAAGTCACAGAAGCCAACAAGTTAACTTTGCATAAGCCAGTTTGGACCAGTAGATTGCACACAGAAGGCGCTCAAAGGAATCCTAGAAGCCCGGAGCTGGAAAGGGTCCCTAGTTCAGCTGGTCTGGTGCTCCCTGCGGTACATGAATGTGTTTACAGCATCTCCCTACAACTCTCTCTGATATTCCTATGTCTACCCTAATTTAGTTGTTTTAGTAACAACGTGGTGCCTCCCAGG
>NW_012108308.1:207762-221210 GCF_000951045.1 Mandrillus leucophaeus | reverse complement strand
TGACAGAGCGAGACTCCGTCTCAAAAAAAAAAAAAGTAACAGCAAACCATCTCATGTGTCAGAGTAAATGGCCATGGCACCAGCATATTATAAGGCATTCAGTGAAAAGGGGGTTTCAAGGTCTATTAGGTCTAAAATACTGAGTTAATGTATAAACAAACAATAGCAGTTGTTCCCTACTGATCTCCTACCGAGTGTCTGGCATTTTACTATGAATTTTATTTAAATAATCGTAATTCACAATGACCCCATGATGTAGGTGATAGTATCCCCATTTTACAAACAAGGACACTGAGGCTTATGAAGATGAAGCTGCCTAAAGTCACAATGCTAGTAAATAGTAGAGCTGGATAAATGAATTGTATATCCACACAATGCACATGACTCAGCAATAAGAAGGAATGAACACATAACAGTAGGGGCGTATCTCTGTAGAGTTCACAGAAAAAGAAAAAAGGGGAAAAAAAAAACCATGGATGAATCTCAAGATACTTACGCTGAATGAAAGCCAGACAAAAAATACATACCATATGATTCCATTTATACAATACTCTAGAAAATACAAACTTATGTACAGTGACCGAAAGCAGACCAGCAGTTACCTGGGATGTGGGTAACTGGAAGGGGCAGGAGAGAGGGAGTACACACGGACATGAAGAAACTTTTGGGGGTGATGGAGATGTTTACCATCTTGACTGTGGTGATGGTTTCAGGGCATATACCAAAACTAATCACACTGTACAGTATACCTATGTACAGGTTACCGCATGTCAGTCATAGCTCAATAAGGCTGTCTGAAACAAACTATGAGACAGAGAGACAGAAGTAGAGGCCCAAGTACAAAGCAGCATCTCCCTAACTCTGTTTAATTTTATGTTCTTAAAGTATCTGTTCCCTTTTTCTTTCTGAAGTTCAAATATTTATTACGGACTGTAACAGAATAGGCTTTAAAAACAGCCACCAAGTGATTTGCAGAGCTCCTACTCTGACCTCTAAAACTGAGGAAGAAATAAGTCTATAATGATCACGAATAGCAAATCAGTGTTCATTTAAAGGACCATTAATGATATTGCCATCAAAAAATTAGAACAAGAAATGGAAAAAAAGAAAGAAATGTTGAACGAATGCATGTATAACAGACATTTCTTGACCACCTGTTATATGCCACATACTTTTAGGTACCAATGTTAAAAAAGAATGCATAAGACACAGTTCACCTAAGTATAAAGGTGACACTAATAACTTGAGTATTGCTGATCTAAGGAATAACGTTACTCCTCTGTAGCCAAAGTTAAGTAGAGAGGAAGCCTTAAGAGAAAATGAAGAGGTGTGTCTAGAAGTTATCAAGGTAACAAACTAATGACAAAAAATGATGGATTGAACAGTTAAGAGAACATGCAAGTGCAAAAATATAAAACCATAATGTCCTTCAGCATAATCAGTACAAAGAGTACCAAGGATTTATGACTTGAAACCTCCCAAAGAGAGTCATCAGGGTTAGCCCAGCCTTGTAACTAGCTTGTCTCCCAAGAAAACAATGTATAGCCAACTGTCAATTAACACAGCTAAAATAAATACTAGACCTTGAATTTGTTTTTTAAAAAAGTAACTTGCTATGAATCAGGAAAACATTTAATTATTAGAAGGCATGTATTACTTGGATTAATACAAAATTGCCTACAGCAACATGGGAGGATCGACCCACACTACCCCCTACCAATCAGAGGAGCAAGCCTGCTGGGACAGTGGCCTCTCGCTCTGCCAGCGGCCTCTCAGAATGGGGAAGCAGGGCTGGGAGAAAAGGGAAATAAATGGAATTCTAAATTGGTTGTGGAGGCGAATCCTGCAGGGTCAGGTGTGAAGAATCAAGTATTGAGAGATCACACAGGTAGGAAAGCGTCTCAACTGAGTTACTTAAAAAAGAGGTCAGCTAAGAAAGCATGATAGCCATTTGGCAGTTTTCTGTCAGGCGATTCCTAAACACTTATACATATATGCATCACTTTTACCCTGTTGGGAGGCAGTATAACTCAGTGTGTAAGGGAGCAGCGCTAAAGTCAGAATGCTGAGGTTTCAATTCTGGCTCAGGGTCATATGAGCTCTGTGACCTTCTCCAAATTACACCACCTCTTTGAGACAGTTTTCTCATGTATAAAACAGGACTTAACAATGATACCCACACTGATGATTTTTGTGAAAATTAAATGTGATAACACATATGCCAAGCTTAATACAGAAAGCGTTCAATAAATGTTTATCATTACTGTTTTTATGTCTGAAAATGGCCACTGTTATTCCTAAATATTGGATGTATTTTACCAATAATTCATATATATAAAGTCCTTTTTGTCCATATTTTGAGTATCTGTTGTTTTGTTTTAATTTGAATTGTTTTAAGTCTCAGGTTTGGGGTTATACATGGCTACCTTCTTAAATTTATCTGTGATTAATCAGGAGGAAATGGTATGATCAGTTAAGTATCCTGGATCAAAACTGGTTAGAAGCTAGGATTCTCCTGGTGATCAAAATGTAACTTCATTTTGAAAGTATCTTGCCTGAGTACTTTTGCGAGACTGCCCTTCAGGGAATAAATTTTTAAAAATTAAAGTTTCAAAACATTGAAACCCTGGGCTATTTCCGCCCCATATGGAAAGTTAGTAAGGTATCCTGAGAACACTAAACTAGCAAACAAGTACAAAAGTCAGAGGTACCTACCTCCTTCTGTGGACCTTTAATTTCTGAACACACTTCTAGTTTTTTTAAAACATCCTGGGTAACCATGAGTGCATCTGAGAAGATACCTTCATTTTCTAGAAGAAAATTCAGCTGGTAATGTTTCCTTTCACATGCTAAATGTGGAACAAAATAAAACAAATCAGAAATTCATTACTTGAAACAAATTTTTACAAGTTTCAGCTGTCTGAGCATCTTCGGGTCATATACTGCACCTAACTGATCTCTATCTAGCACATTAGTTATGAATAACAGACAACAGTATCTCTCACAGCTTCCTCCTTTGTGCTGGCCTCAGCCTGATTAAAATAGCAGATAATCAGCAGGGTGTGGTGGCTCACGCCTATAATCCTAGCACTTTGGGAGGCTGAGGCGGGTGGATCACGAGGTCAGGAGTTCGAGACTAGCCTGGCCAACGTGGTGAAATCCCGTCTCTACTAAAAATTCAAAAAATTAGCTAGGCGTGGTGGTGCATGCCTGTAATCCCAGCTACTTGGGAGGATGAAGCAGGAAAATCGCTTGAACCCGGGAGGCGGAGGTTGCAGTGAGCTGAGATCACGCCATTGCACTTCAGCCTGGGCAACAGAGCAAGACTCCGTCTCAAGAGAAAACAAAACAAAATAAAAAAAACAGATAATTATCAAAATGGTACATCATTATTCCAATACTGCTTTTCTGCTCTGTAGTTCATGTTTGGACTTTCAATGTTCAAAAACACAGACACTTTTAAAAGAAGAATGGCCCAGAATGGTATTGCACTGAATATTGGTTTTCTACCTAACAGCGGTCTTTGATAAATTTATTAATGAAACATTAAAACTGATAAAGATCATTAAAAACAGAAGGATGGATTATAAGACAATGACTGTTACCTGGTTCTGTGCTTGTCTCCTTTGCCTCACTAAAGGTTTGCACAACAGGGGAGGGGGAACAATCTTCAGCTGTGTTAGGAGTCTCCACTGAGGTCTCTGCATTCCTCTGGCTCTCCTGGGCCGTGGGAGAATTCACACTCATCTCTTGTGAAACTGCAAGGACTGCTTCCTCAGTCTCAGCTTTCACAGGGCCCCCTGGAGTGGCAGAAAGCTCTGGGGAAGAATGAGGCTCTCCAGCACCTTCGGATGAAAGGATTTCTACTTGAGGCTTCTCTGGTTCCTTTGTGGATGTCTCTGAGGATGGCGCAGAGACATCCCTTACCACCTGACCCTGAACAGAGCAGTTTACAAGGCTGGTCAGAAGATTTTTGCAGCTAACAGCCACATCAAACATCTGTAGACTGTCTGCTAAGGAGATGATTTTGGAGAAGTTGTGCTTGCCCACAGGTAGTTTGCCCGTGTACATCATTTCCAACAAGAGCGCAAACTCCTCGGGGCTCACCACAGATGCATCGATGGAGATGGTATCTGTGTTATCCAGCAGGGTTTTGAACAGGAGGCTGGCAGCAGCCAGGACAAGCTTGTGAGCCCTGAAGTAAATGGTACCAATGGAGATGGTGCAATCACAGAACTGTTGCTCCTTGCACAGAGTGTAGAGCTGCTGCAGCAGCTGCCGGCTGTAGTTGGGGAGCTCCATTGCGTCAACTCTGCCCCAAGAACTCCTCTTCCTCTCCTCTCCTAGAGTCGGCTTCGGGGGGACAGGCCCTAGAGAAAATACCCACAAAATACGAGGTTAAAACTTCAAAAAACCATAGGGGAAAAAAGGCCTTGAATGAAATGCTAAATGAACAGAAAGGCAGTTCACTCATTCATTCAACAAATGTTGCTTAATAGGGAGGGACAGTATGCCAGGTATACTAAATCAATAATAATCATTATGTGTTTAAACATATGAAAGAGACTGCGCATAACGCTTTGTATAGACGATCTCATTTGATTCTCACAATGACTCAGTGGAAAAGATATTATTTCCTCCCCATTTTACAGATGAGATTGGAGCTTCGAAGGACCCAGAGAATCACCCTAAGGAAAAACAGCCATCTCAGTGACTTCAAAGCTCTAACTACACTACCATTCCTGCTCCCAAAGAGCTCTCAGCCACCTAGAGGAGATAAATATGTAGATGGAGACTTATAATACAATGTCCTTGGCTTATTCAGTCTAGCCCTAACAATGGACCGAGGTCATCATTCTCTTCCTCTGAAAACACATTTTTCACTTGGTTCTCCTTCTCACTCACTAGCCATGCCTTCCCAGACTCCTTGGTTGGGTCCTCTGTGTCAGTGCAGCCTTTAAAGCTTGGAGTGCTCGAGGACCCAGTCATGCCACCTCTTACCTTCCCTCTCTTCTGATTCCATAGCTTTGAAATGTCATCTAAATGCTGACAGCTTTCAGATTTATGTCTCTGGCTCAGACTGTTCCTCTGAACTCCTGATGTAGACCTCCAACTACCTACTCAACATCTCCAATTGGAACCTGGTTTCTGAAATGTAACATATCCAAAACTCTCCTGCCACTTTCCCACCTCACAGCCGTTCTGTCCTTCTCGTTCTTCAGACTAAAACCAAGCCATCCTTGACTTTTGCTTTTTCTCATATGCTATATCTGATTCTTTATAAATCCTGTTGGTTCTACCTTCAAAACATATCCAAACTCCAACCGCTAATTTCCTTCACTGGCTCCTCTCTAGTCAGTCCAAGCTGCCATCATCTCTTACCTAGATTACTGCAGCAACCTCCTAATTAGCCTCCATCCTCCCCTACTGCTATCATCCTATCTTCGACCCAGTAGGCAGAGCAACCTACTCAACACACAGCCAGATCTTGCTGCTTCTTTGCACAAAAAGTCTTAAATGGCTTCCAGTCTTGGAGTAAAAGTCAAAGTTCTTACAATGGCCTAGCAAGCCTTTAATCGTGATCTGGCTGTCATCGGCTCCTAACCTCATCTTCTACCACTCACTCTCCCCCTCACCCGTTCTGCTCTGACAACTCCGCCTTCCTTGCTGACCTGGGAATATACTAAGCATGCTCTACGTTCTCTGCCTCAGGGCCGAGCATGCTTAGTATATCTGTGCGTGGCTGGCTGGCTTATTTCTACCAACCCTTTGCTCAGAGGCCATGTTAGCAGTAAGGCCTTCTTCCCTGACCATGTTTTTACAACAAGCAACCTCTCCTCCAACCTCAGAACATCCCGCTCCTTCGTCTGCTTTGTTTTTCATCATAGCACTTATTGCCTACTGACATACTATATTTTTATTTGTTATTATCTATCGTTCTTCACTAGAATATAAGCTCCATTAGGGTACGAACTTAATTTTATCATCTGCTGTATCCCAATGCTTAAAATTCTGCTTAACACAAATACTGTTGATAAGTTGGTAGAATGAATAACTAACTAAAAGGAAACATAATGATGGATTTGTACACAGAAACACAGTTTGGGGGATAGGGGAGTACAGGAGTTAGAGTAAAGCTTTGAGGGAATAACAGCCGACCTGTGTCTTAAAAGATACGGACACACAGATGAGGTAAAAAGAATGGGAGGAAAAGGCAATCCTGGCAGGGATGCCTGCATGAGGCACACAGATAAGAAAACATCCCGTGGTGGCAGGCAGGAGGATTAGGAGCTGAGATTATTACTGGAACATAAAGCAGGGAATAGGAGTGTTAAGAGATGAATCTGGAGAGGCAGGCAGGGGTGTTGGCCACAGAGGGATATATAGGCTATGATTACGAGCTTGGATTTTATCCTAAAAGCAATGAGCAGCCATTGAGGTGTTTGAAGGGCTTTAAGCAGCAAAGTCATGTGGTCAGATATGCATTTTAAATATACCACTTAAGTAACATGTGAACAGAATTTGAGGGGGATAATGCTGGAGACGGGCTCTATTATTGCAGGAGATCAGGAGAAAATCAATGAGGGCTTCAAGCAGGAGAACTGGTAATAGGAGAGAGCCAAAACACATTGCGAAAGCATAGCTGTCATGACTTAGGGGCTGAATGATGTGAAGGATGGAGAGAAACAATTCCCAGGTTCCTGGCTTGGTGAGTGGGTGGATGATAAGATGATCCTGATAATACAAGAACAGACAGTTTAGGGGGAGAGACATCTAGTTCAGTTTTGGGTTTGAGGATCTTATCTTTGTGGATCTTTGAGGAAATTATATAATCTCACTTGTATAAAGAAACAAGTGCACCAAGAAAAGGGCAGAAAGACATATGTCAAAAAACCAGCAATTGCTTTTGTTAGAGGATTATGGATGATTCTCTTTCCACCCCACCATTTCTACATTTACTGACACTGAAATTGACAGATAAAAACATAAATAAAAATATTTCAGAGTTCCAGTTTCCATTCTGGCATGTCAGGAGCTTAGAAGTCACCATGTCCTAAAAGCAAACAAAGCTGAACAAACTGAAAAACCAACAACCTTCTTTAATTAATCAAAGAAAGGTCACAGGGCAAATCATTGTCCCTAAAATTAGAGACAGGTAGACACAGAGACTCACAACTTAATGAACAAAAAACACAAGCCAGGCGCAGCGGCTCAGGCTTGTAATCCCAACACTTTGGGAGGCTGTGGCGGGTGGATCACTTGAGGTCAGGAGTTTGAGACCAGCCTGGCCAACATGGCAAAATCTCGTCCCTACCAAAAATATACAAATTAGCTAGGCATGGTGGCAGGCACCTGGAATCCCAGCTACTCAGAAGACTGAGGCAGGAGAATCACTTGAACCTAGAAGGCAGAAGCTGCAGTGAGCCCAGATCACACTACTGCACTCCAGCCTGGGCAAAAGAGGGAGACTCTGTCTCAAAACACAAAACAAAACAAAAACAACATATGAACAAAAGCCTCTGTAGGAACAAGCGCCAGTTTAAGAAAACCTGAACTGCAATCAATGAATCGCTGGAGGCTCAGTGTGCACAACTCTGAGAGTTAAAATTCTGGGGGGGACTCAGTCATGGGGGGCCCCCAACACTTCTGTGAGCTTTACCTCCTAGAGCTCTAACAAGTCCTCACAATGAATACTGAAGAAAAATTCCCTCTTGCTTCCAGCAGCGGGAGAGGGAAAAGGAGCCATTTTGAAATCTGCCAGAGCACTCTGTTTTTAACAAGGCCCACCTTCAAGAAAAGCATTTTACAAGAGCCTAACTGGCTACAGTTTTCTCAGAGTCTAACCTACCTGGAGAAAAACAGATATCGAACTCCAGCTCCCTCCAGCCATCCTGTACCATCTAAGGAGCAAAAAAGCCTGAGAGTACTTGGGAAGTTCACAGCCCAGGGGCACAAGCTCACCAAAAGAGTGAGAATCCCAGGACTAGAGAAAGCTTCTCCTCCCCTACACCCTACTACCACATCAATAAAGGCCTAGCTATAGCAGTTCCTTTTATGCAGTACATCATGTCCACCTTTCAATAAAAAATTACAAGGCATACTAAAAGGCAAACAAACAAACAAAACCAAAAAACAGTTTGGAGAGACAGAGCAAACTTCAAAACCACTCAGATATAGCAAGAATGTCCAAATTAGCACAGCAGGTTTTTTTGTTCTGTTTTTGTTTTTTTTTAAGACTATGATTACATATCCAGGGGCTTTAATGGAAAAAGTACAAAACATGTAAGAATAGATGGATAATGTAACAGAGAAACAGAAATTCTAAGAAATAATCAAAAAGAAACGCTAGAGATAAAAAACACCATAACAGAAATGAAGACTGCCTTTGATAAGCTCATTAGTAGACTGAACACGACTGAGGAAAGAATCTCTTAGCTTGAAGATGTAACAATCCAAAACTAAAAAGCAAAGTAAAAAAAGAAGAAAAAAACAGAACAGAATATCTAACAGTGGGAAGACTAGAAAAGAAATAACTAATGCCAAATGGGGACACCGGAAGGGGAAGAGAGAAAAGCAGCAATATTTGATGCAATAATGACTGAGAATTTCCCCAAATTAATGTCAGACACCACATCACAGATCCAGGAAACTCAGAGGACATTAAGCCTAGGCATATAGTTTTCAAATGTCAGAAAATCAAAGGTGGCCATGGTAACAAAGAAAAACAAAATACAATGTATTAATATCAGTATCACTGTATACCCCATATACATTAAAAACATAAGGTAATTTATGAATGTCCACAAATATAAACTAAATAAAATGATTCAATTCCTTGAATGATGCAATGTGTCAAAACTCACACACACAGCAATAGACTATCTGAACAGGCCTATATCTATTAAAGAAGGTGAATCAATAATAACCTCCCCAAAGTGGAAGCAACAGGCCCAGATATGTTCACTAATGAGTTCCACCCAATATTTAAGAAAGAAATTATACCAATTCTCTACAAACTCTTCCAGAAGACAGAAGCAGAGGGAATACTTCCCAACTCATTCTTTGAGGCCAACATTAACCTTCTACCAAAACCACACAGAGATATTACAAGAAAAGAAAACCACAGACCAGTATCTCTTGTGAAGACAGACGCAAAAATCCTCAACAAAATATTAGCAACTTGACTCTAACAATGCCTAAAGAGAATTATACATCATGGCCAAATGGGATTTCTCACAGGTATGCAAGGCTGGTTCAACATTCAAAATCAATTAATGTAATCCATCGCATCAACAGGCTAAAGAAGAAAAATCATGTGAATATGTCAACAGAAAGATGCAGAAAAAGCATCTGGCAGAAATTCAATGCCCATTCATGATAAAAACTCTAACAAACCATAAATAGAGGGGAACTTCCTCAACTTCATAAAGAACATCTACAAAAAACCTACAGTTGACGTCATTTATAATGGTGAGAAACTCAAAGTCTTCCCACTGGGATTATAAACAAGGCTGGGATACCCCGGTTCACCACTGATCTTAAACACTGTACTGGAAGTCCTAGCGAATGCAACAAGACAAGAAAAGGAAATAAAAGGTATACCTTTTATTGGGAAGGAAGTTAAAACTGTCTTTGTTTGCAGACTACATGATTGTCTTTACAGAAAATTAGAGAGAAATGACAAAAAACTTCCTGGAACTAACAAGAGATTATAGCAAAGTTGTAAGACATAAGGTTAATATACAAAAGTTAACTGTTTTCCTATATACCAGCAGTAAGGTAGAATGTGAAATTAAAAACTTTACCATTTACACTAGCACCCTAAAAAGGCAAATACTTAGGTATAAATCTAACAAAATATATACAAGATCTATATGAAGAAAACAACAAAACTCTGATGAAAGATATCAAAGAACTTAAAAAATGGAGAGATACCCCATGTTGTTAGATAGAAATATTCAATATTTTCAGAGACTCAGATCTTCCCCATGACCAAAATAGCTAACTCAATATTGAAGGAGAAGACTAAAGTTGGAGGACTGACACTGACTTCAATATTCACTATTTTAAAGCTACAATAATCAAGACAATGTGATATTCGTGAAAGAATAGACAAGTAGATCAGTGAAACAGAACAGAAAGCCCAGAAACCGAGCCCACACAAATACAGTCAATTCATCTTTGACAAAGGAGCAAAGGCACTAAAATGAAGCAAAGAATATCTTTTCAACAAGTGATGCTGGAACCAATTGGACATTCACATACAAAAAAAAAAAATGAATCTAGACATAGACCTTACACCCTTCACAAAAATTAACTTAAAATACATCAGAGACCTAGATGTAAAATACAAAACTATAATTCCTAGAAGTTAACATCAGAGAAAACTTAGTTGACTTTGGTTATGGCAGTCTTTTTAGATACAACACCGAAGGCACAATCCATGACAGAAATAAATTTTGCTCCATGAAAGACAATGTCAAGAAAATGAAAAGACAAGCCACAGACTGGGGGAAAATATTGGCAAAAGACACATCAGATAAAGAACTCTCAACACTCAACAATAAGAAAACAAACAACCCAATTAAAAAATAGCAGAAGACCTGAACAGACACCTCATCAACGAAGATATGCAGATGACAAATAAGCATATGAAAAGATGTTGTACATGGAATGTCTTTAGAGAATTGCAAATTAAAACAACAAGATATCATCACACACCTATCAGAATGACCAAAATCCAAAACACTGGCAATACCAAATGCTGACGAGGACGTAGAGAAACAGGAACTTTCATTCAATGCTGGTGGGAATGCAAAATAGTACAGACATTCTACAGATTAACAGTTTCTTACAAAATTAAACATACTCTTGCCACATGATCCAGTAATCACATTCCTTGGTAATTACCCAAAGGGGTAGAAGACTTATGGCCACACAAAAGCCTGCACACAATGCTTATAAAGCAGCTTTATTCATAATTGCCAAAATTTGGAAGCAACCAAGAAGTAGATACAATGAATAAACTGTGGTACATCCAGACAATGGACTATTATTCAGTGCTAAAAAGATATGAGATATAAATTCATGAAAAGACAGGGAGGAAACTTAAATGCATATTTCTAAGTGAAAGAAGTCAATCTGAAAATGCTACATACTTTATAATTCTAAATATATGATGTTCTAGAAAAGGTAAATAGATAGTAAAAAAGACCAGTGATTGCCAGGAGTCAGAGGAGAGGGAGGGATGAATAAGCAAAGCACAGAGGATTTTTAGGGCAGTGAAATTATTCTTCATGAATCTACAATGGCAAATATAGGTCATTATACATTTGTCAAAACCCACAGAATGCATAACACCAACAGTGAACCCTAATGTAAACTATGGACTCAGGGTAAGAATGATGTGTCAATGTAGGTTCATCAGTTATAAGAAATGTACCACTATGGTGTGAGACGTGGATGGTGGGAGAGGTTATGCATGTGTGGGGAATGGGAGTGGGGAGAGATCTGCAAACCCTCTGTAATTTCTGCTTAATTCTGCATGTACCTCAAACTGCTCTAAAAAATAGTTTATTAATTAAAATAAAGATTTGCCAAAATAAGTATCAATGTTTCAGTTCTAACTACCCCAGCCCCTTCTACACCATGTACCTAATATTGTTGGGCATTCATGAATTCATGAGATTTTTTTCAGCTTGATCAAAGAAAATCTTTAAGAATGTCTACCCCTACTTTTTGAATACAGTCTGTTTTAATCTATATTATAAAAATGCACATATATTTTTAAACAAATGAAGAAACAGTCCTAGGAGGTAAGTGCCTTTCTCTAAAAGAAGTAGCTCGAGTAGGGGAACTGGAATTTTTATCTCTTGGTGTTTTATGGAAAGAGGGGGGAAATTCCATAAGATTTAAAACTAGGAAAACATTTTTTTAAATTTTAAATTAATTTAATATTTGAGAAAAATCTGAACAAGAACTCAATTTGCAAATAACAAAAGACCATAAACAGGCACTGATGAGGTTTTTCTAAGCAACAAATTATACCAATGTAATGTGATTTTTTTTTTTTTTTTTTGTAAAACAAGACATAAGTCTTATGGATTACAGTAAACCAAAAGACCAACCTGGACATACATTAGATTTTTAAACATTCTTATTAGTAAGAAACAAGTGACTGGGATTATATTTTCGGTAGACTCAAACTTAAAGGTTGCTTTTAAGTTTCTGGGGAAGGTACTCACGTCAGATTAAACAAGAAGAAGATTCGCCCAAGATGCAGAGGGAGATATTTCGAGCATTATGTGGTCAGAGCTATTTAATGTTTTTGTGAACAACTTAATAAGAAGAGAAAAAGAAAAACTTCAGCAGAATGAGCAACTGGGCAAGGTTAAAAAGCCAACTGAACCTAATTATCTAGCTTACCAATATATAGATACTAAAAAGATGGTTATAAGCTTGAGCAGTAAAATGAAAATGGGAACCGTTAAGGCCTAAAACATTCAAGGGTGGTCAATGGCTACATAATGAATCCAAGTTGGCAATGTCGAAAATTGAAAATTTACTGAGATTAAAGCAATAGTAATTAAAAAACAGACTTTTGGCAAAACAGCACACTGAGCTGAAGTAAATGGATCTTTTTCTCCCACTACAAACACACAGAAATGCTGGATAAAACATAAAAAATGCTTTTAAAATACATAGGCTTGAAAAAAAAATTAAAGAAAAGAAATCCCTAGGTACCTGAAATGAAAGAAATATCAAAATCAAAGCTAGAACAGTAAGTGGGAATTGAGACCATGGTGGCCCACAGGGGTTTCAAACTCCTGTACAGGCCCTAAGCTGGGAGGAGGAAGCATTAATGCTCACATGAAGACTGCAAATGTAGCTTCAGGCAGGTAGAAGGTGGGGAGTTAGCACTGAGACCCTTGAATAAAGCCCAGAGCCTCAAACTTCGATCCTTCCTTGATATGCGGTCTGAAAAATCTGCTCACTGGCTCAGGGAAACAACAATAAGAGGTGCTTATTATCTAGGCCTTCAGCAGGAGAAAAGGTAAAATGCACATCTATGCCACACAGAGGTATAGCATCCAAATTTATACTCTGTATCATACAGGAATCTCAAGTCAGGAAATTAACATAAAAACTGGTCTCCAGCATGCAGCAGAAAAAAACAAAGGGACTCACATAGAGAAAAAGAAAAACACAGAAAAGGGCCAGGCGCGGTGGCTCACACCTGTAACCCCAACACTTTGGGAGGCCGAGGCGGGCGGATCACGAGGTCAGGAGATCGAGATCATCCTGGCTAACACGATGAAACCCTGTCTCTACTAAAAAAAAACAAAAAACAAAAAAATTAGCTGGGCGTAGTGTCAGGTGCCCATAGTCCCAGCTACTCGGGAGGCTGAGGCAGGAGAATGGTGTGAACCCAGGAGGCGGAGGTCAGT
>NW_012108308.1:196038-206487 GCF_000951045.1 Mandrillus leucophaeus | reverse complement strand
GGGGCATCAGAGTAAGACTCTATCTCAAAAAGAAAAAAAAGAAGAAGAAGAAAGAAAAAATGTATGATTAGGAAGAAAAGTCTGAGAAAACTGCTTAGAAGGTAGTAGTTAAAAAGAAAATATGAAAAAGAGGTTAAGGGACATAGAAGATAAATGAGAGAGCCAAACATGCATCTAATAGGTGTTCCAGCTGGAGACACTGGAGAACATGTGGGAGAAGCAATTTGAAGACATGGCTAGGAATTTTCTAGAATTAAAGAATGAGTTTTAAGAATAAAAGCTTCAAAATATCAACACAGAAAAAGAAATTTAAGCAAACCAAGAGAAAACACATTACTTACAAAAGAATGACAACGAGGCTGATACAGACTTCTCATTAATAATAATAGATGTAAAAAGGAAATGGAGCAACAGTTTTCAAATATTAAGGAAAATGCCAATCAAGCCAATCAACCAAGTATCTATATGATAAACTATCAAGTCAGGCTAACTTTTTAAACAAACATAAAAGACTCAGAGACTGTCACTGAAAGAATTACTATAAGAAGGAAACTGAACCAGAAAGAAGGGATAAATATGTTAAGAAAAAAATAGAAAGCAACAAGCAGAATTATTATTAAACATCATCTCCACTAAAATAATTAAAATCAGAAAGACTGGTAACACTGTATGTTGGTGAGAATGTTGAATGACCAGAACTGTCATACACTGTTGGTGGAAGTGTAAAGTGGTATACCTACTGATTGGCAATGTCTTAAAATGAAGACTGAACTATTATACATGCAAGAACATGGATAAATTTTTAAAAATATGTTATGTCAAAGAAGCCAGAAACAAAAGAGTACATACTATATGATTCAATTTATAGAAAGTAGAAATATAGGCAAAACTAATCTACCATGATAAAAATCAGACAGTGTAAGTTCTAGACATGGTGTGAGTAGGAAAAAAATTAAATGTAAAGAGACACCAAGAAACTTTCTGGGAGAATGGAAATATTCTACATCTTATTTTGGGTCACGGTTACAAGAGTAGATATTTGTCAAAACTCTTCAAATAGAACACTTAAGATTATTATAATGTATGTTAATTATATCTCAATTTAAAAATTACTTAATGTGTTAATATGTCTAAAATGCACCAACATTTAAAAATGAGCATGGGAAGGGGAGATTAAAAACAAAGTAGAATAATTACAATCATAGTAGCTACCACATATTGAGTGCTTACTATGTGCCAGGCACTGTTCTAAATGCTTTGTGTGTATTAGCTCATTTAATCCTTTCAAAAACCCTATGAAGTGGGTACTCATCATTTCCATTTTATAGGTAAGAAAATTATGGCACAGAGAGGTTACATAACTTACCCAGGGCCACACAGCTAGTATGTGGCAGAGTGGGGTTCAAAACTGGGCAGTCTGGCACGGAGTTCTGTACTGTTAAACACTGTAATCCACTGTCTCTCTGAAATTAAAAAATCAACAACACAAAAAGTGAGAGTTAGGGTGTTCTAAGAGTCAAGGACGACAAAATAATACCTTCAGCCTCTGTTAAGTAAACTATGTACATTCATGTACAAGGATATAAGGGAATAGAAGCTGAATATTTACAAACAAGAGGTATAACAGAGAATAAAGAAAATGTGATTAATCCAGTAGTAGGTGGGAAAGGGGAAGAAAGAAGGCAAGAAAAGTACGGTAAACAGAAAACAAATTAAGATGGCTGGGCGTGGTGGCTCATGCCTGTAATCCCAGCACTTTGGGAGGCCGAGGCGGGAGGATCACTTGAGATCAGGAGTTTGAGACTAGCCTGGCCAACATGGTGAAACCCCATCTCTACTAAAATTATAAAAATTAGTTGGGCGTGGTGGCAGGCACCTGTAGTCCCAGCTACTTGGGAGACTGAGGCAGGAGAATCGCTTGAACCTGGGAGGTGGAGGTTGCAGTGAGCCAAGATCATGCCACTGCACTCCAGCCTGGGCAACAGAGCAAGACTCCATTTCAAAAAAAAAAGAAAAGAAAAGAAAGCAAGCTAACTAAGATGGTATAAATAAGTCCAAATACATTAGTCATTACAATAAATAAATATTAAAGTTTCTTGTTAAAAGGCAGAGATCCTCTGATTATAATTCTTTTTCTTTTTTTTTTAGACGGAATCTCACTTTGTTGTCAGGCTGGAGCGCAGTGGCACAATCTCGGCTCACTGCAACCTCCACTTCCCAGGTTCAAGCGATCCTCCTGCCTCAGTCTCCCAAGTATTTGAGACTACAGCGCGTGCCACAACGTCCAGGTAATTTTTTGTATCTTTAGTAGAGACGGGGTTTTACCACGTTGGCCAGGGTGGTCTCAATCTCTTGACCTCATGATCCGCCCACCTTGGCCTCCCAAGACCGTATTTCTTAAAAGCCAGCTCTATGTTGTTTATTAGTGTGTGGGTGTATTTACACTTAAAACAGTGCTAGCATATAGTAAGCACTACATGTGTTAGCTCTTATTATTGGGAACTGAGAAAGGCTGTGAAATCATCCTCATTCAACAGTTTTGAAACTAGCCATCTGACTTGATAGCTTAAGTATTTATCTGTAAATAAACAATTAAAATAGAATCTGTACATACCACTTTCAGGAACACAATTCTGTTTTAAATAAATATATATAATTATAAGGGATACACTAGTGATTTGGGGGCTATGGAAATACACTATAGAGGCTAAATATATTTTGCTCATCTCACAACTGAAATGTAAAAGTCTCTAATACATATTTTACTGTTTCTGCCTAACTTTCTTCGCAAGGAAGTAAATGGAAGAGACAGAATATAGCACTAGATATCATGTGGTGAAAGGAGGCTTTCCAGAGGTAAGAAAGCAGTAGTGGAACACTGCATGTTGGAATCTCGAAGTCCTGTAGACTCACATATAGAGGGAGCCTAAATTATGTTATTAAGTACTTACTCAATTGCTAGGCTCGAGAAAATTGTCAAAGGTCCCATGGGAAGAACGTTTAAGCAACAGAAGAGTACCAGAAAGATGAATGTTCCTCAAAGGAACAATATTAAAGCCTCAAGAAAAGACTATACTGATATAGAATAAAGATACTTAGAAAGACGAAACTTAATTGGCTGAACCAAGTGTCGCATAATGACCCAAAACACAAAGGGGAATTCAACACAAAGTAGAAATTAGGCCAGCTTTCTAAAAGGAGCACAAAGAATATTTATTCATTTAAATTTTTATTCTGTCTACTTCCAAAAAGGATTTGAAAGTTTGAGGGCTAGGCGTGGTGGCTCACACCTGTAATCCCAGCACTTTGGGAGGCTGTGGTGGGCAGATCACTTGAGCCCAGGAGTTTAAGACGATCTTGGGCAACACAGCAAAACCCCATCTCTAAAGAACACAAAAAAACTAGCCAGGTGTGGTGGCATGTGACTGTAGTCCCAGCTCCTCGGGAGGCTGAGGTGGGAGGATCACTTGAACCTGGGAGGCAGAGGTTGTAGTGAGCTGAGATCATGCCACTGCACTCCAGACTGACAGAGTAAGACTCTGTCTCAAAAGAAAGTTTGAGGATCCTCTAAGTTATAAGAAAACAACAGTCACACACAGGAGAAAAACCAGAAAAAGTATAAGTGAGAACTAAGTCATAGTTTGTACAAAACATGGAATCCCTTTAATGAATAGGGAGGAAAATAATACTAAATATTTACAGTCTCAATATACATTGCTTAAATCAATAAAGTGGATGTTCTGTAATCCACAATTGCTGGCAAATTTCCTAACAAGACAAAAGCCTTTGCTGCCACTACTAGAGGGTAAGGGGCTCTCTTCTGTGCCT
Source organism: Mandrillus leucophaeus (assembly GCF_000951045.1). NCBI lineage: Eukaryota > Metazoa > Chordata > Mammalia > Primates > Cercopithecidae > Mandrillus > Mandrillus leucophaeus. Next base: position 202,659 of record NW_012108308.1, on the reverse strand, counting down.
CAGGGAATGGACCTGATATTCTCCAATTTATTGTACTAATTTTCCCGTAAGTCTTCAGCCAGCAATACGCACATGTCCTCATACCAGCCAGTGGTAACATACATAAATAATTAACTCTGTGTGGGTCAACTGCCCACCATTTACTCAGTACCTTGCTAGGTGCTGTGTGGGAGCAAAAGGAACGGTAAGTAAAACAAGATCCTTGTCCACAGGGAGATGGTAATCCAATACTGAATCCAACACTGGAATGACTGAAAAGAGAACTCTTAACTCAATCGGTAAGAGACAAGAAGAGGGAAAGGAAGAAAAGGAGAGAAGAAAAAACAGATTAATCCCAGTGAGTGGCAAGGGAAGGACTAGGGCTGGTAATTTCAAGGTTCAATTTCAACAGACAAGGTGAAAAGAAAAAGAATTGCAGACAAAGGAAGGAACATGAACCCAGACCTAAAGAGACATACTTGGCACATATGCTGGAAATAACATATGCTTGCAGGCAACTGGCACTGCACCTGGCTTTGGAAAGGCACCTGATAAGTAACTACTATCGCTGTTATGGACACTGGGCTGGCCAGAAGTAGGTCTCCAAAAACACCCATGTAAGAGGAAGTATGGAGCATGAGTCCAGACAATGGCAGAGGAACTGTAAAACGCCTGCTTTCTGAGAAAGGCACACTGAACTAGGAACAGCACAATTAAAGCAGAGCTTTGCCAGTGACTGGCAGAATGGACTAATAAGGGAAAGACATTGCACTAGGAAGGAGTAACAGGCTTCCTACATATATTGTCTCCCAATAAACAATTGGAAGTTCATGAAGCAAAAGCTAGACCCATCTCTGCCTGGATTTCCGTATTTCAATATCCAAGAGAGAAAAGTCATTCTAACTCTTGATCAAGGTCTTCGATTCTGTCTCCCCTAACAATTCTGTACCCTCCTATGGGCAGACCTACCCCATGGTCTGAGACATCTTTTTGGGTGTTCCAGCTTGATGCAAGCTTACCTGTATTTTTTTTTCTTATTGTTGGTACTGGTAATCCCTATCTTCTGAAAAAAATCTTGACTTCTATTTTGAGGCCTGGGCTCTGCTGGAACCAGAAAGCTGAAAGGGACCTTGGAGAGCCCTATTCATTGCTTTCACCGAACAGAAGTTCATTACTTTATCTATCACGTACTCTTGTCGCATGACCAAATGACCTCAGTCCAATCTCCTTCCTTTTTAAAGGAAGAAACTAAGGTCCTGAGAGGCTGAGATGCTCTCTGATCCTAGTCTGTTTTAACCTCATGGCTACTTAGTAGCTCACAAACAACCAGAGCCAGGTGAAATAACAGGCACTCTCAACATAATTAGAGCAAAGATCACACATTCAGAAACAAGAAATGGGGGGTTTGCTACACACAAAAAGATGACTTAAAATGTAAGGTACCTAAGGAATCAGTTAAGTTAAAAGAGAACCCCTAGCAATTATTTCTGAGAATACAAGGAGGATTGGCAAGGTTAGGAAAGGGTGACTGTAGCTTTTAGTAGGCCCAGATTTCTCAAGTTCAAAAGCAGCTGTCATTTGGTCTGTTCTCTTGTACTGAGGGCCTGAAAGGCAACAATGTGGGGTGTAAGAAATGCAGATTTCTGTATTTTACACTCCTGGGTTCATGACAGTATCTCTCACATGTATTATCATTGTTTCAAATGCCTTCACTGTCATCGTGACTCCTTCCCAAATGCTAGTGTGCTTCGGTTCCACTCCCCAAGATTTGGAGCGATACTCAAATGGCCTGTATGCCTTCCTAAGGTACATGCTATTCTGGTCATTGGGAAATCCAGGCAGCCAGAATAGCTCTGAAGAATGCCAGCACTGAAGATTCTAAAGGGTGTGAATCAGGCATAAAGTTCACCTTTGTGGATTTGGGAGGCTGAGCTCTGTTGTAGATATCAAGTAGGGATGATGCTAATAACACTTGCTTATATACTGGGATTTACAGCTCATAATCCCACTTATCCTCATTTTACAGATGAGGACTAAGGCTCAGAGATGTTAACTGCCTTGTTAAGGGCCACAGAGCTAATAAATGGCAAAATCCATACTTGAACTCAGGTTTCAATTCCTAAGACATGGTTCTTTCCTCTATAATGCAAAGGCCTCACTGAATGCTAAGACTTAGCTACCACTTTTGCAGATAATTTCTCCCTCCTAAGAGCTTACAAGCCATTAAGAGTATAGCTGTCAACACTTGGTTACTTAAAACGAGCAGTTACAGTCTCATCCTGAGGCAACTGGTCAGTGAGCCAAACACATCCACTGCCCCATCCACTCAGGAGACCATGTTTTTCTCAATCTCCAATTCACACCTCATGGCTGGGTCAGCCCTAATGATATCCTGCACTCTCTTTTCATATTCTACTAAATAATACTAGGAAATTATTTCTCAAATAACCACTAATAGCTACTGATATTTAAGTGCCTTACTATGTTTCTAAGCTCTTTCTCCATATCACCTCCTTTAATACTAACAAGCCAGCAAGACAGTTAAACCCAATTTACAAATAAGCCCCTGATAGTGAAGTCAAGTAACAGACCCAAGGACATATAGCAAATCAGTAGAGGAACAGAAATTTTCATCCAGTCAGACTGACCCGAAAGCTCATGCCCTTTATCCACTAGAACAGTTTCTCACAATTTAATGTGCATAAGAATCACCTGCAGATCTTGCTAATGAAAAGATTCTGATTCAGAAGTTCTGAGTGGGGCCTCAGACTCTTTGTTTTTAACACGCTCCAGGAGACCCAGCTGTTGTTGGTCCAAGGAACCATCTCTGAGTAGCAAAGTGCTATATAACAATGTCTAGTCTCAAATCACATTTAATTATTATCAACTATGTTTTAAGCAACACTCCACCTCTAGAAAGTCACAAGTCACACTCAAATTCCTCTTATGCACCTGCCCTTGGCTCCAGACAGAAAAACAATGTCCAAAGTAGCTCTGGGAATAAATTTATACGACATGGAGGATTCGAACAACCAGGCCTTAGGCAAATAGCGCTGTGGCCTCCTGGTACCAACCCGAACTCTTTTGGAATGCATTCCAGCAGCCTATCTTCTAGGGCCCCAGGCTTTGGCCAGTTGCTGCCCAAGTAACTAGACCTTACAGGATCCTGTGCCAGGACACACTGCTCCTGATCTAGGAAGTGGTCAACTAGACCTAGTTAAGCCTCGAAGGACCTAGAGTGGTATATTCAGCCAATAAATATATGCTGAACTGAACACAGTGAAGAAATCTTGGCTCATGACACGATATGTGACCTACTGTGACATTTCCTTTCTAGCCACTATGCCATCTGTCGTCTCCCACAGAATCAAACAACGCTACTTCTCTTCCATAGCCTCCTACCCAGATTTCCCGAAAGCTGTATTCAACAGCATTTCAAGGCTAGTATTCTCTCTTGTGGTGTAAAGTCTAAAATTAAAGTTCAATATGAGGCTAGGCACAGTGGCTCACACCTGTAATCCCAACACTTTAGGAGGCCGAAGCAGGAGGATCACTTGAGTCCAGGAGTTCAAGACCAGCCTGGGCAACATGACAAGACCCCCGTCTCTACAAGAAACACAAAATATTAGCCAGGTGTGGTGGTGTGCACCTACAGTCCCAGCTACTTGGGAGGCTCAGGTGGAAGGATCACTTGAGCCCAGGAGGTCAAGGCTTCAGTGAGCCATGTTTGTACCGTGTACTCCAGACTCTAGACTCGGCAACAACAGAGCAAGACCCTGTCTTTAAGGAAAAAAAAAAAAAAGCTCAGTTACATGCTTACTTGACATCTAGTACAATCTCGAGGGCCTCAAATGGCCTACCACAAGTATCCCTCCCCACTGTGCTCCATGGATAAGGTCTCCTGGCTGAACAATCCTCCTTACTAAAGGGACCAGGTATAGCTCTTGCTTATTCTTGAGAAGTGAGTGGGTTACAGTTCCCAGCCAGCCCCTTGAATTATTCAAACAAGCCAATCATATCCTCTGGCCAGAAGCAGGGGGCACCATCCGCTCTTGACACTAGAAAGGCTGCTTCCCACAGCCCCTCGTCGGTGGCTTACTCTGCTGCTGAGTGCAACTCCCATGTGAGCCTATGTGACGTGTGGTATCCCAGCTTCCAGGCTGCGAGTATATGTGACTACAGCTGTCAAGCTCATCTGTCCACTGTCAGATGTCATGAGTTCAGCATCCCCATAACCCTACGGTGGGAATCCCCCTCTCTTCGGATAGGGTGAATAGGAGGTGATTAAAACATCTTTTTTGCCCAATCCACTGGTCTCTGTCCTTTTTCATATTCTTGAGGCTCTCGAATGCCTTTGGCAAGGTCATCAACTGCTCTATCATGGTAATAATATCTGGCATTGTGCTAAGCACTTTCCACACACTTTCTCATTTAATTCCCCTAACATCCCAATGAGGCAGACACCATTATATCCCTATTCTATAGATGAGGAAACTAATGTCCAGCAAGGTTATATAACCCACAAGACCACACAGTTAATAAGTTTGAGCAGAGCCCAAATGCAGATGTGTCTGGCTCCGTGTTCTTAACTACTACCTTCATCTCTCTGGCTGACAGGATTTCTGGGCTCGCTGCCATCATTCCCCATCCCCTCTCACAGGCAGAGATGGACTGCTGGGTGGCCTGGCAGGAGTGCCTGCATTTGAGGCTCCTTGTTTTTTTCTGCTGGTCTCTGCTAAAGGATGGATGGTGATATGTTATCTGGGAAAGAGTGCTATTGGAATAGGCCAGCTGGCTGGCAGCCAAAAGACTTTCCAAGGTGGCTTCAACTTAATTTACCAAAAAGTCTAGTTTGGTTGTCAACCTTGCCGATACAGAAACCTTATCCTGTCAAAGTCTTAAAGTTAACTGAGCTTGAGGAGGTTGGATAACACTATCTAGACACAGAAGAAGCTCAAATCAGAAAGGCAATTATTTAATTCACAAGGAGAAATATACCTATTCTTTGCAGTTATCTGTGAAAAAATTCAAATGGCAAGGTCAAATATCATCAGAAAGCCTCTTCAGAATCACAGAAGACAGCAAAGGAAGTTAGTTGTATGCAACCAACATTTAGTGGAAGCCTGGTGCCTCTGTCTTTACCATTAAAGTAAATGCCTGGCCCCACAACCTGGCAGGTGGAGCCTGAGGGCCAGCTACAGCGCACGGGCACTGCCAACTGACCTTCTGTGATGTCTCATCCATCACGGGGTTCCTAGACTCTTCTGTGGCTCCTGTTTCTGTTAATATAGTCGCATTGCTTTGTCTTTGAGATAACCTTTGGCAGGTATCTAATAGTGATGACCATGTGCTAATTTTTCAGTCTCTTTCTCTCAGAGTACCTTCTACTGGTCCTGACTATAGGCTTTTCTTTTGACACTCAGGACATCTATCTATACCAGATCAGAACTACTCTTCCTTTAAGAAACCTAAGCCCAATGAAGCTCCCAACTCACTTCAGATGTATCCCCCTTCTAGCTTCCTTCTGGGCCATCTGCCATACACTGGCTGTGGCAGACTCATTCCTCGTTCCCTTTCCTTATTCCCTCACCCGCTCCTTTCTCCCACACACTTCATTCACTTGTTACTACTCTGCCTTCCTTCAATCCACTTAAAACTTTATAAAAAAACTTATCAATACCAAACGTACATGAAATGATTCCTTATCAGAAAGATAACAGTCAGAATTATGCAACTAGAATTATCCTTAGAGATTATGTAATTCAGCCCTACTATTTTACAGATGAAAGAATTGACAGAAATCAAGTGACCTGCTCAAGTCATAAATCTATAATAGACAACAGCGGAGCCAGAACCAGGATCTAGGTTTTATGAGCTTTTAAGCCAGTATTTGAACCAAGATACCAAACTCCTAAGTACACAAAACAGGGCTTCAGTGGGGAGGGCTTCCATGCATCTCACATACCAGCACTAGGCTGGTTACACAGCCTGTTTATCATTTTTTTCTTTGAATGTTGATTAAAATTCAACCACTGATAGCTCTTTCAGCAAGAAAATAACTATCTTTAAGCCATAAAACTGCCCAAAATATATGCAAACATATGATTGCAAATTTCCCAATCCACTGCCATTAGAACTGTAAGGTGGGGCCAGGCTCAGTGGCTCACACCTGTAATAACAGGTGACTTTGGGAGGTCAAAGTAGGCGGATCACTTAAGGTCAGGATTTCAAAGCCAGCCTGGCCAACATGGTGAAACCTTGTCTCTACTAAAAATATAAAAATTAGCCAGGCGTGGTGGCAGGCGCCTATAATCCCCACTACTCAGCAGGCTGAAGCAGGAGAATTGCCTGAAGCCAGGAGGCAGAGGTTTCAGTGACCCAAGATGGCGCCACTGCACTCCAGCCTGCGTGACAGAGTAAGACTCCATCTCACACACACACACACACACACACACACACACACACAAAATCAGGTGAATTTGTGACTTGACCTCAAAAATATTTAGGTGACTATTAACATAATATAGCTGGGTGCAATGGCATGTACCTGTAGTCCCAGTTCCTTAGGAGGCTGGTGCAAGAGAATGGCTTGAGGCCAGGAGGCCAAGGCTGTAGTGCTCTTTGATCACACCTGCGAACAGA
>NW_012108308.1:193265-193953 GCF_000951045.1 Mandrillus leucophaeus | reverse complement strand
TTTGGGAGGCTGAGGTGGGAGGATCACTTGAGGTCAGGAGTTCAAGACCAGCCTGGCCAACATGGTGAAACCCCGTCTCTACTAAAAATACAAAAATTAGCCAGGCGTAGTGGTGCCCACCTGTGATCCCAGCTACTCGGGAGACTGAGGTGGGAGAATTGCTTGAACCAGGGAGGCAGAGATTGCAGTGAGCAGAGATCACGCCACTGCACTCCAGCCTGGTAACAGAGCAAGACTCTGTCTCAAAAAAACAAAAACAAAACTACTTACACTAATAACACAGGAGAGGGAGCAGTGAGCTAGGTACCCACACAATGCTGATGGAAGTATAAACTGGTAAAACTTTTTAGGAAACAAGGCTGGTAAATAATCTGGGAGTAATCTGCTCACCTAAAGCTATAAAAATGTCCTTAGAGACATGAGAATTTGCAGGGTGGGGAAAGGTATACTTTACTTGCACTGTTTGAATGCTTTACCAGAGTTACTTGGTATACCAGTTGTATAATTCCAGATAAAAAAGGAATGAGAAATCTATGATAGTAGCAGGAAAAAATGTTAATGTTTATGCCTTTTAGAATCACTTCTAGGAATCTATCAGGAATAATTAATTAGAGATGCAATGAAATATTTATGTACACTATATTCACAGCAATAGTATTAATGGTTTAAAAAAAAACCTGGAGACAAA
>NW_012108308.1:192173-193113 GCF_000951045.1 Mandrillus leucophaeus | reverse complement strand
GACTTGACCCCAAAAACATTTAGGTGACTATTAACATAATATAGCTGGGTGCAATGGCATGTACCTGTAGTCCCAGTTCCTTAGGAGGCTGGTGCAAGAGAATGGCTTGAGGCCAGGAGGCCAAGGCTGTAGTGCTCTTTGATCACACCTGCGAAGAGACACCACACTCTAGCCTGGGCAACACAGTGAGACTGTCTCTCTTAAAAAAAAAAAAAGTAGTAATACATTAATGAAAACATAACTGGAGTAGGCTTTTCTACACATAAAGGAAACAAGAAATTCACAAATGACCAAAGGATTTGACTACATAAAAATGTAAGCTTTAAAACAAAGCACCATCAACAAAATTAAAAGATAAATAATAAACCAGTGAACACTTCATGGCATGTAAGTGACAACCAGGCACAGTAGTCTAACACCTGTAATCCCAGCACTTCGGGAGGCCAAGGCAGGAGGATCCCTTGAGGCAAGGAATCCAAGACGAGCCTGGGCAACATAGTGACACTCCATCTCTTTAAAAAAAAAAAAAAAAAAAATTAACCAAGTGTGGTGGAGCACACCTGTAGTCCTCGCTATTCAGGTGGCTGAGGTGGGAAGATTGCTTGAGCCTAGGCAGTCAAGGCTATAGTGAGCTATGACCATGCCATCGTATTCCAGCCTGAGTGACAGAGCAAGACCCTGTCCCTATCAAACAAACCAAAAAAGAAAGATTATACAAATCAATCAGGAAGCGCCAAGCATGGCAGCCCATGCTTATAATCCCAACATTTTGGGAGGCCAAGGCAGGAGGATTACTTGAGCCCCGGAGTTCAAGATCAGCTTAGGCAACAGAGCGAGACCCCATTTCTACAAAAAATTAAAAAAAAAAAAAAAATAGCCAGGCATGGTGGCACATGCCTATAGGCTAGTTGGGAGGCTGAGGGAGGAGGATCACTTGAGC
>NW_012108308.1:171006-190665 GCF_000951045.1 Mandrillus leucophaeus | reverse complement strand
CTCTCTATATGACACTAAAAGAACATGTAATCCTCCCAATAAATAAATAAATTGAATTTCATCACATTTTTTAATGTCTGTTTATCAAAGGACATGATCATGAAAGTAAAGAGACAATGCACAGAATGGGAACAAGTACTTTCAAATCACATATCTGATAAAGGTCTAGTATTCAGAATACATATGGCATATCAGAATCTAGTATCCAGAACTCTTACAACTCAACAATAAAAGGACAAATAAGCCAATTTTAATATGGGCAAAGGATTTGAATAGACATCTCTCCAAAGACAGGCAAAATGGCCAATAAGTACATGAACAGATGTTCATCATCTGTCATTAGTAAATGCAGATCAAAGCTGTAGTGAGATACCACTTCAGGTAACAACACTAGGATGGGTATAATAAAATAAAACAGAAAACAGAAAATACAAGTGTTGCTGAGGATATGGAGAAACTGGAACCCTCACGGAATTGCTGGTGGGAACGTAAGATGGTACCGACCCTGTGGAAAACAATCTGGCAGTTTCTCAAAGAGCTAAGCAGAGACACCATATGACCCAGCAGTTCCACTCCTAGTATACATCTGGGAGAAATCAAAACATGGATCCACTCAAAAACTTGTACATTAACGTTCATTGGAGCATTAAGCCTAACGGCCAAAAAATGCAAACAACCTAAATGTCCATCAATTTATGAATGGACAAAATATTGTATATGTAAACAATGGAACATTATTCATCCATAAAAAGGAGGTACTGATACATGCTACAACATGGATGAATCATGAAAACGTTATGCTAAGTAAAAGCCAGTTTAGCCAGACATAAAAGGCCACATATTGCTGTATATGATTCCATTCATATGAAATGTCCAGAATAAGCAAATCCACAGAGACAGAAAATGGATTAGTGGTTACCAGACCCTTTGGGGAAGAGTAAATAGGGATTGACTACTAACAGGTACAGAGGGGGTTTCAGAATGATAAAAAACATCCTGGAATTGGAAAGTGGTGATGGTTATGATGGTGGCAGCCAATCCAGTCGGCCTGCCATCATCCCAGCTGAAGCAAAGAGGGCCTGGCTAGGGCTAATGCTCCACGGAGCAGGCAAGAGTGCCATCCAAGTTATGGCTGCAGATCTGAGCCTCCTTGTGCTCTCGGGGGACCAGGAGCAGGCAGGAGCCCCGCCCCACATGGGGCAGCTGCAACCCCCCAAACCATGGCTGCAGACTCAGGCATCCCCGCATTCCTGGGGGTCTGGGAAGGCCCCACCCTCACAGGCTCAGAAGCACCTCTCCCCACTGTTTGGTTTCTCCCTGCTATCAGCACCCACTCCAATCTCAATCTGGGAGCAAAGTTAGGTAGAGCCCGAGCACCAGGAACAGCAGTAGGCAGATAGAGTCCCAGGTAGAAGAGGGTAGGTCCCAGTAATGTCCCTTCTTCAGGCCAGGGAGGGACCGGAAGGCTGGGGACCTGGTTGCCAGTCCCACTGACCAGAGTGGGAACTGGTGCTTTTCCCAGGTCTGCCCATGGCCACCCATGGGCCAACTGGCACATATCACACTTCCTCCCCTCTGAGGCCCATAAAAGCCCCAGACTCAGCCAGAGCTGAGCAGACATGGGATGACCAGCTGCAGAGAGGAGCTACCCTCTCTGCTGAGAACTTCAGAGGCCTGCAGAGACCACCAAATGACCAGCCCGCAGAGAGGAGTTACTCTCTCCAGGGCCTCCTCTCTACTGAGAGTTGAACATTCAACAGACGACCTGCCTGCCTACAGAGGGGAATTACCCATCGCAGGTCTCCTCTGAGCTGTTCTAACACTAAATAAAGCTCCTCTTTGTTTTCTTCATCCTTCACTTGTCTGCATACCTGGATGCAGGACAAGAGGTTAGGCGAAGGTGCCAACGGCCAACAGAGGTTTCCAGGAAGAAAATCAACACCCTAAAGATCCCATGACAGTTACACAGACATTTGAATTGTACACTTTAAAATGGTAAATTGTATGGTATGTAAATTACATATAAATTTTTTTGGGGGGAGAAAAAAAGGCACTTGAAGGTTTTTAATGACACAGGAAAATGCTCTCAATATACTAAAAAGAAAACAACCAGCATGCAACTGAATACATGTATAATTCCAATTTGGTTTAAAAATATGTGTGCATGCATATACACATTTGCATTTGAAAATATAGAAAATAGAGAAAAATGCTAAAAGTGGTTATCCTAGGTACTGTCATTATGGGAGACTTATTTTCGTCTTCATCTATGTTACAAAATTTTCTATAGTAAACCTGTATAAATTTTATAACAGGAAATTTAAGAATAAAAACCCAGACAGGTGGGGCTGGCTTTAAAGCTAGTGTCATTTCCAACATACTATTCATTCATTAAACATTTATTTAGCTCCTACTATGTACCAAACACAGATATAAGACATAATCTCTGCCTGAAAGGAATTTACGTAAGTCTAGGGTGGAGTTTGAACCCAAATCAATGGACTGGATAGGGGAAAAAGGGTCCAGAAGCTCTTCAAGTTACTGCACACGTGATGTTGTCCAACTACACACTTTCTGCGGGTAAGGGCCCCGACTTTCATGAGCAATGTAGCTTAGTGGTTAAAGGCCGGAGCTGGAGCCAGACTACCTGGGTGTGAATCTTCAATGTTCAATTACAAAGTGTGTAATCCTGGGCAAATTACCTAACCTATTAGGAGCTCAGTTTCCTCATCTACAAAATGGGGATAGTAATAGTACCTTTCTCATTGGGCTGCTGGAAGATTAAATGAGTTACACCTAAAGCACTGGCACTATAGGAAAGGGACATAGTAAGTACTCAATAATTAGCTGCTAGCTGCCATGATCATGATCATTGCCCCACCACTACCATCTCACAGATTCTCAAGGCGATAAACATGGAGAAGATTAAGGACCACTGGAAAGGTTGTTTTCCAAATCTCAAAACCGGTAGGTAGCATCTGATTCCTGATGTGCCTATAATAACCATTCTTTTCAATTAATTTATTTTTCTAGATTCTCTCAATTTCTAATGAAACTTCTTTTGAGGTGTTCTACAAAACACAAGGAGGCAAAACATCAAAATGTTCAACATAACAAACTGCTTATGTCCTCTTATCTTCTGACTAATTCATAGAAACAAGCGATTTTCAAGGCTGTTATAACAGAAGGAGGCTTTGAGAGATTTAAGTGTCTTTCCAGGCCATGCTGCTCTGATCCAGTAGTTCATCCAAGATAACTCTTTACAGACCAAACTGCAAAATCTCCTGAGTGACACATGCATCTAATGAGTGACTAGAGATTGTGACTGCATTATATTTAAGGCCAACTTTTCCATCCTGCAGTCAAGAGTCTCAACAAGCAATTACCACTCCAATGCTTTCAAATCCAACCTCTTTAGGTATCAAAAAGATCCTTGGTTTTGTCACTGGCACTGATAGGCATTTTGCTCTGCCCTGAAAACATGGATGATAACTACGTTTTCGTCAACTTGATTATAATACACTTTTCTTCATCAGGGAATAAATCTGGGCCACACATTAATACAGTACCAAATTCCAGAGCTCACAGATACCCGTCTAATGCAAAAATTAAGTGGCCCTGGCAACTAAAGAATAACACACCAGGCACTGTGATGCCAGCGGCTATGTGCTCCACAGTAAAGGTTTGGAGTGCAGGCTCTAGAGATAGCCAGGGGCATGAATCCCAGCTCTGCCCCTCTTACCAGCTGAATTTTAGTCAAGTTGCTTAACTCTCTTGGCCTCAGTTTTCTCTTATGTAAAATGGGAATAATATTAGTGCTTATTTCACGAGGTAGTTGTATGAATAAGCTACTATATGTAAACGAGTCAATACACATAAAGGACAGTTCCTGTAACGTTGTTAACAGTTACTAAATGTTAGGTGTTATTACCTTTGGAAAAGGAAGCATAAAAATACACCTATCCAAGTATTTGCTTTTTGTCATTCTGCTTCATCACTTTCAAGTTACATATGTATCTTCTATATATGTCAAATGTCACATAATTTTTTAAAAAGAAAAGAATTTACAGACAATTACATTGCTCATTTCATACAGCTGGTCTGGAATGCAACTCAGCTAGGAAAGACAGAAAGTGGGGAGAGTCCGACTTCTCATAACAAGAGTGCTGGGCTATAATCAGAGATTTCATACAAAACCTTAAACTCATTAAAAATTAGAAGATGCAAAGGACTTTGAAATCACCTGGCCCAATTCCCACATTTCATAGATGAGGAAACCACAGCCTTGAAATGTAAAGTGTTTTAAGATCCTCCAGTTCATTAATGACAGAAATGAGACTCTTCCTGTTTCCCATGGCTTAGATATATATTCTAAGTGGAACGCAAAGAAGACGACATTTTGGAAAAGGGAAGAAGAATGAGTTTGGGAGGTTAACAATAATAGCTAACATTTATCAAGCATTTATTATATCTCAGGTATTGTGTCAAGCACTTTACATTGGCGGCCTTAAATAATTTTTGCAAAGCCAGTGAGAGAGTTACTATTATTAACCCCACTTTCGACTAAGGAAGTGGAGGCCTAGAGAGATTAAATGACCTGCTCCAAATCACAAAGCCCATGAGTGGTAGAGTCAGTCAGTGAACTCACGCTGTCCGACTCTAGAGCCGAAACTTTGACCACTGAGTGATATTGCCCAAACTTTAACATGTAAAAAGTGGTGAAGTTCTTAACCTTAGACTCTTTCTCCTACTTTTTTGATAACTTCTCTGTTCAGAGGCATTACAAGGATACCCTGTAAATGTAGTGGTTTTTAAATAAGAACAGATAATGGGGATGTAGAGCCTACTTATTCTGTGTATGTGAGACACTGCACACACATTCCTCAACCCTCCCTGCCACTTCCTACTTGTTCAAGTTAGCTATTATTGTTAACCTCCCAAACTCATTCTTCTTCCCTTTTCCAAAATGTCGTCTTCTTTGCATTCCAATTAGAATACATATCTAAGCCACAGGTAACAGGAAGAGTCTCATTTCTCTGTTCAAGGCCGTGCACCTTGGTAACAGGGCAGCGAAGGATGTGGGAGTCCATGTGGCCCCAGTGTGGCCCCGGGGCTGTGTCCTAGCCCTATCAGTGAACAAAATGTGCTTGTCAATCCAGCAGATTGTCACTGAGCTCAGCCAAATGCCCTTAACTGAAGCTTGGCACTACACAGAGAAGAAATTCAGCATAATCCCTGCTCTCAAGGAGCTTATGGCACAGCTAGGAAGAACAGACCACTTTCATCTTAAATCCTTCTTTTCTCACACTTTTGTAGTTAAGTACCAGAGCACTGAAGAGACTACAGACCCCCAACTTCCAGCAACACTGTCCTATCCCACTACTCAGATCACTCAGCCTTCAGTACCCCTCTGTGTACATTTCACAGATCAACTCCTTTCTCGTCTCCTCCTAGTGTTATAAGCTTTTTCTTTTGTCTTTGAAGAAGTGGGAAGTATTTTCATCTCTCTATTTCCCTCCATCGCCAGGGAGTATGACAAGAGGGTTAACTTAAGGAGCTAACAAAAAAATGCAAAAGAGGATAACTTCTCCATTGCTGTTAATGTTGGGAAAGAGCCTATGGGATTCCATAGTATTTGCTCAAAAATGTTCAAAGGAATATATGAAAATTTCATCCTCAACATTTTACTGCCCAGGGGGAAAAAAAAAAACCCCAGAACTCTAGGGGCTAATTATTCTGCTGTCTTGGACTTTGACCTTAGCAAGTCTCCCTCTGGTTTTAACCTGACTACAACTGAGGAGAGGTGACAGCAGAGTACCAACTGAATGAGCAGTTTGTGTCTAGGGTGGTCAAATTTAATGACTGCCAGGCCTTCAGAGCAACATTCAAAAGTAACAGTACCACGCCAAACTTATGGGTGAAATGAATAAGAGCAAGTTTCACTGTTATTTAATTTAAATGTATTGGTTCCCACTATGTTCATGATATCATACTAGGAGGTAAGTATTCAAAACAATGGCAAGCCTTTGAAAAACCAGCCAATATCAGAGTGTAGTAATACAACTAGAGAAATAGAAGACAGAGTGAGCAGAGCACATGAGAAGCAGTAAAGGGGGAAAGATGGGAGGGCTTACTGTCTGCAGTCAGTAGAGAGGGAAGTATCTGAGTGTGAATTTGTAGATGGGAAGACTACTATTAGTCTTCTACAATACTAAACTAGTTTAAAGAGTGGCTCTTGACTCTCTCCTTTGCTTCTGCTCTTCCCTGGTCAGTTAGAGCCTAAAATTTGAAAACCAATTTTTAATAAGGAGCTATAAAGAGTTGGGGTCTGAATCTGACTTTAGCTTTGTAAACTTGAGTTACTTAACCTTTCAAAACCTGTTTTCTCAAGTGTAAAATGAAGTTAACATGTATATGGGAGCTCATAATGCTACTCTCACTTTTATATTTGCAAATTTTCTTAATAATTTTTAGAAAAGGCAGTAATAATACCTATTGCTTAGTTGTTGTGAGGGTTACATGAAACAATACTGTAAAATACCTAGTACACTGCCAGGCATTTTGAATGTGTTCAATAAATGGTAACTATTATCAACATGATGTGAAATGTTATATAATGTTAAGATATGAGTTACTATATTTTAATATTATGAAAATTTAAAAGTTCACAAGAACTTTTAAAAATTTTTTGGAATGGAGGAAAGAGGAGAATCAAGTACTATGACCCAGTGAATCAATGACTGCAGACTTAGAAATACAACAAGGACGACCTTTCCAAATAGAGTCTGACAGGCTCTCACTCTTTCACCTACCTTCATTCTCCCCTCACTACTTTATTCGTCCATTCAGCAAATATGTTCTGACTGAACTGTAGGCAGGACACAGTGCCAAGAGGTGAGAGTGAGAAAGAGATGAAGGCGGACAAAAGAAAGGGATTTAGGGAAAATATAATAGGATGAGCTTTAAGCGGGGAGGTATCTAGGAACCATCTGAAGTCACATGCAAAATGTTTAGAATATGTGAGTGTGTAAAACTTCTCTGGGATCTTCTGGAGGGATTCTAAACAGAATTATTATTTTTTAATGTTAAGGTCTAATAAACTGAAAGAAGCATACAGATTTTTTGTAAGGAAAAACATGTAACACTCCTGAAAACTCACCAAAGTAGCTTTGAGCAAATGAAAAGACAGACCATGATCTTGGATTGAAGAGTCAATATTGTAAAGATGTTAGTTATCCCTAAGCTAATTTATAAAATGTAACACAATCCTAATAAAAATACCATCAAGTCATCTCCTCTTGAAACCAAATTGATTATTAAGTTCATATGCCAGAATAAACAAGCAAAAACAACCAGGAAAACCCTGAAAAAGAGCAATATGAAAAAAATTGGCCCTTCCAGATGTTAAATGATAAAGCCTTTAACATTAAGATGATTTTGTAACAGCATATGAATTGGCAATCAAACCAATGGAACAAAACAGAAAATCCAGTAAGAAATCTAAATGCAGACAAAGGTTTAGTACTCAATAAAGACAGCATCTCAAATCAGTGAAGAAAAAAGTTTTTAATAAGTACTGTTGAGACAACTCACTGGCCATTGAGATAAAGATAAAATCAGATCCTTCCTCAAACCAAATACTAAGATAAATTTCAAATGGATCAGACTCTTAAATGTTTTTTAAAAAGTGGAACCATAAGCCATACATGCACTAGAAGAAAATAGAGTCTTAAATGTTTTTCGAAAAGTGAAACCATAAGCTCTACATGTACCAGAAGAAAATACAACTGGATTCTCCATAAATTGAGAGTGGGGCAAATTTCCTAACTATGACTGCAAATCCAAAGCAATACATGGTAAGACTGGTAAATACGACTATATAAAGATGTAAAACTTGGATAGCAATAAAACAATATATACAAAGTCAAGCATATGACAACTGGAAAAATATATTTGCAATTTGTATCACAGACATGATATATCCTTTATCTCCTAAAAAGAAAAAACAAATTTAAGCTACACTGAAATATTATTTCTTACCTGACAGATTGGCAAAACCCCAAAACTTTAACAGCCTACTTTGTTAGCAAGACAGGAGAAACAGAGAAGAAGGGCTTAGGTATGAAATAAAAACTTCTTGGTAAAAAGGAACTTAATTTTTAATAGCAATCCTTAAAGTTTAAAACAAATGACGGCCTGGCGCAGTGGCTCACACTTGTAATCCCAGCACTTTGGGGGGCCGAGGCAGGTGGATTGCTTAAGGCCAGGAGTTCAAGACCAGCCTGGGCAACATGATGAAACCCCATCTCTACCAAAAAATATAAAAATTAGCCAGTTTCCTAACCCAGTCTCAAAATAAATTAATTTTTTAAAAAGTATTCAAGAAAAAGAGCCTGTTTATGAAGTTGGTGATACAACTACACAGAAGATAATTACATCAAGTGACTTTAAGACAGTATCTGACTGCACATCTCAAATAGCATATATTCTAAGGACAAAAGGAGTAACAGAAAACCCAAACAGCATTCAGTAATATAAAGGTCAGTGTAGATAATGGCACTGCTACTGGCCTGGTTGATGCCACCACTGGGGAAATCCAGGGAGAAGCAGCAGCCTTGAAGCCTTGGAATGTGACCCACTGGCCCCAGAAAGGATAAAGTCCTGTGGCCGCTGAGAGATTTCAACTTGTGCTCAATACAAGGTGAGTTGTGGGAGGACGGGCTGCTCAGAGATGAGGCTTGAGATACAGGCACAGCCAGAGTTGGAGGGTAGCACTTGCTGGACCATCCTAAGGGCAGGCAGGCCATCCAAGAGTTTTAAAGCAAGGGAATCACATATTCTGATCTGTGCTTTATAAAGACCACTGGTAACAGTGTACCAAATAGACTGGAGAGGAGCGAAGCTGAAAGCCGCTGACCAACTAGAAGGCTGTTTCATAATCCAGGACAAGAGATTACAGCAGCTTTAACCAAAGGAAGAGAAAGGATAGAAGAAATCAACAGTCTTGTAGCCTAACTAAATATGTGCTGAAAGAGAAGATCACGGCACCATTCCCAGGTTTCTGCCTTTGGCAACTCTGTGGTGCCATCCACTGAGCTTAAGAACCAGGGAGAAGTACTAGGTGGAAGAAAGATGGCAAACTCACTGCTGCCAATGCCCTGGAAACCATCTTCTGGAGCTAATGGGGACAAGGAGCAAAAGGAGTCAAGAAGGAAAACTCAGGAAGACTCAGTGGTCAGGCCCCAGTCCTAGAAAGCTGAGAAATAGGATGAAATTAGCACGTTAGATTACCTCTTACAGTATTTTCTCAAAAGAAGAAATAGAATCACCTATTGTTCACCTTTGTTTTAACACTAAAAATAACCCCACTATAGCTAACACTAGCTAACGAATATTAACCAACAGATATCAATATTTGGAGCCTCAAAAGCTATTATTTACAGTTATAATCCTTTGTTTCTAATTTCCTCATCCTTCCTGGTCCCTTTCTTTCATAAAGCATCCTCTACTGTTTGGTCCTGTTCCAGAACCACGCTAGTGCCTGCAGCAGAGGTCACTCATGCAAATGCCTCCAGGGGTCAGTTAGACAGACAATCTCTAATGTTTAAATGGAAGTAACTACTTTTTAAACACTCTATGAGCCAAACTCTGGCCTATAAGAGTTTTCTATTGAGGTACCAGTTTTACAGAATAACCTAAGGTAAAGATATTTCCTTGTTTTTGTTTCCCTTTGGGTACTAATACAACCAGAAATTACATTTATGAATTGACTTTTTCAAAGGTCCGAGTATTATTTAAGTTCTCAGATAGGTTTTGTCTCAATATAGAAGCTCTTTCTTTTCACAGATATAAAGGGAGGGGACTCTTCTGGACAAATGCAGGGAAACAGCCTATCTTTCTTTACTCCTCTGCTTCTTCAAGTCTATCCCCTCCTCTCTTCTTCTTTCCTTTAAAAAAAAAAAAAAAAAAAAAGGGGGGTCTCAACTGGAATGCAGTGGTCTGTTCATAGCTCACTGCAGCCTCAACTCCTGGGCTCACATAAATGATCCTCCTGCCTCAGCCTCCCAAAGTGCTGGGATTACAGGTGTGAGCCACTGTGCCCAGCCTTCTTTCCCTTTTAACCCAATTTTCCTGAGTCTGAGGAACTGACTCCATCTGTAACAAGCCGATGCCTATAAACAAAGTAGTGGAATTCCACTACCTCTTCCTTTCCTCTATCAGTAGAAATGTTATGATATCTGCTAATGAGGTTGCCTAGACAACAGGTCCACATCTCACCGGTCTCATGTAAATTAACAACCATCTCTAAGGTATTTATGAAGCAGTTCATTGGGTAGATACCTGTATTACACAAACATTCAACTATGCTTGACCACTTTAGACAGAAAACAAAGATTGATAAGACTTAAACTCTAAGGTTAAGGTTACACAGCACTGAAACAGCACCTGGTTTCAGGGGAGATTCTCATCATGCCTTCAGTTAGATGGTGTTAACATGTGATTTAAACGGCTCTGCACCTTTTAAAGGGTCAAGGGCCTTTCTGAGATCAGATTAAAGTAACTGGCTCTCTCCTCAGAAAAAGATGACATTCACACAAATTTGCAGGCAACTTCAAAGGATTCATGGGTCTCTTGAAATTCAACCATTTACCCTGAAATTAACAATCTCTGACTTACATGGATCAGTATAATACATTTATGTGAGGAAATGAAATACGTGGCATCATAATTTTGAGGATTTGGAGTTAAATAACAACATTAGGGAAATGTAAGGAAAGCTGGCTTTCTTTCCTTATCCTTCTCTCTCTTGAGGGCTGCCAAAGTCTCAAAACTGTATGCTCTCTGCAAATGAAATACTGCACTCTCCGCAAGACTTACAGAAAGTGACAATCTCATCTCTGAATTTCAACGCCCTTAGTATTTAATTATTTCCTCTATGCAGTTAGTAGCTTGTTTTCTCCACATTATCCAGATGATGGCTTTGGAAGGCAGACTATTGGAGATCCAGAAAACCACATATCCCAATTTAATTTCCTTGTGAAAATCAAAGAGCTCACTCTGCTGAAGAGTTGAAAGAGGCTGAGGGGTCACTGCCTTCCCCCAGGGTGCTGGTTCAGCCAGTACTCGAGAAGGGTAACGTAAATACTCAGTATGAGGCAACAGGGCATACCAATTTGTTTTTCAATCTATTTTATTTCAGTTCAAAGCATCATTGCGGACAGATAGTCCAAGAAAACAAGCCACACTTGGGTTACACTCAGTCTTCCTCAATCTCCAAAAGCAGGTGAGTATTGCCAAAGTGTGGCTCGTTTTCCTAGACTGCCTGTCTGCAATGATGCTTTGAACTGAAATAAAATAGATTGAAAAACAAATTGGTATGCCCTGGCTCTTCTTGCAGTTTCATATTATCCTTCAAAGCTAGTGTTAGCACCTGCTCTTTATTGGAATCCAACAGATGCAAATCACAGAGCAAAACTGTAATACTTCAGATGCAAAGGTCCCACCCAAACCTAAAACAGCAATTTAATTCAGGCATGTTGTTTAACACTGCACTAACATGCCACTCTCTGTCCAGTTCTTTGCTACATTTGCAGGGTTGGATTGTGTCTTCTGATGACATGTGCAATATGGTTACCGGGGAGTGACACTTGCCATGCTGTTCTTCTTACACAGTTCCCTTGATTTATTATTGCTTCTAATTTCTTACGTTTATGAACCCAAACATTATCCTATTTTTTACTTACTCAAAAAGTCTGCCATTTGCTTCAAAGCATTCCATACTGTTTTAGGGTACGTGACATTATTTTGAAAACTTTTGGAGGAAACTTGAAATCATTTGCAAACAAATTTTTAAATTGCCACCAACTAAAAGAAGTCTAACATTTGTTTAGAATGCCTTAAGAGAATAAATACACCTTTGATGGAGGAACACAAGTAGTTTCCAACTTAAAACACTAAAATGCTGAAAAGTGTTCTGCATAGACAGCTGTACAATTTGGCTTTAAAAAAATTAGATGCCATTTGGAGAAGTTCTTCTCCAAGCAGAAACACTAAGAAAAACAAGATCTGCTCCCCTCTTTCCGGAGATAAAAAGTAGTGGGCTTCTATTTTTAATTGGATCCCCCATTCTTAATTTTGTCTGTGATGTATTTCTGGACTTTTGTTATTAGTTAGCACTTGATAAAGTTTCCATTTGGAGCTAAATTTGGTTATTCAGCAATATGTGTAACAACAATAAAAAGAAAATACCATAGCTATGAATACAGTTTCTCTTATTTAATCTGCACAACCCTTTGAGGAGGCACCATCATTCACATTTTCCAGATGAGATAACTAATCTGTAACTTGCCCTTGGGCATGCAGTTCTCTCAGCAGTAGCTGGTTCAGGGCCAGGGACTGAGCACAGGAGTGAACCACAGCACAGTGACTCCCTTTGAGTTCTCCAACATCTCAAGTTGTTACCCACCTTAGTCTCCTAACCTGCTGAAAAGTTCTTCCTCCCAGCTTCGTCTCTCCCTTTCCCCTTATTGCTAGCCTAGTTCCTTGTCACTCAACAAGTTTCAGCTTAAACTACCTTTCTTAAGACAGGTTTTCCCTGACCACCCAGATAAAAAGTGAGTCTCCCAGGTTAGTGTCTCTCTCTCGGCGCTGTTTTATTTCCTTTAGAGCGTTGCCACAATTTGGAATAACTTTGTTATTTCTTTACTGTCTTGATACTAGGCTTTAGCTTCCAGAACAGAGCCCCAGGTCCATCTTGCTCACTCTGGTAATCATAGGACCTAGACAGTGGTGCTTGGTACACGGAGACACTAAAATATTTGTTTGAGGTTGGGCGCGGTGGCTCACGCCTATAATCCCAGCACTTTGGGAGGCCAAGGCGGGCAGATCATTTGAGGTCAAGAGTTCAAGACCAGCCTGACCAACATGGTGAAACCCCATCTCTACTAAAAATACAAAAAAATTAGCTGGGCATGGTGGCATATGCCTGTAGTCCCAGCTATTCAGGATGTTGAGGCAGGAGAATCACTTGAACCTGGGAGGCAGAGGTTGCAGTGAGCCGAGATTGCGCCACTGCACTCCAGCCTGGGCAACAGAGTGAGACTCCATCTCAAAAAAACAAATAAAAGAAAAGAAAAGAAAAGAAAAGAAAAACTTGTTCAATGAATGACTTGGAGTTGTTTACTTAGTATTTACCTGCAAACACCAGGTTATAGGTACTGGCTAGCAGCTGAGGATACAACAGGTAAGGTGTGGTCCCCGCCCTTAAGGACCTCCTAAACTAGTAGGAAAGACAAAAAACAGATGAAACAATACAGGGTGGCGAGTGTGATCAGATTAGCTTCAGCTCCCAGCTGAATGCATTAGCTATGTAACCTCGAACATCTCTTCTCCGTGAGTTTGTTTCCTCTATGTGTAAAATGGTAATACTAATACTACTTATGTCATAGTATTGGTGTGAGGATTAAATGATAGTCCATATAAATAAAGCACTTAGCACAGTACCTGGCACAAAATAATCACTCAATAAATAGCAACTACTAATTTTACTATGATGATGCTATTACAGCTGTATTCGAAATTATATTTGTCTACTTATATACCACTTGTCCAAGCCCCATACAGAATTTAAATTCCATGGAAGCGCAGAAATCGTGTTTGTCTTGTTCACCACTGTATTTCCAGGAATTTGAAACGTCTCTGGTACACAGTAAGTCTTCAACAAACACTAACTGATTAATGAATGCATGCGTACATGCATGCGGTGTTCTGAAACTGTTTGTTAAATCGCTGATGAATAGCCAAGTTTGGGGACTACTGACATAGAAGAAAAGTGTTTATATTAGAAAGGAGGGGCAGAAGTTTGATGCTTTAGCTAAGTAAAAAAAAAAATTGCACTTTGAGATTGTAATTAAATCTCCATTAACCATACAAAGATCTGGGTACAATTCCAGGGAAGAAGAGCCAACAATTCCAGGTAGAAAAGACATGAAAGAATAAAATCCAAACAGTTTGACCAACGCCATCAGGCAGGGGGCTCCCAGGGACGGGCTCAGTTTCGCAGCCCTATAACCTAGTACACCTATAAATATCTTAACCACTCAGAACCAACTTCTTCCTCTTTTGTAAAATAGAAATACCATACTTACTTATAAAGCGTGGTCATAAAGTACAACAACACTTGTATGAATATAAATAAAGCACCTGGTTCATTGTAGCACTAGCTGCATGGTATCACTGCTATTCAAAGCAGGAGAAACTCTGAATAGTAAGATCAGAAGGGAAGCCAGAGTGTTTGTCAACTAAAGCGCTCTCGGTGCATCTCGAAGTTTTAACTTGTTTCCCCCTCCAGGAGAAGGGACGAGAGGAATAGCTGGATGACAACACTGATCCAATCTACTTGTGTTTAGGGCAGGCGTCAGCAGACGTTTGCTGTAAGGGACCAGAAAGAGTTTTGGCTTTGTGAGCCAGCCGATTAAAGCCAAGCAACGGCTGCGCAACTACTCAACTCTGCCCTCTTGGCAGGAAAGCAGCCATAGACAATACATCAACGATGAACATGGCCGTGTTCCAATAAAACTTCATTTATGGACTTGATTTCATAGAACTTTCTCAAATTACATGAAATATTCTTCCCCCCAACCATTTGAAAATGTAAACAAAGACCGAGAGGGGAAGAGAGAAGAGGGGGATGGATTAGGCCCAAGGCCGTAGTCTGCTGACGCCCGGCGAAGGGACCTGAAGGGAGGGGGAGTGAGACAGCGACAAGAGGCCTCCGGACGTGCCGAGAGGGAGGTGCTGGGCGACAACAGGCCCCAGGCGGTGTCAGGCCCGGCGTGGCGCCCTGAGTGGGTCCTCGCGGTCTCTCTCCTCTGCATTCTACAGCAGACCCTGCGCTAGGGATGCAGGCCGCCCCTGGCGGGGGCACGTCCGGGGTGTAGGTGAGGCGGCTGTGACTCGGCAGAGTCCCGCGGGTTCGCCACGCGGAAGGGTCTGTGTACACCCCTCACTTAGGGCGCAACCGGGCCTCCGCTGCAAAAAGGGTCTCCACGCGGAGTCCCAGCCCCGTTTCTATGGTTACCTGTTCAGCACCGATTCAAACTGCCGTTCTTTATTGACAGCGCCATAGAGGACACGAACACTCCTGCCCGAAGGGAACAATAAAGCTTTCGCCATTCAACAGCGCCGGAGACGCCAGAAGGCGGCCATCTTGAGGCCAGCGCGCAATGGGTATCAGAGGGGAGGGGGCAGCCCGACCTGCCCCGCGCGCCGCGGTCACGTGCTGGGGGCGGGGTATGCGTCACGCGTTCGCTCTCCACCAATGCTAGGACCGCGGGGCCGGCCGGTTGCTAGGCTCTTCTCTGACCTCTAATCTTGGCCACGCCCTCTTTCCCTCCCCACACTTCCTAAGGAAAGTTTTTTTCTTCTTTTTTTTGAGACGGGAGTTTCGTTCTTGTTTCCCAGGCGAGTGTAGTGGCGCTATCTCGCCTCACTGCATCCTCCGCCTCCCAGGTTCAAGCGATTCTCCTGCCTTAGCCTCCCCAGTAGCTGGGATTACAGGCGCGCGCCACCACGCCCGGCTAATTTTTTTTCTCTGCTATTTTAGTAGAGATCGGATGTCACCATGTTGGCCAGGCTGGTCTCGAACTCCTGAGCTCAGATGATCCGACTGCCTCGGCCTCCCAAAGTGCTGGGATTACAGGCGTGAGCCACCATGCCCGGCCCTAGGGAAAGTTGTAATGGAGCTCCGCAGTCTCTCGCTTGGGCAGCTCTAGGGTTAGGATTTTGTTTCAAAGGATGGCAAGGAAGTGAACACGAAAGGCTTCGTTTTTCCAAAACAACACATTCACGGGCGAGATGGAGAGGCAACCTGAGCCGCGTCCCCAGTGTCCCACTCTTTGTGGGAGAGGCTTGGCGCCGGTGGGGTGCGGTGGGCTGAAGGTGTCCTGGAGGCATCTTGATCCTGCCTCTCGCACCTCCCAATTTTGGGATTTAGGGGCTTAGGGGATTTAGCCCTAGCTTTTCTTTTGCTCATTTTCCTTCTCACACACTATGCGTTCCTCGTTGAAGCGTCCCCTTGCCACCTTCCTTACACAAACATTTAAATCAGATCCAGCAGTATCATACTGAGTCACCTCCGCGCTGGCCCACTGAACACAGTCACCCTGTCACTGACATGCAGCCACTTTTTCTATCCCTGCCAGTTACGCACCCAAATCCAGCCGTCTTAGTGCAATGTCTAGCTTCCTCTGTGGTTATAGCTGTTCCATTCGCAATGTCAATATTCAGTCGTTCCGAGAGCTGTCTCTGGCAGACTGACTCACCCCATCACCGTTTTACATCACAAATTCAATCTACTGGGCAGAACTGTCACTTGCATAGTTGCTGTCTCCCGGTCGATCATATTTACTGTCACTGTCTGACATGCAGCTACTGTCAATGACCATAAACTTCAAACGGTTCTGTTCAAAATAGCACTCTGTTTGCCCAGCTGTTGCCCTTTCTGTTGTTTTCACTGTCATTGTCATGCAGCCACTTTCTCTGCCACACAGTCAAGCCAGTATTTAACAGGCCCCTTCAGGGTACACAGTTGTCCTCATACCCTTGTGCCCAATTAGTCACTTTCACTATTATACTCATGTCACTGTTACATTCAGGGTCGGATTTACTGTAGCTGATATTCAGTCACTTTTGTAGTCACTGGAACCATGCCTATGGCTGTTGTGTCTCCTAAGCCCTCATTTCCACTAGCCTCACATTCTCTTTTAGTGGGAACATAGGATTGCTAGATTTAGCAAACACACACCTAGAAGGGTGCTTGGCATATAGTAGGTACTCCAGAAATATTTATCGAGTTAATGGGATTACAGGCGTGAGTCGTGGGCCCAGTGGCTCATGCCCGTAATCCCAACATTTTGGGAGGCCGAGTTGGGCGGATCACCTGAGGTCAGGAGTTCAAGACCAGCCTGGTCAACATGGCAAAACCCCGTTTCTACTGAAAATAGAAAAATTACCTGGGCATGGTGGCAGGTGCCTGTAATCCCAGTTACTTAGGATACTGAGGCAGGAGAATCGCTTGAACCCGGGAGGCAGAGGTTGGAGTGAGCTGAGATCACGCCACTGTACTCCAGCCTGGGCAACAAGAGCAAGACTTCGTCTCAAAAAAAAAGAGAAGTATTTATCAAATTAATGGATTTTAAAAAACAGTATCATTGCCAGTGTGCTGTATGTGAATGCAGATGCCCTGAAGCTCAGGAGTCTCAATAGGAATAAGTTTTCAGGCACCATCTGTCCCTCCTGTTCCACTTAACAAGACTTCAAATACTATAGGGACTAAACAGAGAGAGCAAAGGAAAAGTGGTCACCAAGTGTACTCAAATATTGGGACAGCAGTGACAAAAAAGAGGCTTTCTATAATTTTTTTTAATTTTAAAAAATGAATATATGTTTATTATAAAATATTTAGAAAATATGGAAAGGAATCTTTCCCTCGGGGGATTGTTTTAGACATCTCCCAACACACCCCACACACATACCCACAGTCAATGGATCAATGACTGCAGTTTCCCCATCACCATTTACTTAAGGTTTTGCTTTAACAGAAATTCTCATGGGGCTGACTTGCCTACAGTTCGTGAAGAATGACATAAGGTCATGGAGAGCAATGGCTCTGGCTTCTGGCTGGTCATGGTGTGGAAGAATAAGAAGACAATGGCTAGACCTTCTAGACCTTCTAAGGGCCTCCTCTCCTCACAGAGCTTCGACAGCTGCGGAGAAATAACTTCTGCTTCCCAATCACCGGAAGGACCCAAACCTTGACTTTGACAGGGAGGGTTGAGAACTTTTCAACTCTTTTCTACTTTGGAAAAGAGTGTTCCCATGCCACCACCCTGTGTAAGATGCCCAAGGTGCCTCTACTAAACTGCCAGTTATTTCCAGAGTGACTACTATATGCCAAGAACACTGAAGTCAACAAAACATGTTCCTGGCTGTAGTAAGAAATAACAACCGGCCGGGTGTGGTGGCTCACACCTGTAATCCCAGCATTTTGGGAGGCCAAGGTGGGTGGATCTTGAGGTCAGAAGTTCAAGACCAGCCTGGCCAACATGGTGAAACCCCATCTCTACTAAAAATACAAAAAAAAATTAGTTGGGCATGGCGGTGCGGGCTTGTAACCCCAGCTACTCAGGAGGCTGAGGCAAGAGAATTGCTTGAACTCAAGAGGCGGGGGTTGCAGTGAGCCGAAATCGCGCCACTGCACTTCAGTCTGGACGACGGGGCAAGACTGTCTCAAAAGAAAAAATTTTTTTTAAAGAAAAAAAGAAATAACACAACCACCACGACTTCTCCTGCTAATAATAGCAATCATTTATCTCACTCTTTCTGCCAAGTACCATGCCAAGCCCTTTAATTAAATTATCTCATTTAATTCTTGTAACCACCTAATGAAGTAGGTAACATTTTTACCCCATGTTATACAGGAGGAAACAGACTCAGGGGGTAAATAATTTGCTCAAAGAAACACAGCTACTAAATAGTAGAGTTAGGGTTTAAACCTAGGAGGTCTGACTCCGGAGTCTGCACTTTTTTTCAACCTCTGGTAATAACTTTTGGGTTTTACAAAATAAATGTGTTTATTATAAAGAATTCAAGAATTACAGAAAAACACAAAAGAAAGAGTAAAACAGAATCGCTGTAAATCCTACCACTGAGCAGCAACATATCATTATAGATGAGAATTTCTCCCAACTCTGGGCATATTTACATGGGTTGATAGGGAGATAATCACGATAATAATGACAGTTTCATGCAATAAGCACTATGTGCTGGACATTGTTCTAAGTGCTTTCCATGAATTAACACATTTAATTTATTCCAAGAGAGATAGATCGACATAATTTTATTAAAATGAACTCATTTGACATATTCAGGGTTCACATCAGCAGCCAACCACCTGGTGATGTTTTTCCCCAAAGCTGGTTCTTTCCTCAGTTTTGCTGTCTTCTCTCCACATTCCAATCAAATCCTATGCCCAGAGTCCTTGGGCTGCAAAAGCTGAGTCTTTAAATAGCACCCTCTGCACAGCTGCTGTCCGGTCAAATGTCTCTGCTGTTCCCCAAGGCAGTGGTGTTATTTGTGGAAGTGAAGTTTGCTGGAGGCTCGACATATGCTTTTTATTTGTTCGAGTAGGTGTCTGGGCCTTGGCATTCTCTTTCCTGGCTTTCTAAGTGTTAGAATTTCACTACCTTTTCTCCAGTCCAAATGAAGCTCAGTCTTCAGCTCTTCCCCAGTGGATACCAGACAGTCTCAGATGAGGCTGCTGTTGGAATTTGCCAAATGACTCAGAAAGGTCAACTGCCTGCCTGCTCATCCATCCCAGATGACAAACGCTGAGGAGGAGGGAGACTGCCTTGCTCCAGTGGGGCTGCCCAGACAACAGTAGCACTTCTGCGGGCCTGACCCTATGAATCCCTTGCCTTGGTTGTCCCTAAGGCAAAAGGCACTCACATTTAGAAGGATGGAATCATTTCCACTGAGATGGCTCACAGGCCCGTCGTATTTACCTGATCCAAAACTGGAGTGATGATTTCCCAGCCAAGCCTGTTTCTCCCCTCAGGCTTTCTAGCTCCGAGAAGATAGCCCACCTGCCATTCTCTGCCC
>NW_012108308.1:126121-170141 GCF_000951045.1 Mandrillus leucophaeus | reverse complement strand
TCACCATGCCCAGCTAATTTTTGTATTTTTAGTAGAGATGGGATTTTGCCATGTTGCCCAGGCTGGTCTCAAACTCCTGAACTCAAGGGGTCTGCCTGCCTCGGCCTCCCAAAGTACTGGGGTTACAGGCGTGAGCCACCGTGACCAGCCTCTAACCTATATGATTTTCCTTCTCTCTAAAGAATTTCTTTTCACCTTTCTTGCAAGTCAGGTCTCCTGGCAACAAATACCCTCAATTTTTGTTCGCCTGAAAAAGTCTTTATTTTTTCTTTACTTTTGAAGAGTAATTCCACAGGGTACACAATCCTAGTTTGGTGGAGTTTTCCTTCAACGCTTTCAATATTTCTCTTCATTTTCTTCTCGCTTGCATGGTTTCTGGAGAACCTTCATGGAGAAGTTAGATGTAATTCTTGTCTTTGCTCCTCTGTAGGTAAGGTTTTATTTTTCTGTGGCTTCTTACAAGATTTCTTCATCTTTCGTTTTTCTAAACTTTGAAAATGATATGGTTAGGTAGATTTTTTTTTTTTTTTTGAGACGGAGTCTCGCTCTTTCACCCAGGCTGGAGTGCAGTCGTCCTATCTCAGCTTACTGCAAGCTCCACCTCCCGGGTTCATGCCATTCTCCTGCCTCAGCCTCCCAAGTAGTTAGGACTACAGGCACCTGCCACCGTGCCCAGCTAATTTTTTGTATTTTTAGTAGAGACAGAATTTCACCTTGTTCGCCAGGATGGTCTCAATCTCCTGACCTCGTAATCCACCCACCTCGGCCTCCCAAAGTGCTGGGATTACAGGCATGAGCCACCGCGCCCGGCCTGAGTTTTTGTTCTTTTGCATTTATCATACCTGGTGTTCTCTGAGCTTCTGTGATCTGTGGTTCGACGTCTGAAATTCACTTGGGAAATGATCTGTGGTTCAATGACTGACATTAATTTGGGAAATTATCAGTTATTCTTGTTTCAAATATTTATTCTGTTCCTTTCTTTCTTCTTCTGACATTCCCATTACATATGTTACACTTTTTGCAGTTGTCTCACAGTTGCAGGACATTCTGTTTTGTTTTTCTCGGTCTTTTTTTCTCATTTTTTTTTTTTTTTTCAGTTTTGGAGGCTTCTACTGACATATCCTTAAGCTCAGAGATTCTTTCCTCAGCCATGTTCAGTGTATTATAATAAGTGTATCAAAGGCATTCTCCATTTCTGTCACAGTGTTTTTATCTCTAGCATTTCTTACTGAGTCTTTCTTAGAGTTTCCATCTCTTTATTTACATTTCCACCTGTTCTTGCATGCTGTCTCCTTTATCTATTAGATCTCTTAGCGTGTTAATTCAAAGTTGCTTAAAATCCCTGGTCTGATAATTCCAACATCCCTACCCAATGGGGCTGGTTCTGATGCTTGCTTTGTCTCTTTAAATCATATTTGTTGTGTTGTAGTTGTTTTGGTTTTTTGTTTTCCATTTTTTTCCCCCTTTTTTTGAGATGGAGTCTTGTGCTATTGCCCAGGCTGGAGTGCAGTGGTGTGATCTCAGCTCACTGCAATCTCCACCTCCCAGGTTCAAGCAATTCTCCTGCCTCAGCCTCCCGAGTAGCTGGGACGACCGGTGTGTACCACCATGCCCAGCTAATTTTGTATTTTTAGTAGGGATGGGGTTTCACCAGGTTGGCCAGGCTGGTCTTGAACTCCTGACCTCATGATCCGCCCGCCTCGGCCTCCCAAAGTGCTGGGATTACAGGCGTGAGCCATCGCGCCCAGCTGGTTTTTTGTATATTGCCTTTTGGTATGCCTTGTATTTTTTTCTTGACAGCCAGACATAGTGTACTGGGTAAATAAGATCTTCTGTAAATAGGCCTTTAGTGATGTGGTGGTAAGGTGAGAGGATATGGGAAGTGTTCTCCAGTCCTATGATTAGGGTTCAGTCTTTTGGTGAGCCTGTGCCCCTGGACTGTGAACTTTACAAGTGCTTCTCAGTGTTTACCCCGACTTAGGTAGGGCAGGATGGCCTCAGTGGGCTTCCACATGGAAAGCCAGAGGGGGTTAGAGTTGGATTCATCCCTCTTCCCAGATAGGCTGGTCTTTGGAAAAACCTGTACATCAAAAATAAAATTCTAACCCCCAAAATTGGCTGAATGTGTTATAGTAGGTAGTTAGTCAGACATGAGCAGGGCAGGCGATGGTCTCCCCAACCAGAAATGTTGGGCAACTATGTTAGCCCTAGGAAATGTATCCAAGTCAGACAGCATCAAAATTTGTTAGCACTAAGGAATGTATCTAAATCACATGGCACCAAAGGACGTTAGCAGCGGTGAATCCGTTTGGGTCTGCAGCAACCTCAATTCTTGCCTCCTCAGAAGAAAGAATTTGACCAAAGGGCATAAGGCAGAGTGAGAGACCAAGGCAAGTTTTAGAGCAGGAGTGGAAGTTTACTAAAGAGTTTTAGAGCAGGAAGGAAAGGAAGTAAAGTATAATTGGAAGTGGACCAAGCAGGTGATTTGAGAGATTCAAATACGTAGTTTGACCTTTGACTTGGGATTTTTATAGAGCAGCATACTCCTGGGGAGTTGTGTTTCTTCTCCTTTAATTCTTCCTTTGGGGTGGGCTGTCTGCATGAGCAGTGGCCTGCCAGCAGTTGGGAGGGGAGCATGCACAGTGAGTTTACTGAAGTCGTACGCATGCTCACTTGAGGCATTCTTCCCTTCCCGGTCGAGTGTTCCTAGAAGATCGTCTATTAACACCAGTTAAACTCCACCATTTTGCCTGTTAGTACACATGCTTGAACCCACTCACCCGACTCCTGAGATCTTATTGGGAAGCTGCTGATCACCAGTTTCAGGTTTTTTCTATAGGGAGACTGCCTTTCCTTGGTAACACTTTGACCAATTATTATTTTATTTTATTTTGAGACAGAATCTCTCTCTGTCACCCAGGCTGGAGTGGCAAGATCTCAGCTCACTGTAACCTCCAACTCCTGGGATCAAGTGATTCTCCTGGCTCAGCCTCCCAAGTAGCTGGGACTACAGGTGCCCACCACCACACCCGGCTAATTTTTTGTATTTTTTTTAGTAGAGATGAGTTTTCGCATGTTTGCCAGGCTGGTCTGAAACTCCTGACCTCAAGTGATCCACTTGCCATGGCCTCCCAGAGTGCTGGGATTACAGGCATGAGCCACCATATCCAGCGACCAATTATTGTTTTAGAGAGACAGTGTAACAACAACCTGACCATTACCTGATGGTCACCTAACATTCCTGGTGGAGGAGTCCCTCTCCTGCCCTGCTTAGGTCTGACTACCTACTGGAACAAATGGACTCCCATTCTTGGTCAAGGGAATCCCAAAGAAACCTAAAAAACTAGTTCAAGTCATGACGGGAAGGGAGGTTGGACATGCCTCGTTATACACCCTACCTTTGGAGTTTATACACTACTGATCAGCATTAACATTAAAATAGAGATCATAAGACTGACAAAACAGACTGTAGCAATAAAATACCAAATTCCAACCTGACATCACATGACAGATAGCAGGCCCTGAAGGAAATCAAAGTATTTTACCCCAAAATATATTTCTTTGACATATTTTGAAGTGGCCTTGCAAAGCTGTCTCTTGCGGGGGAAATTTGCATTCTATAGAGAATCTTCTTCTCTTTCTAGGTCTTTTCCGGATCCAGGAGAGATTTAAGTAAGAGTCTGACACCTTTTAAGATCCGAAAAGAGACATTTACCATCTATTCTCTCTGAAGCCTGCTACTTAGGGGGTTCATCTGCATAACAAGAACAACTACCCTTATCTTAACTCAAGCATTTCTTTCTGCTGACTTCAGCTCTTCAGATAAAGCTTAACTCTTTCAACCAATTGCTAACCAGAAACTCTTTGAATCCACCTATCACCTGTAAGGCCCCTGCCCCTGCTTCGAGATGTTCCGCCTTTCTGGACCGAAAGAATGTATATCTTACATATATCGATTTATGTCTTTGCCTGTGGCTTCTGTCTCCCTAAAATGAATAAACCAAGCTGTAATCCAATCACCTTGGGCACATGTTCTTAGGACCTTTTGAGACTACCCTGGGCCATGGTCACTCATATTTGGCTCAGAATAAATCTCTTTATATATTTTATAGTATTTGGCTTTTATCATCAACAAACCCCAGCAGGTTAGATTCCGTTTAAATAATTTTCGTTGAGACTTTGTTAGAAAGAGAACATAACGTTCTGGAGTATTTTGAAATGATTCTTTTTTCTCCTTCCCCTTTTGGAAGCATGAGGAGATTTTTCTCAGATATTCGCTCTGAGAACCTGACTAGAGCTCCAGGAGATAAAACTCACAAAAGTGTGTGAACCTCCAGATTAAATACAACCAGAAGATGTAGTAATTATAAATATTTATGCACCCAATTACACACCATCAAAATATATAATAAAGCAAAAATGGAAAGAATTGAAGGGAGAACGACATAGTTCTTCAATACAGTTGGAGACTTTACTACCCCACTCTCAACAATGGGTAGAACAACCATATAGGAGATAAGAACACAATAAACCAACTAGATCTTGTTAGGGACAAGCTGCCCCAGGACCCTCCACCTCCATCCAATGCAGCTGACCCTTACCTGAATACTCTGAATACTCTGCAGCTGCATTCCTGGACCTTTATCTAGGTGCTACAACAAGGTCACCAGACTTGCTTACAGCCCTCCAGGTGGCATGGGGGGGGTCACAAGAAACATGGATAAACCTAAGTTACACCCTCTTGTAAATTCCTATATTGTAAGCAGGTCACAAGATGATATGTGGTAAAGTTAACCAACAAACAACCCCAGGGTCTCTCTCTCCCATAGGAACCCCTCATTTTGTAAGCTCACGGCTGCCTCCTCTGACTGTGGTGGAGCAGCCCAGCACGTTAATAAACTTTCTTGCCTGACTTTGGGTCTCTCTCTTTCTCTCGTCCTTTCTCTTGGCTAACCTTACAGATCTAACAGAAATATATAGAATAGTCTACACAACAACTGCACACACATTCTTCTCATGTGCACATGAGACATTTTCCAGGATAGATTATATGTTAGGCCAAAAAGTAAATCTCAATAGACTTAAAAAGATAGAGATCGTACAAAGTATCTTCTCCTACCATAATGGAATGAAGTCAGAAGTCACTAACAGAAGTAAAAGTGGAAAATGCACAAATTTGTGGAGATTAAACAACACATTCTTAAACAACCAATGAATCAAAGAAAAAATCAGAAGAGAAATTAGAAAACACTTAGAGAAGAATAAAAATGAAAACACAATATACCCAAACTTGTGTAATATAGCAAAAGCAGTTGTAAGAGGTAAATTTATGGTTATAAATGCTTACATTAAAAAACAATAAAGATCTAAAATCAACAAGTTGCCTTCACAACTTAAGGAACTAGAAAAAGAACAAACTAAACTCAAAGCTAGCAAAGAAAGCAAATAATAATGGCCAGGCACTGTGGCTCATGTCTGTAATCCCAGCATTCTGGGAGGCTGAGGTGGGCAGATCATCTGAGGTCAGGAGTTTGAGACCAGCCTGACCAACATGGTGAAACCCTGTCTCTACCAAAAATACAAAAATCAGCTGGGTGTGGTGGTTTAGGCCTGTAATCCTAGCAACTTGGGAGGCTGAGGCAGGAGAATCACTTGAACCCAGGAGGCGGAGGTTGCAGTGAGCTGAGATCACACCACTGCACTCCAGCCTGGGTAACAAGAGTGTGACTCTGTCTCAAAAAAAAAAAAAGAAAGAAAGAAAAAGAAAGAAAGAAAGCGAGTAATAAAGACTAAAGCCGAGATAAACAAGAGAGAACAGAAAAACAATAGGAAAAAAAACCTAAAACTTAGTTCTTTGAGAAGAACAAAAGTGACAAATCTTTAGCTAGACAGACTAAGAATAAAAGAGGAGACTCAAATTACTAAAATCAGAAATGAAGATAGGGACATTACTACTAATTCTAGAGAAATAAAATGGAGTATAAGAGAGCACTACAAACAATTGTATACCAACAGATTGGATAACCTAGATGAAATGTGTAAATTCCCAGAAACACCAAGCCTACCAAGATGAAATCACAAAGAAATTGAAAATCTGAACACACCTATAATCAGTAAGGAGATTGAATCAGTAATCAAAAATATCCTGACAAAGAAAAGCCCTGGACCAAATGGTTTTACAGGTGAATTTACCAAACATTAAAAGAACAACTAACACCAATTCTTTTCAAAATTTTCCAGAAAATTGAGGAGTAGGAAACACTTCCCAACTCATTCACTGAAACCAGCATGACCCTGATACCAAAGCCAGGCAAGGGCACTACAAGAAAAAGAAAACTATAGACCAATATCTATTATGAACATTAATATAAAAATATTTCTTAAAATACTAGCAAACCAAATTCAGCAGCATAGTAAAAGGATTATACACAATGACTAAGTGAGATTTACTCCTGGAATGCAAGGATAGTTCAACATACAAAGCTTGATCCATGTAATATACCACATTAACAGAATGAAGGAAAGAAAACCACATGATCATCTCAGTTGATCATCTAAAAAAGCATTTGACAAAACACAACACCCTTTCATGAATTAAAAAAACACTCAACAAGCTAGGAATAGAAAGGAACTACCTCAACACAATAAAAGTCATATATAAAAAATGCACAGCAAACCTCATACTCAGCAGTGAAGGACTGAAAGCTTTTCCTTAGGATCAGGAACAAGACAAGGATCTCCACTTTCACCACTTCTGTTCA
This sequence comes from Mandrillus leucophaeus, assembly GCF_000951045.1. Taxonomy (NCBI): domain Eukaryota; kingdom Metazoa; phylum Chordata; class Mammalia; order Primates; family Cercopithecidae; genus Mandrillus; species Mandrillus leucophaeus. Next base: position 163,380 of record NW_012108308.1, on the reverse strand, counting down.
ACATAGTATTAGAAGTTGTACTTGTTTTGTTTTTGCTTTGGAGACTGGGATCTTGCTATTTTTCCCAGGCTGGACTCAAACTTCTGGGCTCAAGCAATTCGCTTGCCTCAGCCTCCCACGTAGCTGAGACTACAGGCATGCCACCTCATCCAGCTTAGTATTAGAAGTTTTAGCCAGAGCAATTAGGCAAGAAGAAAAAATAAAAGGCATTCAAATTGGAAAGGAAGAAGTAAAATTATCTCTATTTGCAGGTGATATGATCTTACATGTAGAAAACTGTAAAGATTCCACCAAAAAAACTTGCTAGAGCTAATAAATGAATTTAACAAAGTGGAATGATCCAAAGTCAACACACAAAAATCAGTTGTATTTCTATATGTTAACAATGAACATCTGAAAAGGAAATTACAAAAACAGTTCCATTTATGATAGTGTCAAAAAGAATAAAATAATTTGGAATTAACCAAGGAGATGAAAGACTTTACAATGGATACTATAAAACATTACTGAAAGAAATTAAAGAAGACGTAAATAAATGAAAACACATCCCATGTTCATGGATTGGAAGACAGTATTGCTAAGATGTTAATGTTACCAAAAGCTATCTATGGATTCAATACAATCCCTATCAAAATACCAATGACATTTTTTGCAAAAATAGAAAAAAAAACACATTCTAAAATTTATATGGAATATTAATGATCTCCAAATAGCCAAAACAATCTTAAAAAAGAACAGTGCTGGAGGATTCATGCTTCCTCATTTCAAAACTTACTACAGAGCTACAGTAATCAAAACAGTGTGGTACTGGCATAAAGAAAGACACAAAGACTAATGGAGTAGAATAAAGAGCTTAGAAATAAATGTTCCCCATATATGGTCCAATAATTTTTGACAAGGCACCAAGGCCATTCAATGAGGAAATAATAGTTTCTTTTCAGCAAGTGGTGCTGGGAAAACTACATACGAAAGAATAAAGTTGGACCCTGGTTTAACACCATATACAAAAATTAATTCAAAACGAATTGAAGACATAAATGTAAGACCTAAACTATAAAACTCTTAGAAGAAAACATGAAGCAAAAGCTTTGCAACATTGATTTGGTTTCTTGAATATGACGGCAAAGGCACAGACAATAAAAGAAAAAATAGACAAATTGGACTTCACAAAAAATTAAAAATGTTGTGCCTGAAAAAAATAGTAATAGGGAAGCCCATGGAATGAAAGAACACATTTATAAATCATATATCAGATAAAGGATTAATATCTAGAATATATAGAGAACTCTTAAAACTCAACAACAAAAAGAAGTCCCAATTTAAAAATGGGCAAATGATGCAGGCCAGATGTGGTGACTCATGCCTGTAATCCCAGCGCTTTGGGAGGCCAAGGTGGGTGGATCAAAAGATCAGGAGTTCGAGACCAGCCTGGCCAATATGGTGAAACCCTGTCTGTCTCTACTAAAAATACAAAAATTAGCCAGACATGGTGGTGAACACCTGTGGTCCCAGCTACTAGGGAGGCTAAGACAGGTGAAGCACTTGAACCTGGGAGGTGGAGGTTGCAGTGAGCTGAGATCATGCCACTGCACTCCAGCTTGGGTGACAGAGCAAGACTCCATCTCAAAAAAATAAAATAAAATAAAATAAAAATGGGCAAAAGACTTGAATATTTCTCTAAAGAAGATATACAAATGGCCAATAAGCACATGAAAAGATGCTCAACATTAATAATCATTAGGAAAATGCAAATCAAAACTTCAATGAGATACCCTGTCAACACTCATTAGGACAGCTGCTATAAAACAAAAAACCAGAAACTAGTAAGTGTTGGCAAGGATGTGGAGAAACTGGAATCCTTGTGCACTGTTGTTGGTAGTGTAAAACAGTACACTTGCTGTGGAAAACAGTATGGTGGTTCCTCAAAAAGTTAAAAATAGGATTACCATACAATCCAGCAATTCCACTTCCGGGTGCATACTCCAAAATTGAAAGCAGGGTCTCAAAGAGATATTTGTACACCCATGTTCATAACAACATTATTCACAATCCATAAAGCATTAAAGCAACTCTAAGTGTCCATTGACTGATGAATAGATAGCAAAATGTCATATATAGATACAATGGACTATATTATTCAATATTAAAAAGGAAATAAATTCTGCAATATGCTACAATGGGGATGAACTTTGAAGACATTAAGGTAAGTCAAATAAGCCAATCACAAAGAAACAAATATGATTCTACTAATATAAAATACCTAGAATAGTCAAACTTACAGAGACAGAAGGTAGAATAGTGGTTGCCAGTGACTGGAGGGAGAGGGATATGGGAGTTATTGTTTAGTGGGTATAGAGTTTTGTTTTGTTTTTTTTTTGAGACTTTGTGATCTCAGCTCACCACAACCTCTGCCTCCTGGGTTCAAGTGATTCTCCTGCCTCAGCCTCCCAAGTAGCTGGGATTACAGGCATGAGCCACCACACCCAGCCAGAGTTTTGGTTTTACAAGACGAAAAGAGTTATGGAGATGGATGGTGGTGATGGTTGTACAACATTTTGATTGTATTTCATAACACTAACTGTGGGTGTGCACTTGAAAGTAGTTAAGACGGTAAATTTTGGCCACGCACAGTGGCTTACACCTGTAATCCCAGCACTTTGGGAGGCTAAGGTGGGCAAATCACCTGAGGTCAGAAGTTCGAGACCAGCCTGACCAATAGGGTGAAACCCCGTTTCTACTAAAAATACAAAAATCAGCCAGGTGTGGTGGCACGCGCCTGTAGTTCAGCTACTTGAGAGACTGAGACTAGAGAATTGCTTGAACCTGGAAGGCAGAGGTTGCAGTGAGCTAAGATTTTGCCACTGCACTCCAGCCTCCAGCCTGGGCAACAGAGTGAGACTCCATCTCCGAAAAAAAAAAAAAAAAAAAAGATGGTAAGTTTTATGGTATTTTGCCACAATAAAAAAATTGAAAAAAAAAAAAAGGTATGTGCACTCCTCCAACATGACTGGGTCCCTGGAGTTTTTCTCTCTCAAACTTGTGTACATTGAGCCTCCAGCAATTCATCAATCACAGTTCAGGCTTCCTTATCCAGCATTAGTTTCCATGGAGGTTTATTACACTCTGGTAAATTATGATTTCTGTATCCACCTGTCTGTTTCTCCAATTCTGGGGCAGTAATTTGCCCTATGACCTCACTTCTTTGCAAATCTAGGAGTTCTTGACATTTAGTTTGTTTGGCTTTTACTTATTGTTAGGATGGAGTGGCAACTTTCAAGTTTCTTACATGACAGCTTGGAAACTAGACACCCTAGAACATTTTCATCACCTGCAAAAGTTCCCTTGTACTCTTTCCCAGTTCAACACACTCCCTCCCGCTCTGGACTTGCCCATCTTCCCATCTCTCCAATCCTCATCTCCCAACAACCACTGATTTGCTTTCTGTTCCTAGAGATGACTTACTAGAATTTCCATATTCAGAATTTCTAGATATGAAATTTTAGAATATGTTAACATATGTTACATGTTATATAACACTACATATTATATATGTAATATATATGGAGTTCTAACATATCCTAGAATTTCATATCAGCAAAATTATTGAATTTCATATCAGCAAAATTATATAATATGTAGTGTTTTGTGCCTGGCTTCTTTCACTCAGCATAACGTAGTTGAGATGTATTCATATCGTTACATTGATCAGTTTTGTTTCTTTTAATTATTGGGTCCACTGATATGGATATACCACAATTTGTGTATTCATTCACCTGTGTGAATGTATGAATTTGTGTGTTTCCTTCAGGTATTATGAATAAAGTTTATGAGTATTTATTTATGTGTAAGTCTTTGTGTGAACATATGTTTTCATTTCTCTTGTGTAAACACTTAGGAATGTGAAGCCTAGGTCATATGAACCCGGGAGGCAGAGGTGTTTATGCACTTTTATAAGAAATTACCAAACAGTTCTCCAAAGTGGTTGTATCATTTATACTTCCATCATCAACATGCAAGAGTTCTAGTTACTCTACATCCTCATCAACAGTTGGTGTTGTCAGTTATGATTCTCCTGCCTCAGCCTCCCAAGTAGCTGGGATTACAGGCACCCACCACCATGCCCAGCTAATTTTGTATTTTTTTTTTTTTTTTTTTAGTAAAGATGGGGTTTCACTATACTGGCCAGGCTGATCTCTAACTCCTGACCTCAGATGATATCGAAAATATATTTTGGATTCAAGTCCTTTGTCATATGTATGTATTATGAATATTTCGGTCTGTATTATGAATATTTTTGTCTTCGTAAGGTATCATTCAAAAGCAGAAGTTTTTAACTGTGATGAAATTTAACATCAATTTTTTTCTTTTAGGAAGAAAATTATTGTCACAGTATTTCTGCTTCATTGGGAAACCCTAGTGCATTTCTCCTAAAATTAGGAGAAACACATGGATGCCCACTCTCACTACTGTTCTTTAACATCAAATTGAAGGTATTATTCTGTACACTCCAAGAAAAATGAGAGATAACAGGATTATATAACTAGAAAGGCCTAAAGAATCAGCTGAAGAACCTAATAGAATGAGAGAGAGAGAGAGAGATGTGGGGGAAGGAAAAAGGAGTAAAAGGTGCTAAGATAAGGTGGAGATGGAATATTAAACAAATATCCAGAAACCAGTTAGAAGAGAAAAATGGAATAAAAGACTGCATTTACAATAGCAAGGAAAGATAAAATACCAATGTATACACTTCAAAATATTAGTGAAGGATAAGCTGGGCACAGTGGCTCATGCCTGTAATCCCAGTACTTTGGGAGGCCAAGGCGGGAGGATCACTTGAGCTCAGGAGTTCAAAACCAGCCTGGACAACATAGTGAGACCTAATCGCTATAAAAAATACAAAAATGAGCTGAGCATGGTGGTGGGTGCCTGTAGTCCCAGTTATTCAGGAGGCCGAGGTGGGAGGATCAGGGAGGTAGAGGTCGCAGTGAGCGGAGATCACACCATTGTGCTCCAGCCTGGGTGACAGAGTAAGACACTGTCTTAAAAACAAAAAAAAAATTAATGAAGGATAAAACGAAAAACTCGAGCAAATGGAAACACATACCATTTCTTGAAGCAAGAAAGGTAAACATCATAAAAATGTTAACTCCCAGCAAACATACCAACACTTTTTTTTTTTTTTCTGAAACTGGAGAAGCTGATTATCAAGTTCAAATGGAAAAATAAGCAACAAAGAATATGGAGAGCCAGCTCTGCCAGATATTAAACTATATCTTAAAGCTTCAACAGTTAGAATAGTGAATAATTAGCACATAAACAGACAAACAAATAGAACAAAAAGAAAGCCCAGAAATACATCAAAATATATACAGAAATTTAGTTCATGCTAAAGATGTGAAGTAAAGATAAACTTTATAATTAAACGTTGGGGATAACTGGGTAATAATTTGAAAAAGAAGTTTTATCTATAGATCACATCTTATGCTAGGATAAACTATAAAAAGATCAAAGACTTAAAGATAAAAAAGTGTAGACATTAAAGTACTACGAAAAAATGGGCAATTTCTTTATAACCCTGAGGTGGCAAAGACCTAATTGACTCAAATTCCCAAAACCATAAAAGAAAAGACTGATAAATTCAATCACATTTTATAAAATCCATAAATAAAGTCTAAACACAAATAACAACCTGGGAAAGTACATTTGAAACTCATCTTACAGACAAAGGATTCATTTTCCTAATATATGAAGAGCTTCTAGAAATTCACAAGAACAAGACCAAAAATCTTCAAAATCTTAGAAAAATGAGCAGAGACACGAAGAAGCAGTTCATACACAAGAGAGGCACAAAAATGACTTATAAATACTCAAAAAGTTGCTCGATTAATTCATAGTATTATTAATGCAAATGAAAACTATCCTGAAATATCTTTTCTTCACCCATGCATTGGGAAAAATTCTGGAAGTTTGGCAATGTGATGGTAAACAGGCATTCCCATCCATTGCTGGTTGAAATGGAACTCCAATCTACAATCCCTATGCAGATTAATAATACCAACATTTTAAAATGCATTTTCCCAGTGACCCAATAATTGCACTTCTGGGATTTTATACATGCCTGTGTGTGTACAAAATAATGTATATACAAAGTTATTCACTGAAATGATTCCTGAAATAGGAGAAAAGTAAAATTCAAACAAAAAAAACTAGCTTAAATACATTGTGATGCATCCATATAATGGTATATTACGCAGTTTAATTAATTAATTAATTTTTTTTTTGAGACAGAGTCTCACTCTGTCACCCAGGCTGTATTATGTAGTTTTAAATAAGTGAAGAAGCTCTAAACATCTTTATAGGAAATAACTTCAATACATAGAATCACTCCATATCTGTGGGGGGTTGGTTCTAGGACTACCCCCCTCACCCCCGCATATCAAAATCCATGGATGCTCAAGTCGCTGATATCTATAATGGCTTAATATTTGCATATAACCTACACACATCCTCCTGTATATTTTAAGTCATCTCTAGATTACTTATACTACCTCATACAATGTAAATGCTGGGTGAATGGTTGTTACACTGTATTTTTAGCTGTCTCATTTTCTACGATTGTATTGTTCTTTTGTATTTTTTCCCCAAATATTTTCGATCTGAGGTTGGTTGAATCCATAGATGTGGAACCCAAGGATACAGAAGGCTGACTGCATGGTTAACTTTACAAAGATATAGAACAGGGATCAACAAACCTTTTCTGTAAAGGGCTAGATAGTACCTATTTTCAACTGTGCCTGCTATATAATCTCTGTTGCAACTACGTGACTTGCTTTTCCATCGTAGCATGAAAGCACTTAGACAATACATTCAACAAATGAATGTGGTCAGAAATGGCTCTGGATTGTCTTGCTGGAAGTAGTTTGTCAAACTGCTGCACTTAAATTACAGTTGCTATTTTTGTGCTAATGGTGGTGATGGAGGGGGGCAGATATGAGAATATACATTTGTATTTGTTTAAAAACATTGGAACAATATATAAGAAAAATGGAGTATGTATCAGTCAGGAGACAGAAACCAGGGAAATCTGAACAAGGGAATCTGAATAGAGACCTCGAAAGCAACACTTTCCAACAGGACTTTCTGCAATGAAGGACATGTTCTATAACTTTACTATCCAATGTACCTATATGGCTATGAAACACTTGAAATGGAGCTAGTGCAACTAAGAAAGTGAATTTTTAATTTTACTGAACGTTAACTTATATTTAAATAGAAGTGCCACATTTGGCAAGTGGTTGCCAGGTTAGATAGAGCAGCTCTAAAGAACGCAGACAGAGCAGATGTTGGGAGTAGCTGCTGTCTCTAAGGCGGAGTGTACCCGAGAAAGGGACAAGGTTAGGAGAGTCCCTTCCCCAACCCACCCCAAGGCTGAGATGCAGACCTCATTGGGGAGTGGCTATAGCCCACAGGATGCTGGAGGGTGTATATCACTATATTTCCTACACTCGTTTTGCAGAGAAGCCATCCATTGGTAGCTGCACTATACAAGCCAGAAGAAAAGCACCCAGAACCTTGAAGAGAAGCCCTTCCTCTTGCAGTTTCCCTCAGTACCCTCTACATAAAGTCTAGCATTTTGCTATCTGCAAAATGGGAGAAGTGTTTAGAGTCTAGCCCCAGAGTCACAAAGCAGCAATAAAGAAGAGTGAATTTACTCCAGAACTATGCAATCGTAAATGTCTGTTAATATTTTTTTTTTTTGAGCTGAAAAGCAAGAAATTGAAAACTGGCACAGAGCAGATGGAAACCAGGTGGGAGCAAAACTTTTCATTGTATACCATTTCATATTATTTTGAGTTTGAATCATGTAAATATAAAACCCAAAAATTAAAAATAAGAAGATAAAAATATACACCATCAAATATAAATTTTAAAAAACCTAAGACAACAAAGCATCCATACAAAGAAAAAGGGCCACATTTATCAGTAAAATATCTGTTTTTTTTTTTTTTTTTGAGATGGAGTTTTGCTCTTGTTGCCCAGGCTGGAATGTAGTGGCACAATCTGGGCTCACTGCAACCTCTGCCTCCCAGGTTGAAGCGATTCTCCTTACTCAGCCTCCTGAGTAGCTGGGATTACAGGTGCCTGCCACCATGCCCAGCTAGTGTTTGTACTTTTAGTAGAGGGGCTTCACCATATTGGTGAGGCTGGTTTCGAACTCCTGACCTTAGGTGATCCACCCGCCTTGGCCTCCCAAAGTGCGGGGATTATAGATATGGGCCACCACACCCGGTAAAAGATATTTACACTGAAGACATATAACAATTATTATATATACACACACTATATATACAATATATACTATATATACAATATATATACTATATATTGTACATAGTCAATATATAGTATATATTCTATATGTATACTATATGTAAATGCTTCTAATAACTTAGAAATACATATGTTAATCTACTGATAGACTTTACAATCTACTGAAAGACTTTACTGTAAGTCTTTACAAGGCAAAGCAGGTGAATTTACAAGGGCAGTTGGAGATATAAACATAACCCTCTCAGAAACTGATAAAGAAGAGAGAACAAAAGCAAGGATATAGAACATTTGAACAATTAATGAGCTTAAGCTAATATTTATATAACTTCATCCACAAACCCGGAATACAAATTATTCTCAAAATCATATGTAACATGTACAAATGAATTATATGCTAAGCTACAAAAGAATTATTAATAAATTACTAAGAATTGGCAACATATTGGCTAGTTATCTAAATCAAATGCAATAAAAGTGGGAACTAATAACAAAAAAGCTCATATATCTGAAAACTAAAAACTATATCTCTAAATAACCCATGGGGTAAGGACAATATATAGTAAGAAAAACTGGCTGGGCGTGGTAGCTCATAGCCCAGGTGAGCCACCCACGGAGGCTGGGATGGGAGAATTGCTTCAGCCTAAGAGTTCAAGACCAGCCTGGGTAACATAGTGAGACACCGCTTATACAAAAAATACAAAAAAATTTAGTCAGGTGTGGTGGCATGCACCTGTAGCTCCAGCCACATGGGAGGCCGAGGTGTGAGGATTGACTAAGCCAGGGAGGTTGAGGCTGCAATGAGCTGTGATTGCTGCAGCCTTGGCCTCCCAGGCTCAAGCAATCCTCCTACCTCAGCCTCTTGTGTAGCTGGAACTACAGGTGTGTGCCACCACACCCAGCTAAGTTTTAAAATTTTTTTTTTTTTTTTTTTTTTGAGATGGAGTCTCGCTCTGTCGCCCAGGCTGGAGTTCAGTGGCCGGATCTCAGCTCACTGCAAGCTCCGCCTCCCGGGTTCACGCCATTCTCCGGCCTCAGCCTCCCGAGTAGCTGGGACTACAGGCGCCCGCCACCTCACCCGGCTAGTTTTTTGTATTTCTTAGTAGAGACGGGGTTTCATCATGTTAGCCAGGATGGTCTCGATCTCCTGACCTCGTGATCCACCCGTCTCGGCCTCCCAAAGTGCTGGGATTACAGGCTTGAGCCACCGCGCCCGGCCTAAGTTTTAAAATTTTTTTGTAAAGACAGGGTCTTGCTATGTTACCTTAGCTGGTCTCCAACTCCTGAACCCAAGTGACCTGCCCCCTCAGCCTCCCAAAGTGCTGGTATTACAGGTGTGAGCTACCACACCTGCCCTAAACCTTGACATTGTAACCAGATATGGACAGTATGAGACAAAATTATTATAGGCCAGTTTTACTTATAATTACAGATGCAAAATTCCCAACTCAAAAAACCAAAGTAGCATTTATTTTAGGAATGTACAGATGATTTAGAGTCAGATAAATCTATTGAGGTGTTTCAGGTTAAAAAAAATTACAATATTTTAATAGATACAAGAAAACACTTATTAGTGATTATAGTAGCTTTCTTAAACAAAAGATACTTAGATAAAAGTACTTTATCAAAAACTTACAGCAGACATCATACTTTTTTTTTTGAGACGGAGTTTCACTCTTGTTGCCCAGGCTGGAGCGCAATGGCACAATCTCAGCTCACCGCAACCTCCACCTCCCAGGGTTCAAGCGATTCTGCTGCCTCAGCTTTCCGAGTAGCTGGGATTACAGGCATGAACCATCACACCTGGCTAATTTTTTGCATTTTTAATAGGGATGGGGTTTCACCATGTTGGTCAGACTGGTCTCGAACTCCCAATCTCAGGAGATCCACCCACCTGGGCCTCCCAAAGTGCTGGGATTATAGACGTGAGCAACCGCGTCTGGCCAGCAAACATCATATTTAATGGGAAAAAAAATATAGATTTCCCATGAATATGGAAACCAGCCCAGTATACTTTCCAATACCACTACTGTTTAATGTGGTACTGGGAACCCGGGATATAATAAAGAGTGGCATCACAATTCAGGGAGGAAAAATGAATTACTGAATAATGCTGACGGGAGAACTGGATGACAAGGTGGGGAAGAAAGTCAACCTACTTCCAGCTGGATTAAGGACCTAATGTGAAAAAGCAAAGTTATAAAACTATTAGAAGAAACAAATGTAGGCAAATGCCTTTGTGACTTTGCGATCAGTAAGAATTCCTTAAAGAAGAAAATAGCTGGATTTGACTATTTCAAAATGAAAGACTTTTGCCTGTATCAGTTAGATTTAGGCTTACCAGCAGTCCAGGGCTGGCATCCGGGATGTTTCCCCAACCTCAGCACATGGCTCTGACCTCTCAATCCAATATTCCAACCTACAAGAAGGAGGAAACTGGAAAGAAGAAAGAAGGGAGCTCTTTCTTTTCAAGAATATTGCCTACAAATTTCCCACGTATCTTCTCTTATATCCTATTGGCCAGAACCTAGTCACATGGCAACATCTGCAAGGTGTGCTGGGAAATGTAGTCTTTATGCCAGGAAGCCTTGCATCCAGTTACAAATCAGAGTTTGTATTTGTTTTAACTAGGAAATAAAGGGAGGGAAGTTGTTGGAACTCGCTAGTAGCTACACAACAAAGAAACACCATAGACGGAGTCCATGCCAATTCGACTGAGAGCATGTATTTTCAATATACATGACTGACAGTAATATCTGAAATGAACAGCAAATCAGAAACAACCAAAAATCGAGGGAGATAACTCTATGTAAAAATGTGGAAAGGATATGAGCAAGCAATTCATAGACAAGGAGACCAGAATGGCTAATAAACAGAAGAGATGTTTCATCTTATTAATAATCAGAGAAATGCAAAATAAAGTGAGAAATGGATGCTACTTTACATCCAATGATAAAATGTAGGATAATATCAAACAGCCACAGATGTGGGGATCTGGGGAAAATGCAACCCTTACACACTGCGGAGGTGAGCAAAAAATTTTTTTTCACTTTTTAAAAACTATAGATTCAGTGGGTACATGTGCAGGTTAGCTATATGGGTATATTGGGTAATGCTGGGGTTTGGGCTTCTAGTGAACCCATCACCCAGATTGTGAACACAGTATCCTATAGGTCATTTTTCAACCTTTGTGACCCTCCCTCCCTCCCTTCTTGGGAGTAAAAATTGATGCAGCCACTTTGGAGAGCAACTTGGAGGTATTTAGTGATACGGACAAAGTGCATATCACTTTATAATGTAAATCCTGTCCTGTATATAAACCCCAGAGAAATTCTTGCTTAAGTACACAAAGAGATATATTCAGGGATGTTTACTGTAGCATGGTACAGTAAATAATGACACAATTGGAAGTAATTTAGATGTTCTTCAATAAATAATTATTAAATATAATATGTATAAATGATGGAATATAATACAACAGTAAAAAAATTCTACATCTATATTAATCAAGATCAATAGATGTCAAAGAAGCAGAATGAGCCATTAGCCATATATCACTATATACATTAAACATACACATATAACAATGCCATACGTTGTTTATATAAATGCACATGTATGCATTTAAAATGCAAATACATTTATAAATGTAAATAAAATGGACAGAGAACCTTGGGACAGTGTCTATGAGGCAAGGAGAATGGGACTGGATATAGAAGATAAAAAGAAAAAAGATTAAATTTAAAAATAAAATAGGCCAGGCGCAGTGGCTCACACTTGTAATCCCAGCACTTTGGGAGGCCGAGGCTGGGCGATCACGAGCTCAGGAGTTCGAAAGCCTCCTGGCCAGTATGATGAAACCCATCTCTACTAAAAATACAGAAATTAGCCAGGCATGGTGGCACATGCCTGTAGTCCCAGCTACTTGGGAGGCTGAGGCAGAAGAATTGCTTGAACCTGGGAGGCAGAGGTTGCAGTGAGCCAAGATCACGCCACTGCATTCCAGCTTGAGTGACAGAACGAGAGTCCATGTCAAAAAATGAACTGAAATGAAATGAAATGAAAAAAGTAAGTAATAAACCTGTGGCCAGATTGAAGCTCCTTAAGGGTAGATCTGAGTTTAATTCACCTCAGACTGAATTCATCTCATTCAAGTCACAAAGCACCCAGCTTTACAAATAATGGGGTGCTTGATAATATTTCAAGAGTGAATGAATGACTACTCCCCAAACTGAGTATCGCTGAGTCTTACGTGTTACAGCACAGGAGCTGTGTAATGATTTATAAGAATATTTTCCTCTTCGGGGCTTCCATCATTTGCCTCCAATGGCTTAATCTCATCAAGCATCGCACATACAATTTCAAGTTATTTCTTGTGAGGCCATTATCATCGCTGGGTGGTGGTGGTTGTCGTTTTTTTTCATTTGGAATTATGTTTCTAAAGCATCTCCTTCCCTGCAGGTTTTGAGCCATCTGCGATAAAGGAGGTACTTAAGATTTCAATAACAACGAAAACAGATTAACTAAAGGTTTGCCTTTCATGTTGAGTATATTTCTGTTCAACTTTCAGGTGCTATGCTACAAAGAATATTTTGTTTCAGTCGATTGAAAATGAGGCCTCGTACTGGATGAAATGCATTGGTTCTCTTTTCAACTGTTTCCAAGTGTGGAAATCTCTTCCCTCAGATATCCACATGGCTTCCTTCATGTCTCCGCTCAAATGTCATCTTTTAGAGAGGCTTTTCACTATTTATAATAGCATATCCATGCCCCCTTTGCCCCTTTACCTTGCTTTATCTTTCTTCATGGCACTTCTTATATGATATTATATGTTTATTCGTTTATTATCTGTCTCCCTACACCGCTGGGCGAGCTGCATGAGACCAGACCTTGTCTACTTTGTTGACCGTTCTATCCCCATGTCGGGAACAGTGCCTGGAACTGAGAACGTGCTCACTGAATATCTTTTCGTTCGTTTGTTTGTTTGTTTGTTTGTTTGTTTGTCTGAAACAAAATCCCCCTCTGTTGCCCAGGCTGGAGTGAAGTGGCGCGATCTGGCGATCTCGGTTCACTGCAACCTCTGCCTCCTGAGGTCAGGTGATTCTTCTGCCTCAGCCTCCCGAGTATCTGGGATTACAGGCATGCACCACCAGGCCCAGCTAATTTTTGTATTTTTAGTAGAGACGGGGTTTCATCATATTGGCCAGGCTGGTCCGGATCTCCCGACCTCAGATGATCCTCCCACCTTGGCCTCCCAAAGTGCTGGGATTACAGGCGTGAGCCACTGCACCCAGCCCACTAAATAGCTATTGACTGCACAAATCATGCATTGTTTGAAGAGTTTTGTGAAAACCTCTTTATTATACACCTATTCAGGTTAGCATCATTCTAAGAATTAACCCAAAAGACATTTCCCCCTTTCAGTGTTAATTTCCCACCCTGTTTATATATTTAGTCATCTAATATTTATTGAATTTCTGGTATGTGCCAACATTGTACTAGGTGCTGGGGGATTCTGGGACAAATGAGACAAGCCGTGCTTCATAATTTTAGCTTTTGCTGTCAACAACGAGGGTGAGCTCACGTTTCTAAAATCAGCACATACTTATTAATAAGTTTTCTCTGTGCCAAACAAGCACTGAGGCAATCTCATTCCATTCATTATCTTTTTCAAACCTCACAGCAATCCTATAAAGTTGCTATTAGAGTGTCTCAAAATGCTTTCCTATAAGCATGCAGTTTATTGGCAATAAATAAAACAACAGGATTATCTCTTAGAATTCAGCCCGTGACTTGTCAAAACTGGATAGAGGCTTCTAGAGAGGAATATAGGGCACTGCCATGTGAACAGGTGCAGGCCCCCTGCAGAGACCCTTCACCCCACTCCACCTGCTCCCCAGGCGCATTTGATGCTCTGCACCTCAAACACACCTTTGCCTTCAACTTCACAGATTTGTTTAGTGACGATTTTCTCACTCAAGGCTTTTATCCAGAAGAAATGCAGGTGGGCACAGTCATGAGGGCTTTTATTTCTTTTTCTTTTTTCTTTTTTTTTTTTTTTTTTTGAGACGGAGTCTCACTCCATTGCCCAAGCTGGAGTGTAGTGTTGCGATCTCGGCTCACTGCAACCACCACCTCCCGGGTTCAAGTGATTCTTGTGCTTCAGCCTCCCGAGTAGCTGGGATTACAGGTGCCTGCTGCCATGGCTGGCTAATTTTTGTAATTTTTAGAAGAGACAGGGTTTCACAATGTTGGCCAGGCTGGTCTCAAACTCCTGATTTCAGGTGATCCACCCACCTTGGCCTCCTAAAGTGCTGGGATTACAGGTATGAGCCACTGTGCCCTCCCATGAGGGATTTAAAACATATTTGTGTGTGATACCAAATGTGTTTATATACTGTTACCTTTTCCATGACATAGTCAGAATGATTCCTTCATGAGAAAGGATTCTGGAGACACTTTAATACTTTTTGCTCATTTTACTCATTTTAGAGACAAGGAAATGGAAGGTTGGAGAGGTTAAGAAACTTACTCATGGTCAATAAGTGGCTAACAGAGGCTTGGGAGGGCAATAGATCCAGGACTTGGTGACCGGGGGTGGGGCAGGAGTCCAAGATGGTCTCCATAGTTTTGACTTGGACTGCTGGGCTCTTGGGGTCCCATTGACAGTCTGTGGCTGTGATCTGCTTATAGCCAGAGATGAAACCTGAAGCCCATGAGAATGATGTTGGGATTGCCTGGTGATATGATTTGGTTCTGTGTCCCCACCCAAATCTCACTCTGAATTGCGATAATCCCATCGTGTCAAGGGCGGGTCAAGGTGAAGATAATTGAATCATGGGGGCAGTTTCCCCCATACTGTTCTAGTGATGGTGAGTAAGTCTCACAAGATCTGATGATTTTATAAAGGGCAGTTCCCCTGCACATGCACTCTTGCCTGCTGCCATGTAAGATGTAACTTGGCTTCTCCTTTGCCTTCCTCCATGATTGTGAGGCCTCCCCAGCCATGTGGACAGTGAGTGCATTAAATCTCTTTCCTTTATAAATTACCCAGTCTTGGGTATGTCTTTATTGGCAGCATGAGAACAGACTAATATACCTGGGGACTCCAGAAGACATGGACTAAGGGCCCATGCCCCCTTTCAATTCACCTCCATCTTTTCCTAGAAAGCAAAGAGTGGGGGAAATGGTTCCCCGTCGAAGAAGGGGGAAGCACCTGCTGAGGCAGGGGTGGGAGGGGCTACTGGGCATAGATTATATCAATGGTTTCAGCAAGCAGGCATTTCAGACTTTCTGGCATTTGCACAATTGAGGCTCCCTTAGGACCCTGGAAGAAATATCATCCAATAACTAGCAATTACCCCTGGCCTCCCAGAGATGTGGTACTGCCAGTGACCTTGGTGGTAATAACCTTCAGAGGAAAATCCAAGCAAGCACAAAGCTGTTTGGACAAAACTCTCCAACCCAGGAGCCATAGCCCCACAGATTTCAAAGGGCACAGCTGCCTTCCTCTCTGGCCTGGTAGCAATTAGAATTCTTCGCATCAAGAATACCAAGATGAAACAGGTGGAGATTTGCCAAAGATCTACCTTCAGCCAGCACACCAGCTTGTATTCTAGTGACTTTCAGGGTGCAGAGTGATGCTTCCAAGTCCCATTCCAGGTTCAGTTCTCCAATGGTGAATGAATTCATATCCACAACAGCATAGAGCCCAAACCCAAGCCAGTCTCTAAGACAGAATCTTTCTTTGTGTGCCATTGATTTGAGTCCTGCTTGGCAGTTTTGGTGAGCAGTGGCTTCTTTATGACAAAAGAGCTTCTTTCTCTCAACTGCGTATTAACCATGGAGGCAGCCATCACACTGGAGGGGGCTTGCTTCCCTGCACAGGTCAAGGGCATCTTGGGGAGCATTTGGTTCACTAGGATAGAACCCTGGTCTCCTTGTCATGGGCCCAGCAGAGGTTGCTCTGTCCTTTCTTGTCTGGCCTCTAGGCTTCAGCACATGCTGTTCTTTCAGCCTGGAAGGCCTTTCCTGCCCCTTTCTTCCCTGGCTGACCCTCTTTGTCCTGATGGGCTCAGATCAATGAGATCACTTCCCCCAGCAGTGTCTCTCCATCATTCCTACTTCTGCCAGCTCTCCGTCTTCTGGCTCCCACAGGCCCTGGGCTCCCTACTCCTGGTGCTAATCATGCTATCTTTTGGTATCTTTTAAAATTTTTTTGAGATGGAGTTTTGCTCTTGTTGCTCAGGCTGGAGTGCAATGGTGCAATCTCGGCTCACTGCAACCTCCGTCTCCTAGGTTCAAGTAATTCTTCTGTCTCAGCTTCATGAGTAGCTGGGATTACAGGTGTGCACCACTATGCCCAGCTAATTTTGTGCGTGTGTGTGTGTGTGTTTAGTAGAGATGGGGTTTCACCATGTTGGTCAGGCTGGTTTTGAATTCCTGACCTCAAGTGATCCACCTGCCTCCGTCTCCCAAAATGCTGGGATTACAGGTGTGAGTCACTCTGCCCAGCCATCTTTTTTTTTTTTTTTTTGAGACTCAGTCTCGCTCTGTCGCCCAGGCTGGAGTGCAGTGGTACAATCTCAGTTCACTGCAAGCTCCGCCTCCTAGGTTCAAGCGGTTCTCTAGCCTCAACCTCCCAAGTAGCTGGGATTACAGGCGTGTGCCATCACTCCCAGTTAATTTTTTTTTTTTTTTGTATTTTTAGTCTAGATGGGGTTTCATCATGTTGGCTAGGTTGGTCTTGAACTCCTGACCTCAAGTGATTCTCCTACCTGGGCCTCCCAAAGTGCTGGGATTACAGGTGTGAGCCACCTCACCCAGCCTATCTTTTGGTATCTACTTGCTTTTCTCCCTCTCTCAACAGGGCGGAGACAGGGGCCGTGTGCCAAGCTTCTTTATATCCTGTATGCCTAACACAGTGCTTGGCATGTGGCTAGCCCCCATAATGGTTTGTGGAGGGAGTGAAATAAATGTACAACGTTGTACTGATGCAAAAGAACTGGAGGATTTAAATTCTGCTAGTGACCTTAGAAGTGGTAGGATTCCTTTGTACTGAAAGGCGTGAGACAAATCAGGATAGGAACACCAGGAACCAGGTGCCTGCTGCCATCTGATGCCGATTTCTCTCTCTTCTTTTAAGACGGCATCACAGACATCAACCTGGAGACCTGGCACTGAGACTCTGCTCAGCCACCCGATTGCTGTGTGGCCCTGAGTGAGGCTTCTGGGCGTCGGCATTCTCCTTCATGGAGCGAAGCAGTTGGTCTACAGACATGAGCTAGAATACATAATTTGGGATGCTTACAAGTGCCAGGCACCGTTCTAAATATTTTCCATGTATACTTCATTTAATCCTTACAACAACCTTATGACACGGGTGTTGTTATTATCCCCATATTCTTAATAGGGCAACTGAGGCACAGAAAGGTCGATTAACTTGCCCAAAGTCACACAGCTAGTAATGGATGGAGTTGGGGCTTTTACTCAACAACCTGTTTCCAGAGCCCACTTGTTAACCCCAAAGTCTCTTGGTTGGATGATGTATAAGACTCATTCCTGTTTTACAATAGAACCTTTATTATTCTCACATTGAAGATATTTACATCTGATGCCCTCAGAGCCCATTTTTAGCTGACCATCTCCCTGAAAGGCCAGAGGCATTCAGCATTTTTTTTTCCTCTGCCCCTTGTGTTGGTTAGAGAGGAAATCAGTGAGGGTGCAGACTGGGGAAATGGGCAGGCCTGGATTGGCATCGCAGCCCCACCACTCACCCACATGTGAAACACAGGCCAATTCCTTTACCTCTTGGAACTTCAGTTACAATGCCTGTAAAGTGGAGATGGGATCTTCTCCCTCTATGACTGTGAAGATGAAATAATACAGATAGAGTTGCCAGATTTAGCAAATAGAAATACAGGGTGTTCAGTTAACCTTGAATTCCAAATCAAGGAATAACTTTTTTTTTTTTTTTTTTTTTTTTTTTTGAGACGGAGTCTCGCTCTGTCGCCCAGGCTGGAGTGCAGTGACTGGATCTCAGCTCACTGCAAGCTCCGCCTCCCGGGTTCACGCCATTCTCCTGCCTCAGCCTCCCGAGTAGCTGGGACTACAGGCGCCCGCCACCTCGCCAGGCTCATTTTTTGTATTTTTAGTAGAGATGGGGTTTCACCGTGTTAGCCAGGATGGCCTCGATCTCCTGACCTCGTGATCCGCCCGTCTCGGCCTCCCAAAGTGCTGGGATTACAGGCTTGAGCCACCGCGCCCGGCCAAGGAATAACTTTTTAGTGTAAGTATGTCCTATGCAATATTTGAGACACACTCATGCTAGTAAATTATTCCGTGTTGGTCTGCAGTTCCAATGTAACTGGGCATCCTGTATTTTATCTGACAGCCTTACAGGCAGAGAAAGCACTTAGTGTGATGCCTGTCCCATTGGAAGGGATCAATACACTTTAGAAAGTTCTCTGCTGAAACCCAACACTTTGATTTCGTGGGGCTCAGTTGGGAGGCCTGGACTGTGGGTAAAATCTGCATTCAATCCGGGTGCAGTGGCTCCCAGTACTTTGGGAGGCTGAGGTGGGTGGATCCCAAGGTCAAGAGATCGAGACCGTTCTGGCCAACATGGTGAAACTCTGTCTAAAAATACAAAAATTAGCTGGGTGCGGTGGCGCACGCTTGTAGTCCCAGCTACTTGGGAGGCTGAGGCAGGTGCTTGAACCTGGGAAGCGGAGGTTGCAATGAGCCAAGATCTCGCCACTGCACTCTAGCCTGGTGACAGAGCGATACACCGTCTAAAAAAAAATTCTGTATCCACCTGTTTGGACTCACCTGGCTGGGGATAACTGTGAACACCTCTGATTCATCCTGCAACTGTGCATTTGAGTGAACAGGCCTAGGATTTCAGTAGAGGAGTCTTGAAAAGGCCTTTTTGAAGCAGAAGCTGATGTGCCCACTGCCCAGGGATAGTGTGGAAACTGCAGACAGCCCAGTCAGCAGTGCTCACAGCTAATCACCAGCCTGTCCAGGCTCACTCCAGTCCTTTCCCCATCCAAGGGCGCCATCTCGTGCCAGCATCAGGCTGCCAGCTGTATGTGTGGCTCCAGCAAAGACTGGGACCTGAGGAGGGGCCCAAAGAAGCCTGGATTGCCAGTCCCCTTGCTGGGCTCCCCAGAGCTTCCTTTCCCATTTCCCAGCTGTTGTTCAGCTTCCTCTTTCCCACCCATCTCTGTTTTCTCTTGCTTTCCATCGATGCTCACATCGGCTTACTAAACAGCAACCGTAACACACCAGGGGCTCGGGAAGGCTGCAGGTGTGTGAGAAACAGCACCGAACCAGGAATCAAAAACGTTTATGTTGAGACTAGGGAAACTATTTGCCAAGTTTATGCCCTTGGGGGAATCCACGTGACTCCTCTGCAGCCACTTGCTTTGTAAGATTGTGATAATCCCCCG
This sequence comes from Mandrillus leucophaeus, assembly GCF_000951045.1. Lineage (NCBI taxonomy): Eukaryota > Metazoa > Chordata > Mammalia > Primates > Cercopithecidae > Mandrillus > Mandrillus leucophaeus. The sequence continues at coordinate 143,599 of NW_012108308.1, read as the reverse complement.
CTTTTTGCACGTTTTGAAGGAATTGTGGGGGAAAATTGGTGGTATATGCAAGAGTGCTCTGGACACCCTGAAGTGCCCTAACAACATAAGTAATGTTATAGTTTATGGTTACATAGCATCTCTAATAATGCAGTTTATCATTCATAACAGTCATAACAGTGATACTTCCTGGGCACCTAAGACCCCAGCTCTGACCAATGACCCAGAGACACCAATACCTTCCTCCCTCCACTGTTTGCCTCTAACTTTTAGACCCAGAACCCTACCTCCAGGCCAGCCCTTCTGTGCTGTAGATACTTCCAGCATTTGGGAACCAGAATGGCTCAGGCAGCAGTAAAGGGCTCTGGATCTACCCGCCCTTCCCCAAATTCCTTGGGCCTCAGTTTCCTCATCTCTTTAGTGTGAAGCACCTGCTGGTAACTTTAGCAACCTTTTTTTTTTTTTTTTTGAGACAAAGTCTCGCTCTGTCCCTCAGGCTGGAGTGCAATAGTGAGATCTCAGCTCACTGCAACCTCTGCTTCCCTGGTGCAAGCGATTTTCCTGCCTCAGCTTCTCGAGTACCTGAGATTACAGGCAGCGCCATCATTCCCAGCTAATTTTTGTATTTCTAATAGAGACAGGATTTCATCGTGTTGGCCAGGCTAGAACTTTAGCAATCTCGACATAAATTCTAGTTCATATTTCCTTCAGATGCGGCTGCCATTCCAACTGCTTCCTTTTAGGAAGCAGCGTGGATAAATGGAAATTGCATGGGGTTTGTAACCAGACAGAAGTGACTTTGAATATCGGCTGTCACCAATGTCATCACTATGGAACTCTGGCAGGTGTCTTCACCTCCCTGAGCCAGTTCCTCCCCTCCATGAAACAGGGATAAAAATAGAATCAGTCTCCGTGGTTGGGCTTGGCTGACATTGCTTTGTAAAGTGCCGTGTACGTTTCTGTCACTGCCTAGTTACCAGCTGAATGCAGCTCTTACATATTTCTTCCTCCTCTTTCAGCCACACCATCCATCTATTTATCCATCCATCCGTCCATGTATCCATCCATCCATTCATCCATGTGAAAACATCTGTTAAACTTCTACTGTGGGCCAGATCACAGGGCTAGTTGCTGGGGATGCAGAGATAATTAAGACATGAGTCTTGCTCTAGGAATTTGCAGTCTCACGGGGAGATAGCAATAAAAAGAATCACTTTCATTTACTGAGCATCTATGTGCAGCAGACACAGTGCTAGGACTCCACACGTTCTCTCAGTAAATCCCAGGAGGCAGGACCCCACAGGCATTGCTCTCAACCAGTGCTCTCGCCTCCCTCCTGGATTGCCTAGTCAGGTAAACCTGCCGCAGACAGGTAGGAAGGGCCATCGTGGGGGTCTGAGAGAGGTCGATGGGGCCTGAAGGAGAGAGTGCTTGGCTCCACGTGAGAAGAACTGGGGAGGTGGGGGCAGTCACAGAGGGCTTGCAGAGGAGGTGTCAGAGAGCGGCGTTCTGGGTGGTTGGGCCAGAGGGCAGAGGCTTAGAGGCACAGAGCAGCAGGAAGCCTCATCTTCAGGGAACACTGGGAGTTTGGGACGGAGGGTTGGTTTGTGTGGGAGGCAGGATGGGAGCAGATGATGCTGGGGAGGTGGGAGTGAGGGGCCCAGATCATGGGGGACCTCGGTGTCCTGGCTTTGTTGAGCAGTTTGGACTTTGTGCTCTGAACATGTGTTTCAGAGTGAGGTGTGGAGAGGGGCTGATGTAACCACCCCAGCAGGAGTAAGGAGGCTGGAAAGAGGAAACCGGTGATGAAGGATTTGCCATAACCTTGTCCTGGAAGAAGAGCCATGGCCAAAGTAGATGGAGAGGAATGGCCATGCAAGGCAGCTGTGATGGATTCACCTCCGTGCAAGACAGCTATGACAGAGTTGATAGAAAGTATGAGAACATGGGCCACCCCTCCTTGGATGTGTAAGTATTATAGACATCCTAGATGTAAGTATTATAGACACCTACCAGGACAGGGAATTCCAGAAGAAGAACAGGATTCTGGGGGAAAAGGTGGTAAATTAATTTTGATGTTCAATAAGCTAGTCAGAGTGCTGCATTCCAGGCAGTGGGCTGGGCACCTTAATCCAAACCCAACAGTTCCATACACTCCTTTAACCACTCCCACTTTACAGACGAGGAAACTGAGGTCCAGAGACATTCAGTCTCTTCCCAAGATCACAGAACTCACGAGTGGCAGAGCAAGGATTTGAACCCACATCTGCCTGGCCCCAAGACTGGTGTGAAAAGGAAAATCGTGGAGGGGTTTTCAAGGTTCCCATCCTGAAACTCGAGCCTGGTGATGTTCAGCTGTTAGAGCTGGGCCCTTGGAATCATCCCAGGAAGGTATTGACCACGCCCTTCAACCTGGTCTGCTCTTGGCCCCAGAAAAACCCTCTGGGGTTTCAGCCCTTCTCTGAGACTCAGCCTTAGCTAAGCTTATCCTGGGTCAGAGTGGCAGGCTGACCCACAGAGGGGCTATGTGTGTGGCACTGACTCCCCAGTCCCCGGCCAGGCCACACCATCTTGCAGAGCCTCGAATGTGACAGACAAGAGATACAGGTACTGGGGATTAATTTGCCGCTTTGGGGTTTGGTGAGAAGAAATGAAGTGAGAGAAGGGGAGGGGAGAAAGGTGCGTGGGAGAGCTTGTGGCCCCTCAGAAGCGAACCAATTAATTAGAGGCACCAAACGAATAGTAATAAAAGCAGTAGCAGGGGCTACCACATTTAGGGGTTGCTTACTATGTACCAGGCCTTTTTAAATTTATGCATTATTTAGTCCTGTGGCATTGAGGATTCAATATCATTTCACAGAGGGGGAAACTGGGGCACAGAGAGGTTAAGTAACCCGAACAAGGTCACACAGCCATCAAGAGTTGGAGAACCCATTACCATCACTCTTCTAACTCAGCCCCTCCCACTGTACCTAGTGTGCCTGGCAGCCCTGAAGGCAGGGGAGAAAAATGGGGAGTGGGGAGGTGCAGGGCTGGTGAATCCAACCTCCCTGAACTTCCTGCTGGGCCTGAAGGGGCAGGTAGGGGACCTGAGCTCTGAATGCATTCCACCCTGACTCCTCACGTGACCTTGGATGATCTGTCTCCACCCTGGATTCAATAATCTGTGTGCAGAGAACGTTCATTTAGATGGCGTTTCAGTTTCTTTCCAGATTGGAATGATGTGATTCTAAGAGTCCTGGGTCAGAAGGAGTATTGGAGGTATCAAGGGGCTGGACCAGTGAGGACAGTAGTCTAATGTGCCCCTGATCTCTGTCCCTCTCCTCTGGGCTGCAGCCCTTGTGACATCGAAATGCCCCACCCCCTCCTTCGGCTTCCCTCGCTGCTGCGCAGAGGCCACCGGAGGGCGCTGTGTCCTCACACTTCTGGCTGAGCTCACCCCCGATGTCTGAACCTCCCTCTTGAGGCTGGAGAGAAATTGAGAGGCCTGGAGCCAGTGTCTGGGAGGCCTCTGGACACAGCTGGACCCACTGAGGCCCCATGGAGCCAGTAGGATCTTAGCCTGTGAAAAGAGGTGCCAGAGCAATGACTGGGAGTCGAAGGCCTGGGCTTCAGGGCGAGAGCTTGTGGTGAGCTCTGGACAAATGGCTTTGTCTCTTCCATCCTCAGTTTTTGCATCTATAGACTGTGGAGAGTGATATCCACCTTATGTCACTGTTGTGAGAAGTGCTACAAATGAGAATGCACTTGTGAGTGCTTCAAAGAACTCAGATGTTCTTCATGCCAGAGTGGGATTGATTGATTGATTGATTGATTTTGACAGAGTCTTGCTTTGCTGCCCAGGCTGGAGTGTGCAGTGGTGCAATCTTAGCTCACTGCAACCTCTGCCTCCTGGGTTCAGGCAATTCTCCTGCCTCAGCCTTGCCGAGTAGCTGGGATTACAGGTGCACACCACCACGCCCAGCTAATTTTTGTATTTTTAGTAGTGATGGAGTTTCACCATGTTGGGCCAAGCTGGTCTCAAACTCCTAAACTCAAATGATCTACCTCCCTAGGCCTCAAAAAATGCTGGAATTACGGGCGTGAGCTACCCCCCCCACACCCCCCGCTAATTTTTATATTTTTAGTACAGACAGGGTTTCACCATGTTGACCAGGCTGGTCTCGAACTCCTGACCCCAAATGATCTGCCTGCCTCAGCCTCCCAAAGTGCTGGGATGACGGGCATGAGCCACTGTGCCTGACCCGCCAAAGTAGGTCTCGATGATTATCACCCTTGAAGAATCATCCAGTAACCCAAGGAGAAGATCATTTGGCAAGGGCCCCGTATGACCTTCCAACTGGCATAGGCACTGAACTGTTTCTTACATTCTCACAGCAGCCCCACAAGGTATGAATTATTATCGTCTCCATTTCACAGCTGGGAAAACCCGGGCTCAGAGAGGCACCATGGCTCCCCCAGGTCACCCAGCCACTGGGTGGCCTTACCGGAATTCAGACCCAGGTCTGTTCGGCTCCAAAGACTTGCTTAAACCACTGGACTGCCCCACACAGGCCATGCCAAGTCAGGAAAGAGTTTGATGTGACCTACTGAAGTCCCTCGGGCTGAGGTTTCAGATGAGTGTCCTCTATTTAGTCCTCGGGAGGTGTGGACCCGTATGTCTTTGGTATGGATACACATTTCAATGGAGTCAGTAACTCCCCGGATTGGTTTTGTCATTTTTTTTTCTCCCCTTGGACTTATGTATGATTCTTCCTCCCTGGGAAGCAGAGCTGACCCTGTGACATAGGTGGCTTTACCTGCAACTTGACCTCTTTTTTTTTTTTGAGATGGAGTCTCATTCTGTCGCCCAGGCTAGAGTGCAGCGGCTCGGCTCACTGCAACCTCTGCCTCCCAAGTTCAAGTGATTGTCCTGCCTCAGTCTTCCCAGTAGCTGGGATTGCAGGCACGCACCACCACACACAGCTAATTTTTGTATTTTTAGTAGAGATGGGGTTTCATCATGTTGGCCAGACTGGTCTCGAGCTCCTGACCTCTCTGAGGTGATCTGACCCCCTTGGCCCCCTAAAGTGCTAGGATTACAGGCGTGAGCCATGGCGCCCGGCAACCTTCTCATATGAGTGGCAGATGGGTCGAAGAAGCTGGACTTATGTCCATTCACAGGCTCCCCACGCTGGTCAGGGTGCAGGGTATTTGCTGTGGTGGAGGACATACCTCCATGTTAAAATGCCCAGTTGAAGGCTTGTAGCTTTTTTCACTTCTTATTTTCTCTCTTGATGAAAGATTGTGCTGTCGGCAGGGTTGTAGCTAAGTCGAAGTGTGGCTTTGTTTTCACAATTTCTGTTCGCTTTCCTCCCACTCTCAGGCAGCTTGAAAAGGGTGGAGGGGTGGGAAGGAGAGTGACAGCGGGTGCTGGACTCTCCCAGCCTGGGGGGTTCTTGAAGTTCCAGAGTCATGGAATTGTGGCGCTGGAAGCGACCCTCCCAGGGCACAGAGGAGGCAACTGAGGCCCAGGGAGAGGACCAGACCCTCCAAGGTCGCCCAGCTAGTTAGCGACAGGCTGGGACCGGAATCTGCCTTTCTGCTGGTCCCACGCCAAGTCATTTGCTAAGTCACCCAAAGCCTGGAGTGTGGTTAGTTTAGAAAACTCAGACAAGGAGCCAGGGGATGGGACAGTGAAGTGGGGACAGGGAGGTGCTGACCTTGTGCTTTGAAAGCGCTAGTGGGGAGTTGCTTGTCTTCATCTGACGTCAGCCCCTGGACAAATAACGGCCACGGAAAGCAAATATTATGAGAGTCCTTGTGTAAACACGGAGCCGGTGTTTCAGTGTCAGAAATGGGCCGAGAACTCCAGGCTGTATCAGACCAGCTCCCCAGCGCCGCCTCTCAGCAAAGGCACCTCTCTCTGCTGGGGAAGAAGGACCCTCAACAAAGACGGGGGGCAGAGTCCACCTGAGAGGCCACAGTGGGGCAGAAAGGGAGAAGCTAGGAGGGTTCTGGAAGAACTGGGAAGATGCAGCATACCCAGGGACTGAATTAGTTTAGGGATGCAGGAAAAAAAAAAAAAAAAAAAAAACCGTCAATTACCAGGCACCCATCCTGCATCAGGCCTGACTGAGCCCTCTATAGACATTGTCTCATTTAATTTTCCCAGGAACTCTAAGGGATAGGCATTGTTGTCCCCATTTTGTAGATAAGTGCATTGAGGCTCAGAGAGGTTAAGCAGCTTGTCCGCAGTCACACAGGTGGGAAGCAGTAGAACAGGGATTTGATCTCGGGTCTGTCTGATTCCACTACCCTGGTGTGTTTTGCAGTCTGGACCAGGGGCCTTTCTTCATCAGAGTCACCAGGAAACCTTGTCAAAGAGGAGATACTCGGGCTTTACACCAGCCTTTGGGAGGGCCTGAGAGTGAGCATCTCCCAGGGAAGAGGAAGGAGGAAAGCTGCTAACACCTGGGAATAATCGCTCAATAGCAGGAGCAGCTAAATTCTTCTTTAAAGGACTAGATAGTAAATATTTTAGACTCTGCAGACCTTTAGTCTCTGTTGCAACTATTTGGCTCTGTTACTGTCGTTTGAAAGCAACCACAGACAATACGTACATGGATGAGGGTGGGTGCGTTCCAATAAAACTTTATTTGCAAAGTGGCGCACTGGATTTGGCCCCTGGTAGTTTACTGCCCCTTGTCTATAGCATGCAAAGTGCCCCCATAGCCTGTCTCTCTGGTTGTTTTCCCAGCAGCCCTGTGAGGAGGGTATGATTTTCTCCATTCTACAGATGAGGAGATGGAGGCCCAGGGAGGTTAGACATCCAGGGTCCCCCAGAAAGTGCATGTCAGAGCTGGGAGTAGAATTAGACCTCCTGATCCCAGTTCAGTGTGCTGGAAAGTATGAGCCTAGTAAGAAGGTCTGGGCCGGGGAGATTGCTATTAATGAATGAAAGCAGCCACCATTCACTGGGTACTTGCCATGTGCCAGGCACTGAGTCATGACCTCACATAAGCTGCTACCCAGATGTTGAATGTCATTGTCTCTGTCACATGGGGTGGTCACAGCCTCCCTGGGAGGTAGGAAGGCATCTGCAGCGTGTCAAAACCAGCTTATCTCGGGTGCCCCAATACACCTGACATGTTACAGCTGCACTACGGGAAGGTGAAAGCTGCTGACAAGATGTATTTGCCTTTCCATTCGTGAGAATGTATGCATTCTCTCTCTCTCTCTCTCTCTCTCCTCTCTCTCTCTCTCCCTGTGTGTCTCTTTTTCTCTCTCTCTCTCTTTTTCTCTCTCATTCCAAGACACATACACACACCCCAGTCTCAAACAATCATCAAATAGACATGTGGTCAGTTCAGTGACCTCCTTGTCCTAGGTAGAAGAACACAAAATGCAAGGCCTGGAAGTGACTTGTCTGGTTGACATGAGATGTCCCCACTGAGATCAGGAACCGGGAAACTGCCTGGTATGGGGAAAAGAATGCTGGACTTCCAGTTGGTCTGGATTCCACGCCACAGCCTGACCCTGATCGGCGGGTGACTTTAGGTGCCACTCTCCTCATTTCTAAAATGGGTGTCACTTTCCTAATTCACCAACTGGGTGGGAAGTAGGTTTGTTCATTTGTTCAAGCCATTCATTCGTCCATCCGTTCACTTCCAACTATGTAGTAAGCACCTTCAGTGTGCCAAACACAGCTAGATCATTTGATTTGCAACTCTAAAGATTTAAGATTTGATCCTTCCTACACCTGTTTAAGAGTTAGTACCTAAATGGTAGGTCTTTTGACTCAAGGATGCCTTGTGCTAGAATTTCCCTCTAGGTAAAAAATGTATCTTTCTCCCATGCATAAAGTGGGCTTTGGCAGGCCAGGTGCGATGGCTAATGCCTGTAATCCCAGCTCTTTGGGATGCCGAGATGGGAGGATCACCTGAGTCCAGGAGTTTGAGACTAGCCTAGTCAACATGGAGAGACCCTATCTCCACACACACACACACACACAAATTAGCCAGGCATGGTGTTGCATGGTGTGCATGTCTGTGGTCTCAGCTACATGGTAGGCTGAGGCAGGAGGATTGCTTGAACCCAGGACTTAGAGGCTGCAGTGAGCCGTGTTTGCACCACTGCACTCCAGCCTAGGTGACAGAGCAAGACACTGTTTCAGAACAAACAAAGTAGGTCTTGGCAAGAATGTAGTGCCAGCTCCGCATGCCAGTTTATTCATCCAGTCTTCCATTTATACATTCTGTCTATCCATCCACCCACCCACCTGCCCATCCATTCATCCACCCATCCATTCATTCATCCATCTATCCATCCATCCATCCATCCGTCCGTCCGTCCGTCCGTCCGTCCATCCATCCATTTTTCCACATGAACCCTTGCATCCCTCCATGCAATCATCCATCTATTCAATCCATCCATTTATCCATCCATGTATTTACTAATCACTTCTATGTGCCTAGCTCAACTCTGTCCACTGACTCCAACCCCCAGGAAAGCCCCATGCCCATAGTCACCTTGGGTTTGAGGCAGAGGTGATGGAAAGCTCAGAGTCTAGGTAGCAATAATGTCTGATTCTCAGAATCCAGGAACTCTCTGAAATGCCCTCAGGCACTTTGAGAGTAAGTAGAGCCAGAGACAGACTCATTCAGGCTGCACACACATCCCCTGTTTAGATGCAGCCCTTCCTCTTGGTTCTGCTCTAGCCTCTCTCTCTGTAAGAATACCTGAAGCCCCAGCCTTGGCACTGTGTCAACTAAAAAGAATCCTACATGAATGGGTAAACAAACTGTGGCATATCCATGCAACAAAATAGTACACAGCTGTGAAAAGGAATGAGGCACTGATACATGCCTCAATATGGCTGAACCTTGCAAACACTATGCTAAGTGAAAAAAACCAGACACAAAAGACCACGCATTGCATGATTCCATTTGTCAGAACAGGCAAATCCATAGAGACAGAAAGGAGATTAGTGGTTGCCAGGGGCTGAGGGGAGGAAAGAATGAGGGATGATTGCTAAAGGATACAGGATTCTTTCGGAGATGATGAAATGTTCTGGAATTAGTAGTGATGGTTGCACAACGTTGTGAATAAAAATCACAGGATTGTGTACTTTAAAAGGGTGAACTTTATGGAATATAAATTATTTTGGAAAGATTTTAAAGTTATTAAAAACATTAAAAATAGAAAAAATAATATGTCTATGTGTTGTTATTATTATTATTATTTGAGACCGGGCATCACTCTGTCACCAAGGCTAGGGTGCAGTGGCGCAATCATGGCTCATTGCAGCCTTGACCTGCTATGCTCAGGTGATCCTCCCGCCTCAGCCTCCTGAGTAGCTGGGACTATAGGACTGCACCACCACACCCAGCTAGTTTTCTGTATTTTTTGAAGATGGGGCTTTGCCATGTTGCCCAGGTTGGTCTCAAACTCCTGGCTCAAGTGATCCCCCTGCCTCGGCCTCCCAAAGTGCTGGGATTATAGGTGTGGGCCACTGCACCTGGCCTATGTGTTATTAAATATGCATTTCCCAGCCTTCTGGTGACAGAGTGAGGGAAGGTAGCACTGATGCTGTTTCCCAGCAGAGAAGCTGGAATCTCAGAGAGGAGGGAGGGCCTGTCAGGCTGGCATTGCTAATTAGTGGCGGAGATGGGACAAGAAGTAGGGCCAGACTCTTGGTCTGGTGCTCTTTCCCTCATGTCAGACTGCCTGATGAGCAGATGGCACTTCCTGAGCCAATCTCCAACTCTGTCTGTATCTGCCACCTTTAGTCCAGGGGCCACTGCAGGCACAGCTCGCACTGGAGGAGGCTGTCATGACAGCTAATGGCTGCCACTTGAGAAGTTATGCTTGGTGCCAGGCACAGGGGCATCAATGAGGGTGGTCTTATCTCATTCCCAAAGACCTCTGTCATGGGCCTTGTTAAGAATGCCAAACCCCTTCTACATGAGCACGCTAGTCTTTCCTGGGGCGTCCTCAGTGAACACAGACTGGTGGGAGGTCATGGTATCCCAACCCTAGAGACCAAAGAAATGGGCAGGAGATAAGCATAGAACCTCGACTGGGCCTTGAACATTGAGCATGCAGAGGCTCAGCGGCCTCTGCAGTCCTGCCCATGACTGTGGCTGTGGCAGCCGGCACCCTGGGCTGCTCCTGCTTGCTCTAGAGTCTACTGCCTTGATTGATGAATCATTATTTGACCTATTCCTCCATCACTCCTTGCATTCTATCTACTTTCTAGGCCTGGTCTTCCAGTTTCCTATAGATTCTGTGAGCTTCTGATATCCTTTCATTAAATTCCCTTTTGCACTCGTCAGAGACAGAGTCAGATTCTGTTGCTTGCAACCATTCACTCTGACCGATGCATCCCTATGAGATACGAGATACTCTTATTTGGCCCATTTTACAGATGAGAAAATTGAGGCTCAGGGCCCCCCAGATTATGAGTGACAAAGCAAAGATGTAAACCCAGGTCTGTTTGACTTCCAGAGCCCGATCTCTCAACCTCTACTGAGAAAGAAGAGCCAGCAAACCTTTCCTGTGTGTTTCCTATAAGCCAGACCTTGAGCAAATCCTCTAAGCAAATCTATAAATCTTCTAAGCCAGACCTATAAGCAAATCCTCTCAACAGCTCTATTAAGGAGGAATTGTCCCACTTTTAGAGGTGTGGAAACTGAGGATCAAGGAGACGATGTAAGTGATTTATAGGTACCAGAGCTGAGATTAAAACTGAGGTTCACCTGGCTCCAAATCCCCACACTTTTATATAGAGGTAGGAACCAAGACCTGATGGTGGGTTTCCCCTCTTCCCAGTTGGTAGAAGTTCCCATCTCTGCTTTTGGCTACATCAGCACCTCCTGCCAAGTCCTGAGGAGTAGAAACCTGACTCTACCCATTAACACTTGGGTTCAGGGATTCAGCAGCCACTGGGAGGAATCCTGCCCCATAGCCCAGGTCCTCTATAAATCAGGGGCCCAGGAAGCCACAACACTGATAAATATTTATGTTGCCTCTAAGAAAAATATGTCTCACTTGATATATTTTCTTTGTGAAAAGGCAGTAAATGGCAAGGCCCCGTTACTTTTCATGAGTCTGCCAGAGCTGTAAAGATGCCCCATCCCAGCTGGGGCTGGGGGCCAGCCTAGTGCCCCTTGAGAACCACCATGTCTGTGTGTCTCAGGCTGCAGCACCAGGTCAGAGGATGGCATTTTGCTTGCCCTCCTGTGAGCTACTGTCAAGACTCTGAGAAGGACCCACTGGGCAAGCTCGGTGGAGGATTTCTGTCCAAAAGGGAATGGGGCTGGGGGAGTGGAAGGAACAGAACCCCAGCCCCGATTCCTCCAACAGCCTCCAAACCAACCCTAGAGCAAATCCCAAGGCCATTCCTAAACCAGCTTCCAGTCAGGCTGGATACACATCAGCACCCACCTCAAACCCTCCTTTCAGCCCTTATCCCGGCTGGACCTGGGCAGCAGCTCCAGCTCTGAACACCATCCCACAGCTGCACCAGCCCCATCCACAGTCCAAACCAGACATCAACTCCATCCCAAGCTAAACTCAACTTCTGCCAACCCCAGGCCTAACCTCAAACCCACTGCAGCTACAGCCCAGTCCTAAAACTCAAACCTAACCCAGGCCCCGAATCCTGCTCTCAGCTCTGCTGTCACCTCAGTCTGAGCTTTCCCCGGAGCCCCAAGGGTAGTCAGTGACATGCTCTGGTCAGGGGCAGAGGGGTCACCAGCTGGCTTTCCTGTGCTCAGTCTGGAAAATCTCCTTTAACGAATTCAGCAAATATTTGCTAACGACCCCATGCACGCCAGGCCCTCTTCTAGGTACCGAGGATGCTTCTGTGAAGATGAACAATGCCTTGTACAGAGAGGAGAGCCCTGCTCCTCTCCATCTCCCAGCTTTGAGACCTCCCCTCACCCTCCACCCACTCTACTCTCAGCCCTCTCCTCCGGTGGCAGGAGGCTTGGGCTGTGCTCCAGACAGCCACGATCTCACCTGGTAACTGAGGTAGTCTCCCTCCCTCTGAGCCTTGAACCCTCATCTTCATAATGGACAGTGAGAGAGGGAGGGTTGGAACAACTGGACTTTGAGTTTCTTGTGACCTTCTAGAAATCACTGACCTATGGACAAAGGTCAATATCTGACTGCTAAACAGATGCTGGGTTTTCTGTCCGGGACCTTGGTGGTAAAGAGGAGGTGCTGGCATCAGAAATGGAACAGATGGTCTTCTCTCTTCTCTGGATCAGGGGTGGGGGCTAGAAAACACAAGCTCTCTCCTCAATCCCAACCCAGAGCCATATGGCCAAAGGGGTCATGCAGCCCAGGCGCCATGGCCACTCTCCTCTCTGACTCTTTCCCTGTCACAGAGGACGATGCCTCAGAGCCACATTGTCTAGGCCTCAGCTTAAGTGCCTGGGCCCCTGTCCTGGTCAGATTCTGACCCCTGCCCCTCTGCTGCTGGCAACCCTCCCACCTCCATCCCTGGCTTCCCAAGCCTTCTGCCTCTTCTCCTTCACCCTCAGCCCCTCTTGTCTCTCCCACTCCTCCTTTTCTCTCCTGGGATCTTTAGCTCTTTTATGCATTATTTTTTTCAATGCCTCTGGTATTCTCTTGGCCATTCTCTGTTCCCTTATCTTCCTCCCCCAACCTGGTCATTTTCTCTGCAGCATTTTTTCTTTTCTCTCTGTCTGTCTCTGTCTGTCTTTCTTTCAATTCTCTGTGTCTATCATTTGCAACCAAAAGAATGCTGTGGAAATGGGGCATCAGATCCATGGCAGCTTAGGAAATGTGAGGAATGTTGCTTTCAGTGCTGAAGAAATTCTTGTGATTTCATCCCCACAAAGTTATGTTAAGCGTCACTCTAGCGTCAGCTCGGTGACTTTCAACGCATTATTCCTTGAGGTTTATAATAAGACACATAATCTCATTGAATTCTCCCAGCTTTCCTGTGAGACAGGCATGTCCCCATTTCCTGGATGGGAAAATGCTGTCAGAGTGGGACAGTGACTTCTCCAGCACTCAAGGAGCTGATGCCAAGTCTAGGGCTTTTCTTTGCTCCCTTCGTGACATGGTGGATGGTGGCATCCGCCTCAAAGCCTGGGAGGAGTGCTTCTGGTTGATTCTGGTGACGCACAGGGGTCTCTGAAGCTGGGGAGTAGGTGATGTTTCCCACCTACTCCAACATCTGCAATCACTGCAGAAACACAAGGAGAATCAATACCCAACCCACCCCACCAAGGGCAGCTCTGTGGAGGATGTGGAGGAGAAGCTTCTGCTCGTCCAAGCCCAGGAACTTCCTAATGAAGAGAAGATCCATGGGGTGGGGGAGGCTGGTAAGGGAGGATAAGACCCTGCCAACTCCTACCCAAGGCTTTGGCAGTCGGCTCAGAAACGTGGCTCAGTGAGGGAACACAGTCTGCTCAGGGGATAGACTTTGGGGTTGAGTGCTGGCTGCCATTTGATCATGCCTTAAGGAGAGTCTCCATCTTTTCCTTCTTTTTTTTTTTTTTGAGATGGAATTTTGCTCTTGTCACCCAGGCTGGAGTGCAACGGCATGATTTTGGCTCTCTGTAACCTCCGCCTCCCAGGTTCAAGTGATTCTCCTGCCTCAGCTTTCCCAGTAGCTGGGTTTACAGGTGCCCGCCACCACGCCCAGCTAATTTTTGTGTTTTTTTTTTTTTAGTAGAGATGGGGTTTCACTATGTTGGCCAGGCTGGTCTTGAACTCCTGACCTCAGATCCACCCACCTCGGCCTCCCAAAGTGCTGGGATTACAGACATGAGCCACTGCACCCGGCCAGACAGTCTCCATCTTCTTATTGCAAAGTGGTTGTGCTTGGCCCCACCTCCAAGTGTGGTGGATATGAAAGCCCTGCATTAAATGTACAGTGCAGGTCGGGTGCTCCCTGCTAATAACATGGGCCATTTACATTGAATGCCAAGGACACAGCATTTAACAGAGGTCTCTGTTTACCTACTAACTCTGAAATAACTTCAAGGCTGTGTGATTCTCACCCAATTTTTTTTTGAGACGGAGTATCGCTCTGTCGCCCAGGCTGGAGTGCAATGGCCGGCACTCAGCTCACTGCAAGCTCCGCCTCCCGCTCACCCAATTTTTAAAAGCAGTTTAACTTGAATTGTATTTATTCCACCATCTTGAAAACAAACAAACATGTGACAACTGATAAATGACTCATTCAAATAGGATTGTGTATAATTGAGATGCAATTGAATGCGGACAAAAGATAACAAATATTGGCCAGGATGTGGAGAAAAAGGAACCCTTGTACACTGTTGATGGGGATGTAAATTAGTACAGCCATTATGGGAGACAGTATGGAGGTTCTTCAAAAAAGTAAAAATAGACCTACCATATGATCCAGCAATTCCACTTCTGGGTATATATCCAAAGGAAATCAGTATATATCCAAAGGAAATCAAATGAAATCAGTATGCCAGAGAGATATCCACAGTCCCATGTTAAGTGCAACAGTATTCACAATAGCTAAGACACAGAATGAACCTGAGGGTTCATCAGCAGATGAATGGGGCTGGGTGTGGTGGCTCATGATCTGAGGTGGGCAGATCACTTGAGGTCAGGAGTTCAAGACCAGCTTGGTCAATACGGTGGAACCCCATATCTGTCAAAAATGCAAAAATTAGCCGGGCGTGGTGGTGGGCGCCTGTAGTCCCAGCTACTCGGGAAATTGAGGCAGGAGAATCGCTTGAAGCCGGGAGGTGGAGGTTGCAGTGAGCTGAAATCGCATGACACAGCGAGACTCCTTCTCAAAAAAGCAAAAACAAAAACAGAAACAAAAAACAAACCAAAAAAACAGATGAATGGATTAAGAGCACATGCTAAATACACATAATGGAATACTATCCAGGGTTAAAAAAAGAACAGAATAATGTCATTTGTGGCAACATGGATGAACCCAGAGGACATTTTGCTAAGTGAAACTTGCCAGGCATAGAAAGGTGAATATTGTATGATCTCACTTACATGTAGAATCTAAAAAAGTAGAACTCACAGAAGCAGAGAGAGGAATGGTGGTTACCAGGGGTTGGGGATTGCGGAGATGCTGGTCAAAGCGTAAAAAATTTCAATTAAATGGAGGATCTACACCCCCAATCACGAAACCCTGCAGATGTGATTCTGATCGAATGTGGACCTGCTGGAGGCATGGGCAAGCTGGCTTTCTGCAGTGCTCTGCGGATGAGGCAGCAGGACCTCTCCCAAGCCAAGGTGCTGGGGCTGGGCTGCTGGGGCTGGGCGGATGGCAGCTGAGTTCCACTTTCCGGGGCTCTGGGACTCCCTCCCTGTGCCATGGCCTCGAGGGTGCATGCTAACACTTGCGCAGGGGCACCGCGCGGCTGTTATCTGCCTGGTTTGAATTAGATGCTGGGCTCTGCAGAACCTCAGGCTCATTAGTGGTTTCATCGCCCAGGCTGGCGCCTGCAGGATGGTAACATTTTATGATTTCCTTGCTTTTTCTTTCTTTCTTATTTCTGTCTCTCCCCCACCTCCTTTCTTTATTATTTCCAATTTCCACCTCATGCCACAAAAATGTAAAGGCTACCACGAGTCCTGCTGGGACATACTCACAGTCACCCGCACCCCACATGCTCACCCCACTCACCACTGTCTGTCACCCGCACGCCACATGCTCACCCCACTCACCACTGTCCCGGCAGCACACACACCAAGTACCACAAGCCGTGGACCCACTGATCCCTCTCCAGGGCCAGGACTTGCAGGGGAATGGGGCTGTGTGTTTCCCTGCCCCACCCAATGCACACATTGACAACCACTGCCACCTGCACTTCTCTGGGCACTCAAGGTGGCACAGTAGGGCATTTCTGGAGTCTCTCTGCCTCTGTATCCCCCACCCCAGTTTTGAACTCAATCATTTGAACACCATTTATTCTTTTACTCAGCAACTTAACCTTTTCTCACCTGTGAAATGGATGTAATAAGAATATTTGGCTGGGCACAGTGACTCACGCCTGTAATCGCAACAGTTTGGAAGGCCGAGGCAGGTGGATTGCTTGAGCCCAGGAGTTCAAGACCAGCCTGGGCAACATGGGAAGCCCCATCTCTACAAAAATTATCCAGGCGTGGTGGCACACACCATAGCCCCAGATACCTGAGGGGTTGAAGCAGGAGGATCACCTGAACCCGGGAGGTCAAGGTTGCAGTGAGCCGCGATCGTGCCACTGCACTCCAGCCTGGGCAACAGAAGGAGACCCTGTCTCAAAAAAAAAAAAAAGAATATTTTGTTCTCTACCATTGACGTTAGGCTGAAAGGAGAGAGTGAGCAGAAGGTATTTATCCCAAACTGGGCACAGAGTAAGTGCTTAATAAATAGCAAGCATGATTATTATTCTGCTGATGTCAGGGGCAGCCACTACCATTTTGAACACCTACCTCTGAGGCTGCGGGCAAGAATAGATGAGAAGTTGCACTAGGTCAGCCTGCAGAAATGCTCAGTAAGGGGTATTCACACTCTTCATCGTTGTCGTCGTCGTCATCATCATCATCTCTCTGTAATTTCTGTTATTCTTTCCCCGCATTCTCCTCCACAAAGGGTGGGAGACAGCATGGTAAGACCAGAAGAAAGAAGGCTAAGCAGACCGGGAGGAACTGTGATGACAAGCCAGAAGAGACCCCTGAAAATAAGAGATGGGACAAGTTAGGCGGGGCAGGGGGAGCCGAGAGGGGCTGGGAGGAGTGGGAAGGCAGTGGGCGGGAGGAGTTCATTTCAGATGATGGTCATTAACTTACATCACTCTGTGCGCTCAGTTGATAAGAGGCTTCCTTTCGAGTTCCTTGGCCCTCGTGGGGATCTCTGAAGGAGGGCGTTATTACTTCCATTCAATGCAGCCGCCGCAGGCATTGGGGCACCGCGGGCATGGACAGTGGAGACATTACAGGGCCTCCGGGAAGCTGCAGCGTGCCCGTGTCAGCTAGACTAAGGCAAGACCGTCTTTGCCCAGGCCAGCCTGGGGAGGGTTGTGCCAAGATGCTGGCTAACGTTTCCTGGGGCCCACATGAGCAGAGGAGAGGTCTGCGGGCTGCTGGTGAGTCTGGATGGAGCTGGGAGCTGGAAGCTCCAGGCCTCGGGGATGCCTCCTGTGCAGTGGCCTCTTGCTGCCAAAGTGGGCAATCCCCAGGCCTCATCTTCCTCACCCTATCAGCAGCTTTTGACAGAGCTGATTTCTCCCCGCTGCCTTAAGCACTTGGCTTCCAAGACAACACTCTCTCGGTTTCTTCTTTCTTCCCTGGCCATTGCTTCTCAGGCTCCTTTCTGGAATCTGTCTCCTCTTCCAAACTGATAAGTGGTAGAGCACCCCGGGGCTGTCTACACCCACTCCCGGGGCTGTCCACACCCACTCCTGGTCTCTGTCTACACTCATCCCTGGGGCCCTGTCTACATTCTCTCTGGGTCTCTGTCTACACCTACTCCCAGGTCTCTGTCTACACTCATCCCTG
>NW_012108308.1:120372-122726 GCF_000951045.1 Mandrillus leucophaeus | reverse complement strand
GAGACTCCGTCTCAGAAAAAAAAGAAAAAAAGAAAGAGATCCCATGTTCCTTTTTAAAAATCCCTCTGGCTGCTGTATGGAAGATGGACTATAGCAAGGCGAGGGTGCAAGTGGGGAGCCCAGGAAGGGGCAGTCGTAATCTTGCAGGTGACAGGTGATGGTGGCTTGGATTTCATCATAAGGAGTGTGGTGCAGAAGGGCGAGATGTGGTCAGATTCCAGATATATTTTGAAGATGGAGCCAATGGGTTCGCTGATGCGTTGCATGTGGGGGAAGGGTGAGAGAAAGAGGGGTGGAGAATGACCAACAATTGGGAATTAAGTGGGAGCTTTCAGATATATGAGAGTTCTCTTCTGGGATTTATGTTTCCATGGCACTCACACAAGCGATGGAAGCCCGCAACAGCCAGCCAACCCCTGGCAACTTCCAAATTTCCAGATGCTCATTGATTTGCTGCTGTGTAGACTCTCCCTACTCAAAGTGTGGATGGAGAAAACACAGCACTACCATCAGCTGGGAACTGGTTAGACGCTCAGCCCTGCCAGGTGATTCGTGTGCTTGTTAAAGTGTAAGAAATGGCCGGGCACGGTGGCTCATGCCTGTAATCCCAGCACTTTGGGAGACTGAGCGGGGAGGATCACTTGTGGCCAGGAGTTTGAGGACGCTGAGAGCTATGATCATGCCACTGCACTTCAGCCCAAGTGACAGAGCTAGACCCTTCTCTAATAAAACACACACACACACACACACACACACACATCCCACACAGACAAAAGTTTAAGAAACACTGAGGTAGGTCACATGTCTGAAAGGGCAGAATTCTTTATCTTCTCTTTGGGTGTTTTAGATGTTGTGAATATAATGACATTTCTTCCATAAGGAAGGTGATTTTTAAATGACAGCATTGTGAGTGGAACAGAGAAGAGGAGTGTGTGGGTGAGGGCAAGCCTCAAAGTTAAGGTGAGAATTGGCATGCAGATTTGGAAACACTGACATTTCTCTACTGTCCTTTGGGCAGCTAGAACCACTTTCCTTTCCTGGGATACAGAAGAGCCGGCCTTCACCACAGAGGGGTGAACTGAGAGCTAGCAGCAGGGTGTAGAGAAAAGTGGACAGGCTTTGGGGTCAAACAAACTTCAATTCAAATCCAGGCTCCTCACTCACAAGTTATGTGATTTCACCTCTCTGAGACTCAGTTTTTCTTATATCTAGAATGGGACTAATAGTTTCAATAATATAGAATTATTGTGGTGATTAAATTAGATAGAATGCATAATGCATTTAGCAACATACTGAAAGAGAAGACCAGCTTAATAACTATTAGCTACAACCAGGTGTTGGTGGCTTGTGCCTGCAATCCCAGCTACTCAGGAGGCTGAGGCAGGAGGATTGTCTGAGCCTTGAAGTTCGAGGCTGCAGTGAGCTATGATCACACTTCAGATGTACTCTAGCCTGGGCAATAGAGCAAGACCTTATCTCCAAAATAATAATAATAATAATAATATAATAATAATAATAATACATTTGAAAAAGACTGTTCGCTATGGTCATAAGTGGAGTTATGATGGAATCAGGATGCTTTTGGTTAAAAGTAACTGAAAACCTAACTCTTTTCGTTTTCAATTGCTGTTGCAGTAGATTACCACAAACCTAGTGGCTTAAAACAGCATAAATGTATCTTACAATCCTCTAGGTTAGAAGCTTCTTGTGGATCTCACTGAGCTAAAACTAGGCATCAGCAGGCTGCATCCCTTTCTGGAGGCTCTGCGAGAGAATTTGTTTCTTTGTCCTTTCCAGATCCTAGAAGGCCTTGGCTCATGGTCCCCATCCTCCGTCAACAAAGCCAGCGCTACTGCATCTCTCTGACTGGCCTTCCTTAGTCACATCTCCCTCTGACCGCTCCTTGAAATGATTCTCCGTTTATAAGAACTCATATGATTAGATTGGGTCCATTTGGATAATCCAGAGTACTCTACCCATATCAAGGTCCTTAATCAATCTGAAAAGTCCCTTTTGCCATGTAAATGCCTGTATTCACAGTTACGCTCCTCTCTTCTTTCTTTCTCTTTCTTTCTTTCTTTTCTTTCTTTCTTTCTTTTCTTTCTTTCTTTCTTTTCTTTCTTTCCTTCTCTTTCTTTCTTTCTTTTTCTTTCTTCCTTTCCTTCCTTCTTTCTCTCTTTCTTTCCTTCCTTCCTTCCTTCTTTCTTTCCTTCCTTCTTCTTTCTTTCTTTCCTTCCTTCCTCTTCTTTTCTTTCTTTCCTTCCTTCTTTTTTTCTCTTTCCTTCCTTCCTTTCTTCTTTCTTTCCTTCCTTCTTCTTTTCTTTCTTTCCTTCCTTCCTTTCTTCTTTCTTTCT
>NW_012108308.1:115774-118882 GCF_000951045.1 Mandrillus leucophaeus | reverse complement strand
GTCAGTGCTCATTTAATCATGAATCCTGACTCCCCAGGCACCCTCTTGCCACCCTAATCTCGCCCTATCAGCTTGTGCCCCTGTTATGAAACTGGCCTTATACTGTCTCCTTGCTTCCCCTCTTACCTGCTGCCCTCTGGTCCAGTGATCTTTCAAAAGTGGACATCAGATCTTGTTACTCTTCTGCTTAACACTCTCGAATGCTTCCCAGCATACACGTGATAGAGTCTTGCCTGGCAGCTAACCCTCTTGTGTGTGACTGACTGCAACCTGCCTCTCCACCTGCATTTTCTATGGTTCTGTCTCACTGCAATCAAGACATATT
Source organism: Mandrillus leucophaeus (assembly GCF_000951045.1). NCBI lineage: Eukaryota > Metazoa > Chordata > Mammalia > Primates > Cercopithecidae > Mandrillus > Mandrillus leucophaeus. Next base: position 118,557 of record NW_012108308.1, on the reverse strand, counting down.
CACCTCCTCGATCTTCCTTGGCCCAAAGCTGAAATGCCTCCTCAATGGCCTTCTCTAAATGACCTACTTTGGGTCTCCTGCTTGGACCTCTACATGGGTCAGTTCCAGTCCTTGCCTGCTGTATTTGTCTTCCCAGGACTGAGGTCCACATTTAATTAGATCATGTGCTTATTTGCTTCACTAATTCTTCTGTCTCCTACCTGATTATAAGCTGAGCTGTGGGGACTTGTCTTGTTTGGCACCGTTTCCCCAGTGCCTAGCACCAAGCCTGGCACATAGTTGGTGCATAATAAAACTGTGTTGGGTGACTGAATAAATGAACATCCACTGAGGCTGGGTTGAGAGAACGTATTCATAGGAGCTTTGCACAGTTAAATGCTTGTTGAATGAATTCATGTGAGTCTTTTACATGTGTCCTTTTGACTGTCAGTTCCTTGAGGGCAGACCCATAGCTTGCTCTTCTTGGTATTTCTCATGATGCTTTAGTAAGCTGTGTGACGTTAGGCAAGTTACTTAACCTCTCTGGGTTTCGGTTTCTTCATCTATAAAATGAGAAGCATAATGGTAGTTGTTGGGAGGATTAAACAAGTTAATGTATGTAAAGCTCTTAGAATATTGCCTGGCCAGAGTAAGTGCTCATGAAGCATTAGCTGTTCTTATCCTGATTTTACACATAGTAGGTGTTTCAAAAGCTGTAAGGCAGGGGATTGAGCAAACAATGAGTTGTCTCAAGCTGAGCCCAGAGAAGCTTCTTTATATTGCCTTTACTTTTCCCATACCGGGAGCTGGGGAATTGTCCGATAACATGAACTGGATCGAAATTAGAAACCACACCATGCCGTCAACTCATGCTGAGTTTGTGGTCAGTTAAACCCCAAAGCCTTTCTTCACAGCCTTACTGCTCAGTCAGGGAACCCTCATCCTGTATTTGCGGGTTTTAACTTTATTTTTTGTGGTCTTTTGCTTTTTTGTTTTTTAATGTTCCGGATTATAAAAGTTATATATGCCCACTGTGGAAAGTTTACAATGAGCATAAAATTACAAAGGGCAGGAAAAAAGCAGGTTACAAATCAGCATGAATGGCTTGAATCCACTGTGTAAAATGCTTTTATATATTTATAAAGAGAGATAGGGACAGACAGGAATAGCGAGAGAGTGAGTGAGAGGCAGGCTGGCAAAGACGTTCACCAGAGTGTCTGCAGTGGCTGCTCTCTATGGGCTGCATAATGCATGATTTTCATATTCCCCCTATATGCTATTTGATTTTTTTTATAACAAACATGTATTACCTTTTTTTTGAAAAAACATTTTTGATAATTATTTTTAAATGGAAATCAGATCATTCAACTCCTCTACTTAAAATGCTCCAAGGGTTCATTCATTCAAGAAATATTCATTGACTAGGGACTAAGTGCTGGGCTTGGTTCTCTCTCCTTCCCTTGTTTTATGGCCCTTGTAGCTGTCATCAGGAGCTCAGAGTATTGTGTTTGGTTTGGTTTTGCTTTTTCTTTCCAGACAGGGTCTCACTCTGTCACTCAGGCTGGAGTGCAGAGGTGTGATCACACCTCACTACAGCCTCGATCTCCCAGGCTCAAGCGATCCTCCCATCTCAGCCTTCTCAGTAGCTGGGACTACAGGCATGTACCACCACATCTGGCTAATTTTTATATTTTTAGTAGAGACAGGGTTTTGCCATGTTGTCCAGTCTATTCTTGAACTCCTGGGCTCAAGTGATCAACCTGCCTCGGCCTCTCAAGGTGCTGGGTTTACAGGTGTGAGCCACCGTGCCCAGCCCCAGAGTATTGTTCTTTTCAGGCTATGGGGTTCATGTCTATACTTCCATAGAACATCATCAATTCTGTGAGGGCAGAGTCCTATATAATGTCCTATATAATGCCTGTCCCCTCATGGGTATGTTTTGCTCTCCCGGCGTGTTTGAGCAAGGTAAGAAAGAGATCCCACGTGGGAGGCCGAGGTGGGCGGATCACGAGGCCAGGAGATCGAGACCATCCTGGCGAACATGGTGAAACCTTGTCTCTACTAAAATTGCAAAAAAACAAAAAAAATCAGCCGAGTGTGGTGGCAGATGCCTGTTGTCCCAGCTACTCAGGAGGCTGAGGCAGGAGAATGGCGTGAACCTGGGAGGCAGAGGTTGCAGTGGGCCCAGATCGTGCCACTGCACTCCAGCCTGGGAGACAGAGCGAGACTCCGTCTCAGAAAAAAAAGAAAAAAAGAAAGAGATCCCATGTTCCTTTTTAAAAATCCCTCTGGCTGCTGTATGGAAGATGGACTATAGCAAGGCGAGGGTGCAAGTGGGGAGCCCAGGAAGGGGCAGTCGTAATCTTGCAGGTGACAGGTGATGGTGGCTTGGATTTCATCATAAGGAGTGTGGTGCAGAAGGGCGAGATGTGGTCAGATTCCAGATATATTTTGAAGATGGAGCCAATGGGTTCGCTGATGCGTTGCATGTGGGGGAAGGGTGAGAGAAAGAGGGGTGGAGAATGACCAACAATTGGGAATTAAGTGGGAGCTTTCAGATATATGAGAGTTCTCTTCTGGGATTTATGTTTCCATGGCACTCACACAAGCGATGGAAGCCCGCAACAGCCAGCCAACCCCTGGCAACTTCCAAATTTCCAGATGCTCATTGATTTGCTGCTGTGTAGACTCTCCCTACTCAAAGTGTGGATGGAGAAAACACAGCACTACCATCAGCTGGGAACTGGTTAGACGCTCAGCCCTGCCAGGTGATTCGTGTGCTTGTTAAAGTGTAAGAAATGGCC
>NW_012108308.1:51979-110694 GCF_000951045.1 Mandrillus leucophaeus | reverse complement strand
TTTCTTTCCTTCCTTCTTTTTTTCTCTTTCCTTCCTTCCTTTCTTCTTTCTTTCCTTCCTTCTTCTTTTCTTTCTTTCCTTCCTTCCTTTCTTCTTTCTTTCTTTCTCTTTCTTTCTTTCCTTCCCTCCTTCCTTCCTTCTTTCCTTCTTCTTTTTTCTTTCCTTTCTTTCTTTTTCTTTCTCTCTCTTTCTTTCTTTCTTTCTTTCTTTCTTTCTTTCTTTCTTTCTTTCTTTCTTTCTTTCTTTCTTTCTTTTCTTTCCTTTTCTTTCTCTCTCTCTCTCTCTTGCTCCCTCCCTCCCTCCCTTCCTTTTTTTGATGGAGTTTCACTCTTGTTGCCCAGGCTGGAACGCAATGGCATGATCTTGGCTCGCTGAAACCTGTGCCTTCCAGGTTCAAGTGATTCTCCTGTCTCAGCCTCCCAAGTAGCTGGGATTACAGGCATGCACCACCATGCCTGGCTAATTTTGCATTTTTAGGAGAGATGAGGTTTCACTATGTTGGTCAGGCTGGTCTCAAACTCCTGACCTCAGGTGATCCACCTACTTCGGCCTCCCAAAGCACTGGGGTAATCACAACATGAGCCACCGTGCCTGGCCTGTATCCACAGTTTCTAGAGATAGTGCATCTCTTTGGGGGTGGCATTATTCTGTCTGCTGCACCAACTCAAACTATTAATAGCTCTGAGATTTATTGCCTTGTGTAGTAAAGGACTGAAGGTACTGTGTGTGGGCTTCGGGCATAGTTTTATCAGGACTTGACCTTTGTTTCTCTGTTTCTCTATGCTCTGCCTTCCATGCTTACTCCTTAAAATGGCTTATTTGATAGTCACAGGAATGCTGCCAGCAGAAACCAGGGTGATACAGTTCCTTTTTCCTCTTCTGGGAGAAAGAAACCACTCTTCCCATACCCATGAAACGGGTATTCTGAGCTATGCTCTGAGAAGAACGTCTCTGATGGACAATCGCTATGGATGGTAGGGAAGTCGCGATTACCCTGATTGGTCATCCTGGAGATAGGAGTGGGGTCAGTCCCACTTCCTGGGACTGGGCCATCGTAGTGGGGGAGGGGAGGTAACCGCAGTGACCACTGCAATTATCCATGTCCTTAGCCTACCCCCTCCTGGAGAAGGAAGCACTAAAACAGAATGGAAGGCAAATGCTCCTGCTCAGGGATTAGAATCCATTTTTCTGCTGAGTTCTGTGTCCTTGGCCTGCTGGACTCCTGACCCCCACCCTATTTGCCTGGTCCTTGGTCTGATGCTCAGCCCACCTTCCTGGCTCCCAGCCATCAGCTTGCTTCTGGCTGCAGAGCCCTTGCCCCTCTAGCTCTTGCCTCCTTGCCTGGGGTTCATTGCAGGCCCAGAACATCCCACAGCTCTGTGCAGGCCCAGGCCCCTGTTTGACTGTCCCCACAGCCTCTAAGGATGCTTGCCTGGCTTCTCTGGGCCCTGGGCATTGCGCCTTCTTCCACGTTCCACTTTTTTTTTTTTTTTAAGTCGGAGTCACCACTTTGGGAGGCCGAGGTGGGCAGATCATGAGGTCAGGAGTTCAAGACCAGCCTGGCCAACATGGTGAAACCCTGTCTCTACTAAAAATACAAAAAAAAAAAAAAAATTAGCCAGGCATGATGGCAGGTGCCTGTAATTTCAGCTACTCTGGAGGCTGAGGCAGGAAAATCGCTTGAACCCAAGAGGCAGAGGTTGCAGTGAGCTGAGATCAGGCAACTGCACTCCAGCCTAAGTGACAAGGGCAAGATTCCATCTCAAAAAAAAAAAAAAAAGTCAGAGTCTCGCCCTGTTGCCCAGGCTGGAGTGCAAAGGAACGATCACTGCAGCCTCCAACTCCTGGATTCAAGCGATCCTCCCACCTCAGCCTCCAGAGTTGCTGGGATTACAGACAGGCTGAGCCACCGTGCTCACCTCTCCACAACTTTTCTTACGCATCTGCTACAACTATTATTGGTTGTTAATTACCACTGTTTGTCTGGACTCTATGCCCAGCATCGGGTTAAGCATTTTAAATTATTAGCTCATTCATCTTTACAGTCACTCTTTGAAAGAGGAAGGTATGATTCTTACCCCATCTTACTGACCGAGGAGAGGGAGGCTTAGAGAGGTTAAGTAACTTGCCCCAGATCACACAGCCAGGAAAGGATGGAGCCAACTCCAAGTCTAGCTCTTAACCAGTGTGTTATCCTGCTCCTCACTGGTGCAGAAGGCCACAGGTAATGACAATCCAGATTCTGGGGTCATTGTGTGTGTGAGGAGAGATGCAGAAGATGGAGATACCCGCAATGGATGATTCATCTCAACACAGGTGGTGGGAGAGCCCAGCTTTGCAATGTCCAACTGATTAGGTGAGCGCCAGCCCTGGGATCTGGGCCACTAGAGCTGGAAGCAGCTCAGCCAGCAGCGCCAGGCTGCTAGAAGGGCTTTCCCCCCGACCTTGAGCTTATTTTTACTCTTAATTTGGTGCTTTGGGATGGGTCTGTCGTCCCAGCCTTGTGGAGAAGCTATGCCTTCCAGCCAGAGGACTGTCAGGACAGGGGCCTGCTGGCCCTGGCCCAACCAGGAAAGGAGTTTGAGCTGCTTCTCTCCTGCGCTGTTGGCTGGGACGGAGCCCAGCACTCCTGCCGAGAGCTAAGACACCTTGGTCCCTGGGCCCTCTGGACAGCTGCTGCCCACTTGGCCTCCCATGCTCAGCTTGGCCGGATCATGTTGGCTGAGCTGGCCTGCAAGATAGAGAATAAATTAACGCTTCCGTTAAGGGCGAATAGCCCGCTTTTATTGTTTGGTGATGTATGAAGTATGGAGAAGTGTTTAGTTTGGTTACAGGGCGGGGAAGAGAGTGATGTGGGGGCAGCAGCCGTGAATGTGAACAGCCATGGACGGGACAGGAAGAGCAGCTGTCTGGAGCTGTCCACCGGGCAGGGGCAGCGGTTCTGAGGAGGGGGCTCTGTGCTGGAGGTCCCAAAGACTGCTCACGGCTTTTGAGTGGCCCACTGGGACTGCAGGGAGTGGGCTTCCGACCCTAGCTAGATGCCATCGTATGACTTGGGGTAAATCCCTGACCATCACTGGACCTTACCCTCGTCGTCTGATAATGAAGGCGTTGGCTGCAATGGCCTCTCAGGGCCTCCCTGGTCACCACTGCCTAGGATTGGCTCAACTGTGGCCAAATAGAAGCTGTCCCTGATGTTTCTGACATCATCACCAGATGCATGGGGAAAAGCAACACTCTTGCTATTTCAAGAAAGGCAATGCTTAGCTTTAAATTCTATAACTGCTAAGGGGGAATTTCACACCCAAGCACCACCTTTTCTACCTTGGAGAGGTTGGGGCATATTTCACTGTGTCCCCACTGGATTGCTGGGAACTCCTGGAAAGCATGGACGGGATTGGAGGATGGGGAGGCAGAGGCTGAAGAGACCCCCAGGGAGAGCAGAGCCAACCCTGTGTGTGTGCACGTGTGTGTGTGTGGGTTGGGGCAGGAGTGGGGATTAACTGACTTCTGTTAAGGGCTGCACTTAAAGACTGTGATCCAAGTAGGGCTGGTAGTAGGTTTTCAATGTTGGATACAATGGCAAGCCATGGATCGGCGCCGATGGCCACCACCAATGCCAGGGTCCAGACCCAGGGCAAAGGATGGATGACCAGAAGGCGGAGGCAGGACTCCACCCCCTGCAGGTGGTAGCTGGGCACTGTAGTTCTGTGTTTAGGCTACAGATTCAGAAGAAGCAGTTTTGCAGCCTGGCACCGACTCCTGCTGAGCTATCCTGGGCTGCTGACTTCACTTCTCTGAACCTTGTTTCCTCATCAGAAAGAGGGGAAAGTAACAGTCCCGCCTCAAAGAGCAGGAGCTAGGATTATGTCAGAGGCCGGGCCATGTGTCAGGTGTACCTGGGCACGGGTGGGTGGCTCGTTAGGACAGGAGGCCCATCCAGCAGAAGACACTGCAGCCTCTGCCCCACCTCTGGGCTGAGCCAAGCGAATGTGGGGAGGTCTCACCTCTGCCAGCTCCCACTGTGCTTGGGTCCTAGGGACAAAGATATGAAAGTGGACTTTGCGAGTGGCTTAGGCAGCACATAAGATGCTTCTCGAGAAGTTATTAGCAATGCAGATCCCAGCTCCAATCTTCCCAGGGCTCCATTTGGTTTGGGGCAGGCCCAGGAATCTGCATTATTCACATGTGTCTCTGAGGTTTCAGCTGCCTCCTGAGAAACTCTGTGCCAGGTGGTGTCTGTGCCAGTGTGGCTGCCTCTGCCCTCTTATGAGGTAGACCCTGGTGCTGCTGCGTCTCTGGCTATGAGAGAGGGCAACTGGTGAGCCTGGTGCACCCCGGGTCAATGGCAGGGAGCTGGATTCATTCAGGGCAGCCCAGTCTGGGGCCCTCAGGACTTCTCTGCCAGCTCCTTCCAGGCTCCTGCCAGCCCAGAGAAGCGGCTCCAGCCCCAGCCCAGGCATAAAAATGGGGCTGCTGGCAGCCTCCTCCTTCCACGACATGGATGGCCAGACTCTCCCTCTGCTCCCACAGACCCTGCCTTGTCCCCAGGGACTTGTCTGCCTGCAGGGTGGACACGCTTCCCCGCCTCCCCATCAGATTCCAATGGGACCAGCCAATGACTCACAGCCCCAAGCAGAGTGCTTGGCACCTCCTAGGCGGACAATGCTTGTTGCATTCCCCGGCCCTTAGAGGAGGCAATCAATGACAGGGCGTGATTGGGGGCCACCCACCCACCGAATTATCTCCTTTGTGGATGCCTGAAATTCCACTATTAATACTTCATTCTTTTGGAGAATATTATGGCCTTATCTCAGTTCCACTCTTTAAATATAAGCCCCTTGGGATGTATAACGTACCTGAGTATGGACGAGCACGTCAAAACACGTTCCTTTCCCAAAAGAGGGATCCAAGTTCTTGGGCTCCAAGCTCAGCACTCTTTCCAATGCCGGACACTTTCAGTCACTCAACAAACATGATCAGGCCCCAACTCTGTGTTACAACCCTATGTCTGGTGTTAAAATCTGCCAGACATGGTTCTGTCCTCAAGGCACATAGCAGAGCTTCCCCTCATGTAATTGGAACGCGCTAGTCTCCGCATACATAGCATCTTGCAGACGCCTAGCACGCAGTGAGAGCTCACTAAATATTTGTTGAATGAATGAAGCTCTAGATCTACAAAAATAAGGCACTACAGTAGCGGGGATGTGAGCACAAACTCTGGAGCTGACTTCCTGGGTTTGGTTCCCAGCTTTGTCACTTGCCAGCCATGAGACCTTAGGCAAGTTTCTGTACTTTTCTCTGCCTCAGTCTCCACGTTGGTAAAATGGGAATAATAATGGTTATTATGAGGATTCTCTGTGTTTATCTTTGTAAAGCACTTAGAACATTTCCTGGCACACAGAAAGCACGATGTACGTGTTTGTTAAATAACCAAAAACTCAACAATCATGATTGAATACACATGGAAGGCATTCGGTAATGTTTGTTGGCTGATCTAAGGGCTTACACATGGCAGGGATGGTGTTTTACTACTCTCCGTATCCTCGGAGGCTGGCACAGTGTAGACATCAGTAAACGTTGGTTTACTGGACTAACCCTGCCCTCCTGGATCTATCTTTGATTTTCCAACCAGGAGCTGTGTGGCTCAGAGTGCTGGATGCCGCAGCAGGGCTGGTGCATTTGGGCTGGGTTCTAGGAGATGCAGTCATAAATCTAGTTGCTGTCAAGTTCCTGCAACAGGCTTTTTTTCTGCCTGTTTGGGTGTAGACAGAAACTGTCAATACAGAATTGATCTTTACAAGGCAGAGACTAATGCACAGGGTGGTGAGACGCAGGGAGGAGGGAACTGGGAACAGCTCATACTTCTTACAACTTCCCCCACGGTTCTGGGCATGTGATTAGCATTTGGTAAATACGTATTAATGATGTCCGAGTGTGGTTTAGAGCAGCCATTCTTTTCTTGACCATCCTGATCGCTGTGATGTGTCACCTCCAAGCCTTTGTTTAGGCTGATCCTACAGCTCAGAACATCTGTTCATTGCCCTTTCTCTTTTCTAAGTTTCCTCTGCCCTTTGGGGTTCAGCCTTGTTCACATGGCTTTTCCCTAGATCTTGGTCGAATTTTTGTTCAATACGTTCCCTTCCTTGCAAACAACACCCTAGCCCCACCTAACTACTTACAGGTCTTTCATTTATTCATTCAACAAACATTCACTGAGAGCCTACAATAGTTGCTCAGCAAACACTCATGGATTATGTTAGATACTGCACTGGGACCTCGGCACACCAAGCTTGCAGTGTGGGGGAGAAAACGGAAAGCCAACAAATAGTCACGAGACACGAAGGAGGTGGAGGCTTGTCGTGTGATCACAGAACATGGAGACCTAATCTAGTCCTGGGGTTCAGGAATGGCCCATGTTAGAAGGTGAGGTTTAAGCTGGGTTTCCAAGAACAGATCTGAGCTAGAAGGGTGAAGGAAGGGAGAGAGCAGGGCAGATGTTTAGACTTGATACTGAGGATAGTGAGGGGTTTGAAATGGAGAATCAGATATTGGGATGTCAGTTTTCCATATGAAATGAGGTTGATGTTTTAAAATATAAAACTGGTGATTTTTACTATTTTTTTTTAATCAGCTACACTGAGGTCTACTTTACATATAATAAAATTCACCAATTTTAAATGTATAATTCAATCATTTTGGGCAAGGGTGTACAATCATGTAATTACTACCATAATCAAGATATAAACATTTCCATTACTCCCCGAAGTTCTCTCATGCCCTTTTGCAATCAGTCCCTCCCCTCCACTCCACCCAGTCCCAGGCAACCACGGATCTGCTCTAAAATCTACACACTAGACTTGTCTAAACTTTCTCATAAATTGACTCACACAGTGTGTTGCCTTCTGTGACTAGCTTCTTCCACTTATTACAGTGCTTCTGAGATTTCTCTGTGTGTGTATCAGAGCTGGTTCCTTTTTCAGTGCTGAGTAATAATCCATTACATGGTTGTATCTTTCACCAGCTGATGGCCATTCAGGATGTGAGGAGGCTGCTTTGAATCCTCCCCTCCTCCTACACTAAAGCATATTGTCTTGCAGCCTTTCCACCTCCGAGAAAAGTCCAGGAGGCTTATTGCCTGGGGATGCGGAGAGCAGGTATTCATTAGAATGAAGAGGCCAGGCTAGCTTTCTTAGGGTTGTTGTGGGAGAAGTGTCTCAGAAGCCAGCTGTGTGAAGAGAGAAGTTTTTTAAAATATCCAAAGCTCCCTCTGAATTCACAGGCCGGGCCTGACCAACTTGGACCAGAGAGCTTTACTGTGAGCCCTAGGGAGAGGGAACCTACATAGAATGCAAGAGAAGCTCCCGCCCTAGAGAAAATGGAACCTAGATATCCTTCCAGGGAGCAGGGAAGGAGCAGGAGGTGGAACAGGCCCCAGCCCAGTGCTGAAGCTCGGCTGGGTCTGTTGGGGAGGAGAGGAGACAGAAACTCTCATGGGCACTTTGGGGAAGTGAAGGGGGAATTTGAGAGCATCCGGCCCTTGCCATCCCCTGCCAGCCTTCTTGACTCACTCACGTAGACACCAAGGGAGGTGTCTAGAGCAGCAGGCCCGAGAGAGCCCTGCTGGTTCCCAGAGGCCTATGAGTGACATTCACAAGGTCCATAAGTCCCCCTGTATCACTCAGTGGCTTGGGGATCAGTGGGGAGCTTCAGAGGAGCCCAGAAGATGAGGACAAGGAGGCCACAGGGAGGTGATGGCAGGGCCTACCATCAGCAGCAGGAGTGTGGGCACATGTCTGCAGGCCAGGAGGAACGAAGAATGCACCAGCAGATTCAGCGACCAGAGAGGCCAAAGCTCAGAGATAAGTGACTCAGTACACCCAAGGTCCTGAGGTGGAGTGGGGTCAGAGGACACAGATGGACGAGCAGCCACTCCCTCGCCACTGTGAGAGTAAGCATGTGCCCCCTGAATGCACAGCCTAGATCGGGAAGGAAAGCTCTGGTGCGGGTAGGAGGAGAACCCTTGCAGAACAGCATCACCTTGGCCTTGAAAGACCAAGGTACCAATTCTCATGGCATATGTGCTTTGAGACCAAACACCTGGGTTCAAATTCAAGCTAAGCCCATTACTAAATGTGCAACCAGAGGGAAATTCCTTACTCTCTCCAGACCTCTGTTTCCCCATCTGTAAAATGGGACTCATACTACTACTTACTTCATAGGGTCACTGAGGCCTTTTTAACTGGTAAAATCAAGTTTCTTCATTTGTTTGTTTTGCCTGTCATCAGCAGCATGAGGAGCCTTATGAGGAAGTTGGGGTCAGTTGGAGAAAATGACTTTTGCTTCTGTACCTGTGTGGTACCCCTCTGTTGGGGTGGAAACAATTCTTTCCTGCTGTAGAAGGCCACCTTGGCTTGAAGCGTGGGGGGTGGAGTGGCAGGGGCTACCCTGGAGGCCAGAGGACTGTTGTATTTGACACCTTCCACTGATGCAGTCAGAGTCTATGGAGGTGGGACCCGGGCATCAGCATTTTAAAAGATCTGCCCCCAGCCCCAGATGATGTCAATGTGCGGCCAAGGTTGAGAAAATCAGAAGGGGTTTAATGTTCACACAAACCATCTGAGGATGTTGTAAAAAAATGCAGATTTCAGTCTTTAGGTCCAGGGTGAGGCCGAGAGTCTGATGTCGATGCTACTGGTCCACAGGCCACATTTTGAATAGCAAGAATTTCCAGACGATATTGAGGAGGTGGAATCAACAGGACTTGCTGATGCCTGGATATGGGGGTGGGATGGGGACAGTATTCCAGGAGAAGCTCGAGTTTTCTGGCATGAGTAACCGAGCTTTGGAATCAGATGCCAATGGGGGATGAGTTGTAGGAGGTGGGGTAGAGGCTATGCCCAGTCTTGTGCCCATTCAACAGAGTTGTCCATTGGCCTGGAGCTCAGCAGCCAGTATGAATTAGAGATCTCGATTTAGAAGTCACCAGTACACTGCTAATATCAGCTTGACTCTACTGAGTGCTGACTATGTGTTGGGCTCCAGTGTAAGCATTTCACATATATTAACTCACTTAAAGGCCCCAGTGACTCTACGAAGTAAAGAGTAGTATGAATCCCATTTTATAGATGGAGAAACTGAGGCACGGAGAGAGTACGGAATTTTCCTCTGGTTGCACATCTAGTAATTGGCTTAGCTTGAATTTGAACCCAGGTGTTTGGTCTCAAAGTGCATGTGCTGACCAGCATCCCATGTGCCACAAGAATGGAAGGGATCCCCCTAGGAGCCAGTGTCCAAAGAAGAAAGGATGTTCTAGGTGTTCCAAGGAATGCCAGTCTCTAAAATTTACTTTGTATCAGATGCTTACGAGGTCCTGAGGATACTTAGGACCTGTTGGTCACTTTTGGTCGCAAGTGACAGGAGCTCAACTCAAACGCCCTAAAATAGAAAATGGGATTCATTGGCTTGAGTACGCTGAAAAAGCAAAAGATAGATCCTAATCAGGGGTATGCTTGGATCCAGGCACTCGAATGACGTCAAGAACTTGTTTCATCTCTCAGCTCTTCTTTTCGGTGTCAGAGTCATTCTCAGGCATCCTCTCCTCAATGTGACAATGGTGCCCCCAACGGCTCCAGGCTCCTGTCCTACCCCTTTAGCAATCCTCATGGAAAGAGCCAGGTTGTTCCTGCAAAGTCCAGGGATGATGCTCCCTGGCTCTGACTGGCCCAGCATGGGTCATGTGCCAGCTCCTGAGCCAATCGCAGGAGCCAATCATGGAGGCTCAGTAGAAATGGTAACAGAAGCCGGAGGCACACAAGGCAACTGAACAGATACGCCGTAATTTTGCCTCAAAATCTTTGTTCTTGCTGTTCCCTCAGCTGAGACTGCCACCTCCGCCCCCTGCCACACAGACTCTCATACTTGTGGAATCCTACTCATTCCTCAGTGCCTGGCTGCAGCATCTCTGTTCCTTCTGGTGCTTTCCCAGCAACCCCTGCCGGAGTCTACCAGATGTCTCCTACTCACCGAGTTAGATCCTCTTGTCCTCCCTGTCCTCAGCCCTAAGGCAGTGTCCTGTTCCAGCTTTTCTTGGGCCCAACAGGCTTTTCACAGGCGGAGCTTCCTGCTCACCCTGGCACTTCCCTTAACTGTGCCTAGGGACGCCTGTGTGGCCCACGCTCACGTGTGCACAGCCTAGTAGTGTAGGAGAGCCGTCGTTCTGTGTGCAAACCTCTGACCAATGAGAGATGGGAGCCAGTGCATAGATGGTCTCCTTTTCGCTCCACCGTTCACCCGCAAGGGACGTCCCAGGGCGCAGTTCACAGATCTGGCCATCATGACTCTCGTCGGCAGCTGGCTTGATCACACAACCTTCTACAGCTCCTCCCTTTCAAGTAATAGCGCAAGAGCCCTCTGTCTCAGGCTTGGTTTTAGAGAAGGAATCTGGGTTAGGACAGAATTACTCTTTTCCAGTACTCCCGTAACTCTTGGGCTTTGTGTCTCGAATAGTCAAATTAAGTTCACAGCAACATATGGTTACTGCTTTATGTCTGCCTCCTCTAGCTCACCAGGCTGCAGGAAGGCTGGACACATTACAGTGCTTAAGGAAATGCTTCGAATGCTTGGAAATGCAGGGGATGACTTAGAGTGATGTGTGAATGGACATTTAATATCAGTATGGGAAGGATGCTCTCCCTTTTTGCTCAGACTTTATTGAGGTATATTTGAAGGCCAACAATCTGCACATATTTAAAGTGTTCAATTCGCTCAATTTTGACTTGTATATACCAATTATGGGGCCATCACTATAATTGGGACAACAAATAATTCCATCACTCTGAAATCCATGGATCTGCGTTCTGTCACAATACAGGAATTCTATATAACTTCAGTCGCAGAGCATGTATTTTTGTCTGGGTTCTTTCATTCAACAAAATTATTTCAAGATTTGTCTACGATGTCATGTGTCTCAATAGTTTATTCCTTTTAACTGCTGAATAGTAGTCCCTTGTATGGATATACCACAATTTGTTATTAATAATTCATTCATCTGTTGATGAACGTTTGGGTTGTTGTTTTTTGCTATTACAAATGAAGTTGCTATGAACATTTGCATTTGAGTTTGTGTGAACACACATATTTCCTTTTCTTTAGGGTAAGTACCTAGGAATGAAATAGTTGGGTCGCACGGGAGGTATATAATTAACTAGTTGAGAAACAAACTACTCAGTGGTTATACCATTTTACTCTTGCACCAACAGTGTGAGTGTTCCACTTCAATAATATTTGGTATGGTTGGTCTTTTAAATTGTAGCCATTCTTATAGGTGTGTAATAGGTGTGAATGGTATCTCATTGTAGTTTCACAGTCATGGGTTGCATAATGACATTTTTGTTAAAGAACCATATATACGAGAGTGGTCTCATACAATTATAATACCGTATTTTATCGTACCATATATATTATACTACTGCACCTTTCAATGGTTGGATATACAAATACTTAACCACTGTGTTACAGTTGCCTCCAGTATTCAGTACAGAAACAGGCTGTACAGGTTTGTAGCCTAGGAACAATAGGCTCTGCCACATAGACTAGGTGTGTGGCAGGCTCTACCATCTAGGTTTGTGTAAGAATACTCTGATGTTCAAACAATGACAAAATTACCTAACGACACACTTCTCAGAACATATCCTCATTAAGTGATGCATGACTGTAATTGTTCTCTAATGATTATTTTGAACATTTCTCACATGCTTACTTGCCATCCAGTTATTTTCTCTGGGGAAACATCTGTTCAAATCTTTTGCCCATTTTTTGTTAGGTTATTTGTTTTCTTATTTTTGAGAGTTCTTTATATATCCCAGATACACATCTCTTAACAGATATGTGATTTGCAAATAGTTTCTCTCAGACTGTGGCTTATCTTTTAATTTTCTTAACGGAGTCTTTCAAAGGGTAAAAGTTCTTAATTTTGACAAAGTCCATTGTATCCTTTTTTTTTTTTTTAATAGATAGGGCTTTTGGTGCTGAATCCAAGAAAGTTTTTCCTAACCCAAGATCACAAAGATTTCCTCCTATACTTTCTTCTAGAACTTTTATATTTTTATGTTTTATACTTAGGTATATGGTCCATTTGAGTTCATTTTATGTTTAGTGCAGGATACAGCTCCTAGGGGAAAGCCTTCAATCTATCACCATTAAGTATGCTCTTAGTTCTAGATTTTTCATAGATAACTTTTATCAGATGGAGGCCTTCATATTTTCATGGTTCTTTGTGTCTTTTTTTTTTTTTTTTTAAGATGATGTCTTGCCCTTGTCTCCCAGGCTGGAGTGCAATGGTGCAATTTCGGCTCACTGCAACCTCTGCCTCCAGGATTCAGGCGATTCTCCTGCCTCAGCCTCCTGAGTAGTTGGGATTACAGGCACCCACCACCAGGGCCAGCTAATTTTTATATTTTTAGTAGAGATGGGGCTTCACCATGTTGATCAGGCTGGTCTCGAACTCCTGACCTCAGGTGATCTACCCACCTCGGCCTCCCAAAGTGCTGGGATTACAGGCATGAGCCAACACACCCGGCCGGTTCTTTGTGTCTTGAATAATTTTGAATTGTTCCTTGGACATTGTGACTGTTCTTGTTTGTTTTTTCTTTTTTTATTTTCAGACAGGATCTGCCCATGTTGCCCAGGTTGGTCTTGAACTCCTGGCCTCAAGCAATTCTTCCACCTCGGCCTCCCAAACTGCTGGGCTTATAGGCATAAGCCACTGCACCTCGCCGTCATGACTGTTACGTTGTGTAGGGGGGATCATTATTGTCTCCTAGAGAACATTGAGCTTTTTCCTAGAGCAGTCAAACAACCTGCTAGATTCAGACTTATTTGGGTGGTGGTTGGACTCCCAGTCCAGTCCTCTGAGGCTTAGCCATGTTGATTTGGACCTGTTCAGTGTGTATGCAGTTCTGGGATAGGCTGAGACTTGTCCGGTGGCTCGGATCTCAGTCTAGTTCTCTGAGCCCTGCCGTGATTGGAGCTGTCTAACAACCTTTGATGTTCACAAGGCAAAAATCAGCCTCCTCACCTGGGTGATGAGGCGTTCGGAGCTCAAAGCCCCAGAGGTGCTCAGGGGCAGAGACCACCTGTAGGGGGCACCTTCCTCACCTGCTGTGAGGGCTAAGGAAGCCCAGATCAGTGATGATGGAGGCGGGAGGCTGCCCAAGCCTCTTTTCTCCACACAGTGGAGTCGTGAGGCCAAAAGTTGACCTCTCCAGACACACCCTGGCTTGGGCTGAGGTCTCTAGCTCCTGGCCTGCCTCAGGCTCTTCTCCCATGGAGGGGCCACCCCACCCCCCACTCCCAGATGACACACACTCTGACTCAGATAGCCTGTCCTCATCCTTCCGGCCATGACCCAGGGGGCTGTGGTGGGGGTGGAGGAAGGGGAGGAACAGTCCAAGGAAAGGGTGATCCCATCTCTCTTGTCTCTGGGGCTCACCATGAAGTCAGCGGAGTCCCAGCTGCTGATGTCAGGAGCGAATAGGACTAACAACACACATGTATTGAGTGCTTGCTCTGCACCAGCACCGTGCAAGTGCCTTACATACATAACCTCCTCGATTCCTTATCATAACCCCTTGAGGCAGGGGCTGAAATGACACCCATTTCACAGATGAGGAAACTGAGGCTCCAGAAAGTGAAGTCCCTTGCCCAAGGTCATACAGCTGGTCACGGCTGAGACAGGACCTCACAGCTGGCTCCATCTCTCTATAATCTAGGCTGCTCCAGCAACTGAACCAGCTCCCAAATGCTCTACTGTGCTCCCTCAAAACCCCCTACCCGCCTAATGCCACACACAGATGCAAGACCCCTACCACGGGATGCCCAGAAGAATGAGCCGCCTCCAGTCCCCAACCCAAAAGAGAAGGGGAGCAGATTCCCAGGGGCCCTCCGGCTAAGCAGGCGCCAGCCTCCAACCGGAAATTAACTCAAAGGAAGAAGGGAGCCGGCTCTGGATGCAGAGAGATGAGGCTGATTGTTTTCTGTTCTTCATTAAGTAACAAAGGGAAAAACCAACTGTGCGTGGTGTGTGAGCTTCCCCACCGGCACCACCCGAGACTCCCGAAACATCTTTATCCACTTACCCAGGGATTCAGGAAATTCTCTTCCAAGCCAGTTTTATTGGAGATTTTGGATGCAAAGCTCACAGTCTCCCAATCAATAACAGATGAACAATGCTCACATTGCATTTTTTGGGGAGGACGTTTAGCCCAGGCTTGTCCCATCTGAAGAGACTGCCCTTGGACATCCCTATTTGATCAGACATTGCTGGAAAATGAACTTCAGGGTCATTCTAGAAACCAGAGTCATTCGCATGAGGGTGCAGCAGGAAGGGGCGTCCTGGTCTGGGCCAGGTCTGGGGAAGCCCCATGTCTTGCAAAGGTTAGGGTCTGACCCCCGAGGCTCCCCCTGGCCTCGACTCTCTCTGCCGCCTCCTCCCTGGCATATCCTCCACATGTGCTCTGCGTGGGTATCAAATCTGCAGCCCATAAAGAATCAATCAAATCCAGTCTGGGCTTAGCCAAGGGCTGCGGCGCCAAAGTGCTAATGGAGGCAGGCCGGGCAGCCAGAGGGGATGGCAGGCCTGGCGGTGCAGAGGCGATTTCAGCATAAACCTTCTTCTCACCCACACTCCATCCCATAGATACATGGAGCTGCAGAAGATGGCCCAAGAATGCGAACCGGGACCATCTCGTGATTCTCCATCTCTGCCTTCTCCAGTGGGGTTGGGAGGGATTGTGGGAGGGGAGCAGGGACACCTCCAGGGAACATAACACTTTTGTTACTATCAGACCACCTACAGTGCGAACAAACTACTTAGAGTGGGAAGCAGAGTCCACAACTCATATCCTTCATCTCAGCAACACTTATTGAGCACCTACAGTATGCCAGGCAGGGGAAGGGTAAAGTTCAGGCAACTCCTGCTTGATGGAGTTTACATTCTAGCAGGTTTATTCAGTATCTCCGTCAACACCGTAACTCTCTCATCAAGACAGAAAAGAAAAACCAAGGAAAACTATACATGTTTTGGGAACCATCAAGGCATGATGGTTTTTTCCTAGTGCCATTTTGGAGATTCCATCATTCCCATGGCCAGGTCATTCATGCCATTCCCACCCATCTGTTAAAAAATCTGCTAAATATATTGGCCCTGCCTGAGTCATGCCCATCACCTGGAAGATATTTGTTGAGCACCTACTAGGTTCAGGGCCCTGGTGGACATATGTTCTGGAAGCAAGAGGCAGGCCAGGATTGGAGCACCCAGTGGTGAAAGGATGCTGAGGGGGCTGTAGGAAAGCTTCAGTCTGCAGAGAGGGAGCCCCTCCACAGCAGGGCGGAACCAGCCGAGGTCCGCAAGGCACAAATTCTGGTGCAAGTCCAACTCTGCCAGTGAATCACTACGTGACTTTGGGCCAATCTGTGTTCCCCTCTGAACCTCAGTTTCCCCATCTGTAAAATGCGATGATGCATATATGAGTGTTCTCCAGGTACGGTCTTGCTTCAGAATCATCTCAGGGTGTGAGACTTGGTGAAAGTGCAGGTTCCTGGGCCTCACAGCAGGCCTCTGGCAAGGGTCCTCAGGAGGTGGGTCTAGGAGTCTGCATTTGTAACACATTCCCCTTGGGGTTTCCAATGTCCCAAAGTTTGAGCAAGACTCCTAGAGGAGACAGTGTCCAAGTGCTTGGCCAGCTTGTCAATTCTGCTACAAAAGAAGGCAGATGATGAGGGCGCAGATGGTCAGGGAAAACTCCTTGGAGGAGGCAGAAATGAACTGGGCCTGAAAGCCTAATAACAGGAACGATAATAGTGCTACTGCTTGCAAAATGGCTTTCAAGCACCAGGCCCTGTGCTAAGTGCTTTATGTGCATTACTTCATTTAACCATCACGATAGCCCTGGAAGAGAAGACTTCTTATCCCCACTTCATAGACGAGGAAGCTTAGGCTCTCCAATGGTTAAGTGACTTGCCCAAGATATCTGGATGCCCTCTGAGACACACTGCAAAATCCTCCCTAACACAATACCACAGGCTACTCAGGGTCCTCTTGAAACCTGGAGCCATAGAGGAGGTCTTTCTGGAACAGAGGGCTTTGCTACCTGAGGCCTAGAGGACAAGAGTGGATCATTTCCTAGCATACATCGTTCACTCACTCCCTAAATCAGTCATTCACTCACTTGCTGTTTTCTTTCTCCTTTATTAACTCATGTACTTATTCACTTATTAATTCATTTGTTTAATCACCCAGTCTGTTTGCAGCAGTCTGTATTTCTGGACTGTATTTATCAGAGTCTTTTATTACAAGTGGCAGAAACACAACTCAAATTGATTCAAGCAGAAAAAGAAATTTATGAATACTTTTATCTGACATGTCCAAAGGAGAGGACAGCTTCAGTCAGAGGTGGATCTAGGCGCTCAGATGTTATTGTCAAGAAACTCTCCCTACAGCCTTTGGCTCTGCTTTCTTCTGTGTTGGCATCACTCACAGGCTGGTTTTTTGCTTTTTCCTTTGCTTGTAAAGTTGCCCACCAGCAGCTGCAGGCTGGTGTCCTATCAGCTTAGCCACCTCTGCTCAAGGAAGAGGCCTCTTTCCCAGGAGCTCCAGCAAAAATCCCAGAGAGGCCTCTCATTGGCCTAGCCTGAGTCACATGCTTATCTGTGAACCAATCACTGTGGTTAGAGGAATCAGGGATCTGATTGGCAGGCCTGGTTCTGGGGTGATGGTGTCAACCCCAGTAATCACACATACTGAGCATGGAGGAGGGTTAGTTCCTCAAGGAAACTTGGCATGTGTATTAGGCCATTCTTGCATTGCAATACAATACCTGAGACTGGGTGATTTATAAAGAAAAGAGGTTTTATTTTTCACACACAGTTCTTCAGGTTGTATAGGAAGCATAGTGCCAGCATCTGCCTTTGGTGAGGGCCTCAGGAAGCTTTCAATCATGGTGGAAGGTGAAGGCTGAGCAGGTGTATCACGTGGCTGGAGCATGAGCAACAGAGTGACGGGGGACATGCTGCACTTTCAAACAACCAGATCTCTTGTGAACTCAGAATGAGAACTCACTTGTCGTCTAGGGGATGGTGCTAAACCATTCATGAGGGATCCGCCCCCATGATCCAATCGCCTTCCAGCAGGCCCCACCTCCAACACTGAGAATCGAATTTCAACATGAGATTTGGAGGTGAGAAACATTCAGACCATATCAGCATGCTAGCACTAAGAAGATAAAACTCTTTCATTACCCTTTCATTTGCCCCTAAATGCTGGCAAAATTTAGGGGTGCCTTCTACACAGGAGTCAGGGGTCCCACCCAGTTTCAATTTGACTCCAGACACATCTACTCTATCTTTGCAATTTCCTCTCGGTTTCATGACGGAGTTAGGGGAAACGGCCTCTTCTGGTTTGGAAATGCCAAGCAAGCCATGACGTCCCTCTGTGGCTGGGACAAAGATACCGACAGCTACCGCTTCCTGGGCATTCACTGAGTGCCTGGCTAAATGCTCCACAGACAGGTTCCCCTTAATCTTGCCAGTGGCCCGAAGTGGGCAGGGTGGGAGAGTTATTCCCGTTTTACACTCGAGGAATCTGTGAGTCAGAGAAGTGAAGGACTTTCAGCTGTTGTCACAGCTGCCAAGTGACGGAGCTCGGCTTCAACCCTGGTTCTATGCGATGCTGGAGTCCATGCTGTCCATCTCTGCTCTGATGAAGGCAAATTCCTGCCCACAAGTGAAGTTTGGTTCTGTTTGGAGTAAGAGAGTGGGGAGAGGGCAGGGCTGCCAATTTGGAAGTGATCAGAAAGAAACTTCCACAATGTTGGAGGTTTCCTGAGACTCACCCCCCGGAACAAGGTCTTGATTTCCATTGCACCAGCCCCACGGATGCAGCTTGTGTGGGGGCAGGCTGCATGGGGACAGGCCTGCAGGGAGCAAGGCTTTGGCAGGGCACACCCTCCAGGGCTCATCTCAAGCTTCCTGGTTGTAGGGTAACCGAGGTCACTAGGCAGCTGGGGAGGGGTGGGAACCAAATGTTTGCAGAGCATCCACTGTGTTCCCAGAACTGTGCTGGGCTAAGTCGGATACCAGGAATCATGACTGTCATAATCATTGCGGGCAGAGATTCTTAGGATGTTAGTGCAACAAGCAACCCCAGAGGCCAGTTTGCTCGCGTCTTTCAAACTCATGGCCCTCAGGGTCAGGCAGGCGACATTCATGAGTACAGCGGGAGGGGCATGAAGCCTGGTATGAATGAAGCATCGCTGGGAATGGGAGAGCACAGCCCCCTCTCGAAAGGGGACGGCCACCACTCAGCATCTGCCATGTGGAGCCATGGGACCTGGACTGCCATATCTCCTGATTTTTTCAAGAGAGCCTAGAAATCTCAGGTGAATGCCTCCAGTCTTTAAAAACAGATTTGGGGGCCAAGCATGGTGGCTCTTGCCTGTAATCCCAGCACTTTGGGAGGCCGAGGCAGGCAGATCACCTGAGGTCAGAAGTTCGAGACCACCCTGGCCAACATGGTGAAACCCTGTCTCTACTAAAAA
The DNA here is from genome assembly GCF_000951045.1 of Mandrillus leucophaeus. Taxonomy (NCBI): domain Eukaryota; kingdom Metazoa; phylum Chordata; class Mammalia; order Primates; family Cercopithecidae; genus Mandrillus; species Mandrillus leucophaeus. Next base: position 92,098 of record NW_012108308.1, on the reverse strand, counting down.
TGCAAAAATTAGCCGGGTGTGGTGGCACACGCTTGTAATCCCAACTACTTGGGAGGCTGAGGCAGGAGAATCGCTTGAACCCAGAGGTGGAGGTTGCAGTGAGCCAAGATCACACCATTGCACTCCAGCCTGGGTGACAAGAGTGAAAACTCCATCTCAAAAAATAAAAAATAGAAACATTTGGGCTACACGTGGTGGCTAACACCTATAATCCCAGCACTTTGGGAGGCCAAGGTGGGAGGATCACTTGAGCCCAGGAATTTGAGACCAGCTTGGGCAACATGGTGAGACCCTATCTCTACAAAAAGTACAAAAATTAGCTGGGCTTGGTGGCCAGCACCTGTAGTCCCAGCTACTTCAGAGGCTGAGGCAGGAGGATTGCTTGAGCATAGGAGGTTGAGGCTGCAGAGAGCCACATTTTTGCCACTGCTCTGCAGCCTGGGCAACAGAGCAAGAACTTGTCTAAATAAATAAATAAATAAAAATAAAAACAAATTTGAATTACAGAAGGACACTATGTAGGCTCAACTAGCATGTCTGCAGGTTTAGTGACCTCACTTTGCTTTACCACTGGGGATACTGAGGGCCAGAGAGGGAGCGCAATGTGCCCACAGCCAGAGCAAGAACCAGATCCTTTGCCTTCTAGGACTGTGATCCTGACCCTGGGCCACTGGGCCGCTTGCGTGTTCCAGCATGGGGCAGTTCACACAGCACTTCTGTGCCCAGGATCTCGGTTAGTTTTCATCTCAACCCCAGGAGGAGGCAGGGTCGGGGAAGTCACCTCCATTTTATAGATAAGGAAGCAGAAGCTCAGAAGAGCCCTGAATGGTGCCCAGATCCCACTGCTAGTTAAAGGACTGTAGACACCTGCTTCCCCCTGCAGGGTCTGCTCTCCTGTTTGGTGTTCAGTCTTGTGGTCTGAGTTTTAGCCTGAGTCGGGCCTTCCAGAAGCCTGCAGGTTATCAGGAGAGAGATGATATGTATGGGTAAGAGACAAGACTCAAATGAAATATACTCAGTGGAGTGCAAATGTGTGACACAGGCAATGAGCAGGAAATCATGGCAGTAGCTGACTTGGGTAAGGTCCAGGGCTAAATGCTTTACACGAATTATCACATTAAGTCTGCCCAACTACCCCCATGAAAGAGGTACTATTATTTTACTAAGGAAAACTAAGGCACAGAGGTTAAGAGACTCATCAATGTCATACACAGGAGTTGATAGAGCTGGAATTTGAGCCCAAATGGTCTGGATCCAGAAACCCTATGCTCTGTAAATATTACTAGGAAGTGGGCATTTGGCTGGCACCAGCAGGGAGGATACATAGGGACCCCCTAGGAAGGTGGCTCAGCATGAGCAAATGCTTGGAGGTAGGAATCTGCTGGTTGATTGATGATCAGTGAAGAATCCAGCTGGCTAAAGATGTCAGAGCTGGGCCAGTGCTGAGACCATGGGACCCAAGCCCCTAAGTGTCAAGAGGATGTTCTGAAAGGTTTAGGCTGAAGGCCACACAGCAACTTGGTGGGAGAATCAGGGCCAGATCCCAAGTATCTGATCTCCCACCTGCTTTTCCTGCTGCTCTCTTCACCCCTAGCTTTGCTCACACAATGGCCAGGTATGCTTGAATTTCCATGCATGGGATTTCCTCAGGGTGGAACCCACAAGTGTCAGAATCCTATCTGTCTCACCTCTCTATTGCTTCATCCTGCATTATCCTCCCAAAACTGAGTGGGTTAAAATAATAACAGTTATATGATCTCTTGTGAGTCTGCAATTGACTGGGCTCAGCTAATGGTTCTTCTGTTCCACATAGCACCCTCTAGGGGCTGCAGTCATCTGTGGGGAACTCAACGGGGCTGGAATATCCAAGATGGCACGTTCACATGGCCAGTGATTGATGCTGGCAGAAGGCCGGGAACCATATGTGCCCTGCCCATATGGCATGGGCTGCTCACAGCATGGCAGTTGGGTTCCAAGACAGGGCATCCCAAGAGTGAATATTCTAAGAGATTCAGGTGAAAGCTGCAAGGCCTTTTCTGACCTAGTTTCAGGTTTTATACAGCATCACCTCTACAGCATTTTTTGGTCAAAAAGAGGTCACAAGCCAATCCAGATTCAAGGGGAGAGGACTATACTAGGTGTGGACACTGGGAAGGATAGTCCATATTTGGAGGCCAGTTACTGCATTATCCTCCCAGACATTTTATTCACTTCTCCATCCTAGTTTCTTTCTTTCCATCCCTCCCTTCTTCCATTCCATTTCATTCCATTCCATTCCATTTCATTCCATTCCATTCCATTTCATTCCATTCCACTCCATTCCATTCCATTCCTTTCTCTTGCTTCCTTTATTCGACAGGGTCATATCCAGGCTGTAGCACAGTGGCATAATCACAACTCACTACAGCCTCAAATTCCTGAGCTCAAGCGATTCTCCCACATCAGCCTCCCTACTAGCTGGGACCACAGATGAGCATCACCACACTGGGCCAATTTTAACAATTCTTGTAGAGATAGGGTATTGCTGTGTTTCCCAGGCTGGTCTCAACCTGCTAACCTTAAGCAATTCTCCTGCTTTACCCTCCTGAGTTGCTGGTATTATAGGTATGAACCACCATACCCCACCTCCATCCTAGTTTCAGGAACTCTATTCAGTTTACTCTCTGTTCGCCAGTGATTTGGTCCAGCTCATCCAGGTGTTTTTCAGGGCACTAGTCTAGTACAGTGCCTGACATATAGTGAGTACGTAATAAATATTTGCTGAAGGGAGGAAGGAAGAAAAGGAAGGAGGAAGAAAAGAAGAAATGAAAGAAGGAAGGAAGGAAGGAAGGAAGGAAGGAAGGAAGGAAGGAAGGAAGGAAGGAAGGAAAGTTTTCCTACAAAAGTTGGGGTCATAATCCAGCCTTTTCCCTGAATCAGCAACACATCCAGTCCCTGCCCACCTTAGGCCTTTGTCTTGCTGTTCCCTTTGCCTAGGGTCATCTTCCTCCAAAGTTTTCCTTGGCAAGGTCCCTCTTGTAATCCAGGTGTATTAGTCTGTTATCATGCTGCTATAAGGACATACCTGAGACTGAGTAATTTATAAAGGAAAGAGGTTTAATTGACTTACGGTTCAGCATGACTGGGGAGGACTCAGGAAACTTACAATCCTGATAGAAGGGAAGCAAATGTATCCTTCTTCACATGGCGGCAGCATGGAGAAAAATGAGCAAAGGTGGGGAAAAGCCCCTTATAAAACCATCAGATCTCATGAGAACTCACTCCTTATCACAAGAACAACATGGAGGTAACTGCTCCCATGGTTCAATTACTTCCCACTGGGTCCCTCCCATGACATGTGGGGATTAAGGGAACTACAATTCAAGATGAGATTTGGGTGGGGACATAGCCCAACCATATCACCAGGTCTCAGCTCAAAAGTCACCTGTTCAGAGAGGCCCTCTCTGGCCACCCAGTCTTACCACCACCACTAGCTATTCTCTTATGACCTGAGTTATTTACTTCAGAGCACTTACTACCACCTGACAATGCATTATCTTATGCATTTATTTATGTAATTGTTCATTATCTAGCTCCCTGTGTCCCTCTTAGGCCAGGTTTCTCAACCTCAGACTATTGACATTCTGGGCTGGATAATTCTTTGTTGTGGGAGAGTGAAGTACATTCTATGATTGTAGAATGATTAGCAACATCTCTTGTCTCTACTCGCTGGATGTCAGTAGCATCCTCTGCCATATCATGATAACCAAACATATCTCTGGACATTGCCACATGTGCAAGCCTGGGATGTGCATGTTCATGCCCTGCAAAATTTGGCCTGGTTGAGAACCACTATTTTAGACCATTGGTTCTAATACTGTTTTTTTGTTTATTTGTTGTTTTGTTTTGTTTTGTTTTGTTTTGTTTTTGAGACAGAGTCTCGCTCTGTCATGCAGGCCTGATTTCAGTGGCAAGATCTCGGCTCACTGCAACCTCCACCTCCGAGGTTCAAGCAATTCTCGTGCCTCTGCTTTCTGACTAGCTGATATGAGAGGCACACACCATCACACCTGGCTAATTTTTGTAGAGATGGGGTTTCACTATGTTGGCCAGGTTGGTCTCAAACTCCTGACTTCATGAGATTAACCTGTCTCAGCCTCCTAAAGTGCTGGGATTACAGGCATGAGCCACTATGCCATAATGTTTGCATTTTTAGTAGAGACAGGAGTTTGTCATGTTGACCAGGCTGGTCTCGAACTCCTGGCCTCAAGTGATCCACTCCCAAAGTGCTGGGCTTACAGACATAAGCCACGGTGTTCAGCCTGGTTCTCATACTTTTGCATGCATCAGGATCACCTGGAAGACTTGTTAAAGCCCAGACTGCTGGGCTCCACCCTAGAGTTTCTGATTCAGCGGGTCTGGGGTGGGACCATGAATTTGCATTTCTACGAGTCCCAGGTGATGCTGATGCTGCTGGTCCAGGGACCGCACTTTGAGAACTACTGGTCTGAAAGCTCCACAGAAGGAGAGAGATCGTGTATCCTGTACCCTAATGCCTAGAATAGTGGCTGTGCATAGTTGGCGCTTATAAATACTTTTTAAGTAAACCATCTTAAAATCTCAGCAGTAAGGAGGCCATTCCTGAGCCTCAGTGAAAATTAACTGGCAGGGAAGGAGCAATTTTGGCATGCTGGGCAGGAGCTGTAAGAAAGAATACTTAAACTCCTAGTTTTAGAAAGCCTACCCTCAGTGCCCGGAGCAGGTGCCGGGAAGCCCAGTAGGATTTCAGAAGACGCTCTGCAAGTTCACATTTCATTTAGCTTTGACCTTGGTGGGCGTCTTGGTTTGGCCCTGCATCTTGGATTTCTCCTGTGATTCTCTCTAATCAATTTCTCCTTGTCATCAAGGGGTTATTTGCTGTCAGGAGAGCTGACAGCAGGTTCACCATGAAGAGTACCCCTCCCTCTGGGGCCCTGCGCATTTCAGAACCTCCCTCTGTTCTTTGCTGCCTCAGGGCTGGGGGATTCGGCAGAGGGGGCTGCCATAGCCAGCATGTTTTCAGTCTAGAGTCTCCTGGGAAGGTAGTGGGTCTGCTGGGGCTGACACAACCTCATATAGCTGTAATCATTTTTGTTTTTTTCAGAGACAAGGTCTCGCTCTGTCACGAAGACTGGAGTGCAGTGGTGCAATCATAGCTTACTGCAGCCTTGAACTCCTGAGCTCAAGCGATCCTCCCACCTCAGCCTCCCAGAGTGCTGGTATTACAGGCACGACTCATTGCAGCTGGCCTAGATTCTATTTTCTTTGTTTTTGTTTTTTGTTTTTTGTGTTTTGTGGTTTTTTTTTTTTTTTTTGAGACAGGGTCTTTTTCTGTCACCCAGGCTAGAGTGCAGTGGCAAGATCATAGCTCACTGCCACCTCAAACTCCTGGGCTCAAACAATCCTCCTGCCTCAGCCTCCTGAGTACCTAGGACTACACTTGCACACCACCACACCCAGCCAATTTCTTTATTTGTTGTAGGGATAGGATCCCGCTATGTTGCCCAGGCTGGTCTTGAACTCCTGGGTTCAAGTGATCCTCCCACTTTGGCCTCCCAAAGTGCTGGGATTACAGGCATGAGCCACCATGCCCAGCTTGTAATAATATTGATGATGACAACCGGAACTGCCATTTCTGGAGCTTACATGGGCCAGGCAGAGTGGAGGCACAGCGCACATTACTTCATTTGCACCTCACCAGGCCTCTATGAAGTGGGTGCATGTTGTTATCCCTGTTTTACAGATAAGGAAACTGAGGGTCTGAGAGGTGTCATCACTTGCCTCAATTTGCATCGGCAAGGAAAAGAGGCAAAGCTGGGATAAACCTAGGTCTTTTTGACTAAAGAGTCCCAGACCCTTTTGGTAGATGCTTAAAACCTGTCCCGTGGGAGGGAAATGGGTTTGGTGGCCATGCTGGCTTCCCTGCTGCTCCTAAATCCCATTAGGCTTGCTCGGACCTCAGAGCCTTTGCATTTGTGGTCTCCTCTGCCTGGAATGCTCTTCTCCCAAGTGGATGTCTGCAGACTGGGCTTCCCAACCTCCTGTAGGTCTTGGATCAAACATCATCTTTTCAATTAGGATGCTGTCACCTCCATACAACTGCAAAGCACCCCCCGCTCTAGTGTCCTCTATCCTCCTCACCTGCTTCATTCTCCTCCACAGCATTGCCGTCATCTGACATACTCTATGCCAAGCTTGTCCAAGCCACAGCACATGGGCCACATGCAGCCCAGGACAGCTTTGAATGCGGCCCAACACAAATGTATAAACTTCCTTAAAACGTTAAAATGATTTTTTTTTTTGCAATTTTTAAAGCTCATCAGCTATCATTAGTGTATTTTATGTGTGACCAAGACAATTCTTCTCCTTCCAATGTGGCCCAGGAAAGTCAAAAGATCAGACACCCCTGCATGCTTTACTTACTATGTTTGTCTGTCTCTTTCCACTGGAATGTCAGCCCCATGGGGACAGGAAGCCATGGCTTACTCTGTTCATGGCTGCATCCCTAACACCTGGGACAGTTCCTGGTGGATATCAGGAACTCCTGGAGCATTTGTTGAGGAAAGAAGGGAGAGGGGAAGGAAGAAAGGAAAGGAAAGGATAGGAAAGGAAAGGAAAGGAAAGGAAAGGAAAGGAAAGGAAAGGAAAGGAAAGGATAGGAGAGGAAAGGAAAGGAAAGGATAGGAAAGGAAAGGAAGAAAGAAGGGAGGGAGAGAGGGAGGAAGGAAGGAGGGAGGGAGGGAGGGAGGGAGGAAGGAAGGAAGGAAGGAAGGAAGGAAGGAAAGAAGGAAGGAAGGGAGGGAAGAAGGAAGGAAGGGAGGGAAGAAGGAAGGAAAGAATGATGGAAGGGAGGGAAGGAGGAAGGAAGGGAAGGAGTGAGGGAGGGAAGGAGTGAGGGAGGGAAGGAGGGAGGGAGGGAAGGAAGGAAAGAAGAAGGAAGGAGGGAAGGAAGGAAGAAAGGAAGGGAGGGAAAGAGGAAGGAAGAAAGGAAGGGAGGGAAAGAGGAAGGAAGTGAAAGAGGGAGGGAGGAAAAGAGGGAGGGAGAGAGGAAGAAAGGAAGGAAAGAATGAGCAAAGGAGGGAAGGAAGAAGGAAGGAAGGAAGGGAAGGAGGAAGGAAGGGAAGGAGGGAGGGAGGGAAACAGGAAGGAAGGAAGGGAAGGAAGGAAGGAGGAAGGGAAGGAAGGAAGGAAAAAAGGAAGGAAGGATGAGAGGGAGGGAGGGAGGAAGGAGGAAGGAAGGGAAGGAGGGAGGGAGGAAGAGAGGAAAAAAGGAAGGAAGGAAGGAAGGAAGGAAGGAAGGAAGGAAATGGAAATTCTCAAAAGTCCCCCAATTTTTCTTACAGCAAAACTTCTCAGAGCCTTCATCATGCTCACATATATACTGTACATTTTATTTATACTGTACACATATATTTTATTTATACTGTACACATATATTACTGTACATAAATATTCTACATAATTTATGACAGCTTTGATCATTCCTCACACTTACTGGATGGCAGAGCACTTCTTGGTAGAGCTGCCATTAACCTGACTGTCCCCAGGCATGTTCTACACTCGCCTGTGCTCTCAGGCTCTCCCTTCTCACTCCTGCCCTGCCTCCTGCACAGAGTGCACAACCAGGCATTGAGGCACATGGACACCTACCTGCACACTCGCTTGGTGGCTGTGTTGGAGATCTGCCTGTGTGACAACATTGGCCTGCTTGTGGAGATGCATGCCGCCTTTGAATGGACCAATTGTCAAAGGCAGAGAAAGGCCAGCTCACCTTTGAAAGAGGCCACTCACCAGGCAAAAACAGGGTGGCCTGAACTTGGGACAAACAAAACAAGGCAGACAATGAATCCATTGGAAGCAGTTGGGAGCCGCAGGGGCTGTGAGAACTTGGCTTTGCTGCACTAGAAGGACAACAGGGAACCAGGTCACACTGGGACAGAAGTTTCCATGTCTTTTTTATCTGCAATCGAGCCAACAGTCCCGGGGGCCGAAGGACTCCAGAAGTCAAGGATGGTCTCATTCATCAGACCTTTGAATTCCCGAGGACCAGGCTGGACCAACCTGGGAGGCTTTGTGCCTTCCCTTTACCTGCAAAGACCTCACCATTTAAAGAGAAATGGTGTCAAGAGGATACCCTTTGGAATCAACGGGGCTTGGTTCAAATTCTGATTCAGACAGTGGCTGCTGAGTGACCTCAGGCAAGTTGCTTCACCACTCAGAGCCTCGGTCTCCTATAAAAAGGAGCAATCACACCTGACTCACTTTCTCCCTCCTATTCTTCCTGCAGTCAGTCAGACTCATCGATTCATCCGTTCATTTGTGTGTTCATTCATGCATTCACTCCTTCTACACTTACCATTCTGGGCTCCTTTTCTTTTTCTTTTAGAGATGAGTTCTTGTATGTTGCACAGGCTGGTCTCAAACTCCTGGCTTCATGCAATCCTCCCACCTCTGGGCTCTTCTTTTTTGTTGTTGTTTTTTGTTTGTGTGTGTGTGTGTTTGTTTGTTTGTCTGAGACGGAGTCTCACTCTGTTGCCCAGGCTGGAGTGTAGTGGTGCGATCTCGGTTCACTGGAACCTCCATCTGCTAGCATCAAGTGATTCTCCTGCCTCAGCCTCCCCAGTAGCTGGGATTAGAGGCATGTGCCACGCCCAGCTATTTTTTGTTTTTATTTTTTTATTTTTGGTAGAGATGAGGTTTCACCATGTTGGCCAGGCTAGTCTTGAACTCCTGACCTGAAACGATTCACTCGCCTCGTCCTCCCACAGTGCTGGGATTATAGGCATGAGCCACTGTGCCCAGCCAACCTCTGGGCTCTTCTGATGATCCACAGTGATCATCCTTGGATACCAATTCCCTTAGCATCCACCATCCCACACATGGCCCAGAGGAAAGAGCCTTGGACGAGGCACATGGGGACTGGCTCCTGTGCTGCCAGCATCCTGCTGTATCCCACACAGTGGTATTGGAGGTCAGTAACTTCCTTTCTAAATAACTTTTGTTTCCTATGATTTCCAAATAAATAAGAAAACAAAAACCTCTAGAGATGCACTTCTAATACGTTGTGTATCTCCTATCAGTTTACATATGTGTGTGTATACATATCACATATATATGTAACAATGCATTACAGCTCTTAACACTATGCTGGGCTTTGCACTAAGCAAATTAAATGCATAATATCCTTTAATCCTTCTGATAGCTTTATTATGTATGTACTATGATCATGCCTTTTTTCTAGATGGGGAAACCATGGCTCAAAGTGGTTAAGAGCTTGCCTGGGGTCACACAGCTGCTAAGTGGTAGAAGTCCCCGCAGACGGCAGGGGGCAGGTGGGGCACAGTTACTTGGCTGGGCAGAGAAGGCAGGAAAAGTTGCAAACAGGAGCAATTTTTAAAGCATGCAGAGAGGTACTCAGGTGAGCATTGTCTTAAATAAATAATGTATGCACACTGTACAAATTGAAGAATAGCAGATCAACAGAAGAGACTAAAAATGACCTCTGAACCCACCCCCATCCAAAAATAATCAGCTAGAATGCTGATAAATTTTTTCACTCCAGTTCCATTTAATTCTAATGCCTCTCATCTCCACGCTAGAGTACCTCTTCTAGAAGTGCTTCCTGACAGGTTCTTTCACTTGATGAGATGCCATAGCCACTTCTGCATGCAATTAAGTATTCTTTTGGTGGAGGGGAATAATTGTAAAAAATTGCATGACTGTGGGGATCATTTATCTCCAATAGACAGATTTGTCCCCAGTTTGGGATATTTAAATTGGATCTATATTTTAGCTGTTGTCAATTACACTGGGATGAACATTCTTGTAGATAAATCTTTTCTCACATCCTCAGTTATTTCCCAAAAAATTGCTTAGAGATGAATTGCTTTGTCAAAGAGTGTGCAAAATACTAAGCACTTTGTGCCTATTGTCAGGATAGGTTAGGAGGGCAGCTTTGCGTTCAGATGTGCTTGACCCAAACCTCTCAACTCTGCCCGCTTCAGTGGACGCAGCAGCCTGGCATTTGGAGTTAGAACTACAATCCCAGCAGTGTTTGGCTCAAGCAACTCTCCTGAGGTCCTTTTCTCCACAACCCCAGCAGAATGTGGATATTTTGTCTACGGTATTGAATTCATTAAGGGGAGTTGTGGCATTAATAGGTGTAAAGAACTCAGCGTGAGTAACATTCGATCACTCCCTAAACAGCTGAGTGAATGAGATCAAGTTCTGCCCAGGGCAGGAGACCTGAATTCTAATTCTAATCTGCCACGGACACTCTGAGGGACCTTGTAAAAGTCACTTCACCTGTTGCCTACTTTTCAAAATAAGGGGTTTGGGCCAGGTGCAGTGGCTCACACCTATAATCCCAGCACTTTGGGAGGCTGAGGTGGGCGGATCATTTGAGGTCAGGAGTTCGAGACCAGCCTGGCCAACATGGTGAAACTTTGTTTCTACTAAAAATACAAAAATTAGTCGGGCGTGGTGGCAGGCACCTGTGATCCCAGCTACTTGGGAGGCTGAGGCAGGAGAATTGCTTGAACCTGGGAGGCAGAGACTGCAGTGAGCCAGGATCGTGCCACTGCACTCCAGCCTGGGTGACAAGAGACAGACTCCATCTCAAAAAAAAAAAAAAAATTGAGGGGTTTGAATAAGACCATGGAGGAATCTTCCAGATCTAAAATGTGAAGGTTCATCCAGCCCCTTGATTTTTAGGTGTTTACTCACTAAGTTAATTGGAAATTAACTTATATTTAAACATTTGGGAACTTGAGGCCCATCCTGGAAAGTATCTTGCTTAAAGTCACGCTGCAAATGAGCAGCAGCATCAGGGTCAAAGCCCAGGTGTCTGGTTTCCCAGGCCTTGCAGCTTCCTTTCTGCAACATGGATGATGACGGGAGTGTGCACACATCTCTCTGGAGGGATGTGTTTGTGCATGTGTAGTCACATGTCTGTGCATGTACACCTGTCTGTGGGTGCCCATTTCTGTGAGTGCTCATGTACCTGCCTAACACAGTTCTCTGCACACATATATGTCTTTGTGCACATGTATGTGTTTGTGTGTATGTCCGTGCATACACATTTTCTGCATGTATACATTTATGTGTGCACATTTTCTGTGTGTACACATGTCTATTGTATACACATGCCAGTGTGTATGTACATGCCTGAGTGTGTACGTGGCCTTTACGTGTATATTTGTATATCACTGTGTTTATGCCCATGCTGTTGGTGAGGATGTGTACACATCTCTGTGTACATGTGTATTTGTGAAAGTCTTGTGCAGGGTGAGATGTTGACTCCAAGGCAAGCTCTGGCCTTGGTTTTCCCCTCTGCATGGGGAGCCTCCTGACTGCTTGGGGTTCCAGTAAATGCTTCCTTTGAACACATGGGGTATCAGGTCATCCTTCAGCGTCAGCCAAATCAGACATTTTCATGCGGACAAGGCGTCTCCTGCTCTGGGAATGCTGCTTGGACAACCCTCAGCGATGAATGAACAGGGACTCCCGCTTGGAGCTGGCCTTAGAACCACCCGTTCTCTCTTACTTCAGCCAGGCAATCACTCCGTGAGTCACTTCAAAAACACACATGGGGTGCCTAGCACAGGCCACCCTTCATGCTGGGGTGCTGGAGAGACTGAGACGGGTATATTAGTCTGTTGTTATGCTGCTATAAGGATATATCTGAGACTGGGTAATTTATAGAGGAAAGGTTTCATTGAATCAGGGCTGGGGAGGCCGCAGGAAACTTACAATCATGGCGGAAAGGGAAGCAAACACATCCCTCACATGGTGGCAGCAAGGAGCTGTGCAGAGCGAAGCTGGGGAAAGCCCCTTATAAAACCATCAAATCTCGTGAGAACTCACTCACTGCCACGAGAACAGCATGGAGGTCACCACCCCCATGATTCAGTTACCTCCCAGGGGGTCCCTCCCATGACATGTGGGGATGATGCGACAGTTCAAGATGAGATTTGGGTGGGGACACAGCCAAACCACGTCAGACGGGCAAGGCAGGCATGGGGAAAGGGGCTCCTTTGAGAGAAGCCACAGTCCAATGCCATGGAAAGAGGCGACCAGCAGTGAGTGTCCTGAAACTTTACGGGGCTCTGATGGACATGAGAACCCAGGCCTGCGGCAGGCACAGGTGGGTGGGGCACATGGGACAGGCCTACCTGGGCAGGCAGTGAGGGCGGACAAGTTGCATGAACTTGGACCTGGAGTCTGTTTAGAGCAGGTAGTCGTGGGTGGTAAGGACTGTCTCCTATTAGTGATGCCTGCTCACTGTGCAAAATGAAGAAAAGCAGATGAACAGAAGGAGAAGAGTAAAACTGAACTCCAATCCCACCGCCATTCAGAAACAGTTGAAATGGTGATATTTTTTCTGTGTGGCAGAGGGAGCGTGCATTTTTGCGAATCAAATTGGGATCATGCAGCTGTATTATTTGGCAACTTGCTTTGATGTTCATGCAATACAATGTGCCATGAACATTTTCCATGTCGTAAGCATAGCTTGGCGGCTCCAAGCATGAGCAGTGAAGTCCTGGGTCAAAATCGGTCCCGCCACTTGGAACAGGTAAGTACCATCTTCTCTGAGCCTCACTTCCTGCATCTGTATGAGGAGAGAAAAGTGCAGGCCAGAGTTCCCCCTGCAGGACCAGCTCTCCAGATCAGCCTTGCCTCACTCCACCCCAACCAGGGGCCATCTTCCTAAGTACCTGGCAGCTTCCCCCTTAGCCTAGAATGCCGCTGCCCCCACCTACTTGCAGGACATTTACTCTTCTTTCAATAATCAGAACAACCCTGAGGATTAAATGAACATGGTGATGTACATAGACAGGGTACCTAGCACAATGACCGGCACATCTCAGGAGCTTACTTTTCTACAGTATCTTTGTTGATGGCTGCATACTATTCCAGTGTATGAATTTCCCTCATTTGCTCAATAAATCCCTATTACTGGACATTTAAGAAGTTTCCAGCTTTTTGCTTCTGTGAAAACACAACTGCTTGCTTCAATCATTGAAAGAAGAGCAAGTAGGTAAGGCAGGAGCATTCCAGGCTAAGGGGGCAGCAAGAAGCAGCCAGGCGCTTAGGCAAATGGCTCCTGGTGGGGGTGGGGGGTGAGGAAAGGCTGAGCTGAAGAGACAGACAGGAATCAGGTCCAGCAGTGGGGCTGTGGCCTGTGTCAGAGCTTAAACACTGGCCTCTGCGTGACAAACCTGGACAGGGATTAAGTAGAGTGAAATTGGCACTCTTTGCAGGCCAGAGGGCAGGCCAAGGAGTGAAGAGATGGGAAGGGACCTGTGGAAACATTGGGGTGATAAGGAGAAGGGAGGGGGAAGCAGGGACAGGGTGCGAGCCTGGCACTGCTCTGAAACTATCCCAGTTCTGCTACTTAGTAGCTGTGTGACTGTGGGCAAGCTACAGCTTAACCTCTCTGTACCTTAGTTTCCTCATCTAGACATGAACTACCTCTACCCCTTGGGATTGTGGTGAGGGGTAAATGAGTTAACGTGGATGGTCCCTGGACCACGCCCGACAAACAGCAAGTGCCCTGTGTGTTAGCAATTATTATTATGATTCCATGATTGTAGAAGACAGGGGGAGACGGGCTGCTACACGATGGCCTTGCAGTCACCAGGTTGAGCACACATAGGAGCAGGTGGCCCAAGTTGCCCAGGTTTTAGTGCTGCTTCCCCTGCTGGCTCCTTGTCCCCAAGTCCACAGCGATGGCACAGCAGCAGCTCCAGGTCCTGGAGGACGGCCCGGCTGGGCTCTCTGCCTCCTGACTTCTCGCCTCTCGGTTCTCTGAACTCTTTCCCTTCCTGACATCTCCCCACAGCCCTGCCCTTTCAGCTCTTCCTTATCTACCCTGTGCACTCTTTCCTGTGGATTTCGATCCTAGACGATGGGGCCTGGAGTGTGGCCGGGGAGACCTTCACGGTGGTCCGGGACTTGGCTGGAGTTTTCACAGCAGCCAGCCAGGTGCAGATAGCATCTTTTGCCCTGGGAGAAGTAGCCTCTTCTACTGTACCGTGCTGAAAGAGTGTCTGTTCTTCCTCACTTCGAATGATGTTGAAAAGGCCTTTTCTGTTGCCTTAGCCTCAGGAGACACCAGGCTCCTGGAAGGAACTGACAAGGAAAGTAACCTCAAAGACAGCGCCTCCCGCTGACCGAGTGCTTTCTGCCCTTGACTTCACTGATGCCTCTTAGCAGCCGGTCACCATTCACAGAAGACGGTAACATAGACGGCAAACTCCATGTGCCCCTGACCCTGTCCCTGAGTTAGCGACCATTCCGTGGGCTGCCTGGGCTGCAGACACAAGGGCGTGATCCTCTGTCCAGCCCCACTCAGGTACCACTGGGTGTGGGGAGCTGAGATAGTGGGAGAAATGCTTTGAGGGCTCAGCTGATAGGGCCTGGGGTGAGGTCAGCCCTGGGAGGTCCCGTGGAAGAAGCGAGTATTCCAGAGGCATTGGCAAGAGGGTAGGGGGTTCACTGCTGGTGCTGGAAGCTGGGAGGAGGCTGGTGCCAGGATTGACAATATAAACGTCCTGAGCACTAGGGAGAGACTGGCCTGGATGTGGGAGGCAGGAGGGACCTGTGTTCTTAGGACAGATGGTCACATATCTGCAGCAACAATAGCATTGGTGACAGTGACAACTTGCTGAGTACATGGTTCTCATTCAGTTTTCCCCGCTTTCCTATGGGCAGGTGTTCTTCCCTGTGTTTTTCAGACGAGAAAACAGGCTCATAGGAATGAAGTGACTTGCCCAAGGCCACACAGCTTGTATGTGGCAGAGCCGGATTCAGGTCTACTCAACCCCAAGCCAAGGTCTCATTACAGGATTGGTTCAGGATCCAGGAAAAGGTGCACATTTCCAGTGATTTCCAAATCTGCCTGCCTGAAGACTCATCCTTAAAATACAGACTCGCAGACCTACTCCAGAACTACTGAATCAGCCTATTCCAGGGTGAGGGCGTGGCCCTGGTATTTCTCACCTGAGTAGAGTCAGGGTAGAAACCTTTAGACAGGAAAACCATTTGGATCCCTTTGAACTGTGAGATTCCTTGAGTCACGAACAAGACCACATTGGAAGTGAGCGCCTCGTCACAGACAGCAAGCCCAGAAGCAGGCCATGTTTCCTCCAAGGGGTGTGGGGGAACAAGCAAAGATTGAATGGATGGTCATTGGCACAGAGGAAAGCATTTAGGCTTTGGACCTGAACAATCCTGGGGTTTTTTTGTTTGTTTGTTTTTGTTTTTTGAAACAAAGCCTCACTCTGTTGCCCAGGCTGGAGTGCAGTGGCACGATCTCGGCTCACTGCAACCTCCACCTCCTGGGCTCAAGGGATTCTCATGCTTCAGCCTCCCAAGTAGCTAAGACTAGAGGCACGAGCCACCATGCCCGGCTAACCTTTTTTTTTTTTTTTTTTTTTGTAGAGATGGTATTTCACCATATTACCCAAGCTGGAATCCTGGGTTTTAATTGCACTGCCCCTGCTTCCTTCTCTGCAAACACAGAGAAAAGGTATCTGTATTGTAATGTGAAGGCCTAGAAAGAATAGCTGGGAAGCCCAGGTCACATTGGGGACCCAATGAGATCTCTGTTGCCAGAGTTCCAGGATCGGAGGCTGGAGCTTTATTTTCCTTCTCTTGGAACCTTTTATAAATAGCACCTGGCATAGGTCTTAAACCATTCATTGGAACTCAATATACAGTTACTGAACAAGTTCCAGGTATATATTTAAATATAAATTCATCTTTTGTTAGTCATTAGTACTTTAGTGTGAACTAGTATATGGAAATACTAACTCTGGCAGCCAGGAGAAAAACCAAGTCAAACTGCATGGGAATCGAGTCAGGATTTGGGGAAAGAGGTTCTGAAGGAAAAGACGGGTCTGGGGAAGACGTCAGACCTAGAAGAGTCCCTCCAGTTCTCACAGGTAGAGAAACTGTAAGAATTTTGAGAAATTAAGAAAATTAAGCATTTTCTGCTTAAAGGCAGAAAATGAATTGTCTGAGGTTGCACAGCAAGATGGAGGAACTAGAACCAAGTGTCCCAAAACCTAGGCTGCTGCCTGACCTCCGTACAGCCCCTTCGTCATCCCAAATGGTGGAGAGGGTGATGGCTGCCCTTCTCAGAACTCATTCATTCAGGGATGAATATCTGGCAGAGGTGTTTGGGTCCTTGGAGAACAACTTAGTTTCTCTTCTTCTCCCTGCTGGTGGTGTGCTGGGAGGAAGAGTCCATCTGAGCTGTCCTGTTCATCCCTCCACTAGCTCAGCAGGTGGGAGTCAGCCTTCTCCAGCCTCCTGATTTTTGTTAAAACAGAGAAGGGGATGGAGAAACAGCCTCGCAGAGGAGGGCAGGGATCATTCTCAGTCCTCATTGCAGTTGGTTTGTGCCAAGGGCAGAACTTTCTCCCCCAAAGGCCAGTCGCATTCTCTGGTCCGATGTCTACCTAAGTTCCTGCTCCTTCCAAGCTCCCCACCCCCTCTCAGCGGCTCCTTGCCTTCTACCATCCCTCCAGTGATATCACAGGGTCAGGACTGATGCTAAATACAGCCTGCTCATTTTTCCATTCCAAATAGCTGCTTGACACCTTTTAGCAAGCATCTCAACCTTAACACGTCCAAAAGCAAACTATTTTCTAGCTAAAACTTTCCTACCAAAATCTTCCCCCTCTCAAACGACATCACCATCCACCCAGGTGGTGGGGTGCCCAGCAGCAAGGGAGATGTGTGGGGGCGCCGATACCATCCACCACATGAGTCATCCTTCATTCCCCGCTCCACTCACGTCCCACATCCACGCATTGGAAACACCATCAGCTCTGCCTTCCTGGGGCATTCCATTATGACAAGTTGTCACCACGCACACTTCTTCATCTTAGTCCATGTCACCACTGCCTGTTGCCTGCACCAACCCCACACCCTCTGCTCAGCCCATCTCCTGGTTTCACTTTGGCCTCCACCAACCATTCTACAACCAACCACCAATCCAATCTTTCTTGCTTGCTTGCTTGCTTGCTTTCTTTCTTTCTTTCTTTCTTTCTTTCTTTCTTTCTTTCTTTCTTTCTTTCTTGCTCTCTTGCTTTCTTGCTTTCTTGCTTTCTTGCTTTCTTTCTTTTTCTTCCTTCCTTCCTTCCTTCCTGCCTCCCTGCCTCCCTCCCTCCCTCCCTTGCTTCCTTCCTTCCTTCCTTCCTGCCTCCATCCCTCCTTCCCTTCCTTCCTTCCTCTCGCTCTCTCTTTCTCTCTCTCTCTGTCCTCTCTCTCCCTTTATTTTCTTTCAAGACAGAGTCTTGCTCTGTTGCTCAGGCCGGAGTGCAGTGGCTCGATCTCGGCTCACTACAACCTCCACCTCCCTAGCTCAAGTGGTTCTTGTGCCTCAGCCTTCTGAGTAGCTGGGATTACAGGCACCCACCAACACGCCTGGCTAATTTTTGTATTTTCAGTAGAGACAGGGTTTCGCCATGTTGGCCAGGCTGGTTTTAAACTCCTGACCTCAGGTGATCCACCCCCCTTGACCTCCCAAAGGGCTGGGATTACATCTGTGAGCCACTGCACCCAGCCCAATCTTTTAAAAACATAACTCACATTAGGTCACCATCCCTCTGAAATCCTTCTGGAACTACTCATTGTACTTGGAATAACACCCAAACCTGACCTTGGTCTACAAGGTTCAGAGTGATCTGTGCTTTCTTTACCTCTTGTACTGAATTTCTCATCATTCTCTTCCTCACTTGTTAACTCCTGATCCCTTTACATTGACCCCTTTTTATTGTTCTTTAAATTCACCCAGCTGGTTCTACCCTCAGATCCCTTGCATTTACTGTTTAATTTGGATGCTTTGCCCCCAGCCTGGACTGGTTCTTTCTCATCTTGGGGAATCTCAGTTCACAAGTCCTCCAAGTCCCTCTTTGTCCTATCAGCCAGCTGAATTTCTTTGTAGCGCTTTGCACTGTTGGCAAGTATTCTGTCGATTTTTTTCCCCCTGCTTACTTCCTGTGTCCGCAGCTACAGACTCGGCACTCTGAGTGCAGGAGCCTAGCCTGTCTCCCTGCCTAGGATACTGTATACTCACTGTCTAGGACAGTGCCTGGCACATACAGGCTTACAATAAAAGTCTGTTGAATGAATAACTGAATGACTCTCCTCCCCTAGTCTCTATCTGTATTAGTCCATCTTTGTGTTGCTCTAAAGGAATACCTGAGACTGGGTAATTTATAAAGAAAAGAGGTTTAATTGACTCTGCAGGCTGTCCAGGAAGCATGGTACCAGCGTCCCCTTGGTTTCTGATGAGGCCTCAGGGAGCTTCCAATCATGGTGGAAGGTAAAAGGGGGAATCAGTATATTACATGACAAGAGATGGAACAAGAGTGAGGGGAGGTACCATGCTCTTTTTAAACAAAGAGATCTCCTGTGAACTCACCGAGCAAGAATTCATTCATTACCAAGGAGATGGCACTAAGCCATTCATGAGGGATCCACTCCCATGATCCAGTCACCTCCCCCAGGCCCCACCTCCAACACTGGGGATTGCATTTCAATCTGAGATTTGGGGAAGACCAGTATCCAAACCATGTCCCCTTCTTTAACTGCTTTCCTCTCCTGGTTTTGGACAGAGGATGCTGGCAATGCTGCCCTCTATCTGGACTGTGTTCTGGGGGGTCTACCTCCCCCAACCCCCAGGAAGAACCCTGGCCCCATAAGCGTCTGTGACATTGACTCTTCCCTCTGGACTCAGGAGGACTACATACTAAGCCTGCCCCACCAGGGCAATCACAGCAGAAATGGCATCAATAACCTCCTCTGCTTTCATATGGGCTGGCTAGACCTGAAACTTTTCTCTTTCTCTTGAAGAATCTTATTGAGGGCTACAAAAAGGAGCCAACACAGTCCAACATCCTTACATTTTTCCAACAAATTCCCTAAGGCTTTAGCTCTTGAGGCACAAAATCAGAGTCTCAGTATAAAACTAGTATAGTTCAGCCAAGTGCCTCCTATTACCTAACAAGAATTTTCTTTTTTTTTTTTTTTTTTTTGAGACGGAGTCTCGCTCTGTCGCCCAGGCTGGAGTGCAGTGGCGCGATCTCGGCTCACTGCAAGCTCCGTCTCCCGGGTTCACGCCATTCTCCTGCCTCAGCCTCCTGAGTAGCTGGGACTACAGGCGCCCGCCAACGCGCCCGGCTAATTTTTTAGTAGAGACGGGGTTTCACCGTGGTCTCGATCTCCTGACCTTGTGATCCGCCCGCCTCGGCCTCCCAAAGTGCTGGGATTACAGGCGTGAGCCACAGCGCCCGGCCAAGAATTTTCAATTCTCCAGCAAGGATTGGGGAACCTCCTAGGCCTGCATCTCCCCTCAACTCAGCTCATTCCATGTTTTAGGTTGTCATTTATAATATATCATTTTGGGGTACCAATTTCTAAGTATATCATTACTGTTTTAGTTGCTAATGATTAGAAACATGACCTTAATGAGCTTAAGCAAAAAGGGAAGGCGTTGGCTCATATAATTAGAATACCAAGGGTATGACAGTGTCAGGCATGGCTGGATCCAGGGACTCAAGTAATGTTTCCAAGACTCTGGCCATCTTTCTTCATTCCTCTCTCTGTAGTTTTCAACTCTGCTTCCTTCTGTGTGTTAGTTTAAATCTCAGACAACCTTTACCTCACAGAGTGAGAAGAAAACTCTGCCAAGTCTCTGCCGAACTCTATATTGCTTATGATCCAATAAGTTGTTTTCTCCCACAGTCCATACATCTGACCTTGTGGAAGGTCATCTAATTGGCTGTGTTTGGATCAGCTGCCCACTCCTTGGGCCAAGAACTATGAGGGGTGAGACCCATGGCAAATCAACAGACACAGTAGGGAGCCCTGCCATTGATATATCCACTGGAACCATGCGGGATGGGAACCTGGGGAGGACATAGCAAGTGATGTCCCTTGCACCTGTGCTCCAAAGGTTATCCTTGATTCAAATGGAAAACAAAACAGTAATGACTATAAACCCATCAAAACCTGTCAGCACTATAGTTGTTTCCACGCAGGTCATGATGCCAGTACTGTTTCCATGCCAAGGCGCGCATAGGCTGTGAGTCCTGAGCAAAGCCCAGGGCTAAAGCTGTAATTTCACAGCTTTCTCTTGCACCCAAAAAGCTGTCCAAAAGTACGTGGGTGAGAACCATGATAACTCAATTCCTTCTGAGTCTCAGTAACTTTCCATAGAATTAGCTGGGATACACCTCCCACAGATTTTCACTTGCTAGGCAAACACTTGAAAGCTGTTGTTCTAATGAATGAACACAGTGATTCCCACAGTGTGTCCCGTAAGATATAGTTGTCATGGGAAGGAAAAAGAACTACATGGTCAAATACATTTAGGCAAAATGGATGATATGGTTTGACTCTGTGTCCCCACCCAAATCTCATCTCGAACTGTAATCCCCACATGTCGAGGGAGTGATCTGATGGGAGGTGAGAGGTGATTGGATCATGGGGGTGGTTCCCCCCATGCTGTTCTCCTGATAGTGAGGGAGTTCTCATGAGATCTGATGGTTTAAAAGTGGCAGTTTCCCCTACATGCTCTCTCTCTTCTGCCACCTTGTGAAGAAGGTACTTGCTTCTCCTTTGCCTTCCACCATGATTGTAAGTTTCCTGAGGTCTCCCCAGCCATACGGAGCTATGAGTCAATTAAATTTCTTTCCTTCATAAATTACCCAGTCTCAGGTAGTATCTTTATAGAAGTGTGAGAACAGACTGATACACTAGATTAAACAATATCAATCCAGCTTCTTTCATGGAGGATTTCTCAGAGCCTTTAGGTACTAATGAATATTGTGACTTTCCAAGAGGGAGAAATAGTTTGCAGCATTTCCCAAAAGAACTTCACCCGAGAAGTTCTTTTCTGGCATGTTACCTGGTGGCTCTCATGACCCATAGGACACACTTGGGGAGTGGAAAGATGACAGGACTTGGAGACAGCACAACCAGGTTTGGGGCCCAGCTCTGCCATTGGGCAGCTGTGTGATCTTTATATTTTGAGCCTCCATTTGCTCATTTGTAACATGGGATCATTATAATTATTGCCTTACCTGTTTTATTTTTGCCTTGTTTTGAGGGTTATTTATATGAAGTCATCCATTGAGAGCCTGGCACAATGAGCTATCCTTCTCTGAACTAAATTCTGCTCTTGCAGCAGAACCATCAAAGGATATGAACAGTGTCCTTGGTGGTGATAGCCTAAGAGTGTCACCCACACACTGAATCCCCCAGGTACAGAAATATGGTAACCTTGGGAACTCAACAGCTTGCTTGCGTCTGACATCCTGCAACTGTCCTCCAGCAAGCAGGGGCCTCCGGCCTACGTCACTGGGAGCTTTAGGAATGGGAAATGTCAATGTCTAATGGCTCTGACCAATAGGTTGAGGTGCATGCATTGAAGGAGGGGAGATGTTAGTTCAGCCGAAGCAGAAATCTTTGGGAACCTCTTTGTCCAGTGGCCATTGCTATCTAATTATCCTGTGAACTGTCTGAGTCTTAACTTCAGAGCCCCTTATGTTTACATTACTGAAACTTTAAATGTTACAAACTTTGAGTCCTACCCTATGAGTATAAGGCATGCAGAAAAAAAATTTTTTTTTTTTTTTTTTTGAGACAGAATCTCCCTTTGTCACCAAGGCTGGAGTGGAGTGGTGCAACCTCAAGTGATTCTTGTGTCTCAGCCTCCCAAGTAGCTGGGATTACAGGCGTCTGCTACCATGCCCAGCTAATTTTTGTATTTTGAGTACAGATGAGGTTTTTTCACCATGTTGGCCAGGCTGGTCTTGAACTTCTGCCCTCAAGTGATCCGCCTGCCTTGGCCTCCCAAAGTGCTGGGATTACAGGCATGAACCACCGTGCCCAGCCCAAAAAAATTTCTGTTAGGGATGCTGTATTTGACTACACTTAAGTTTTGCATTCAATTAGTCATGGATACAGAGCTGACTAGAGGGTAAGTGAGACTGGAGGGGCCTGTACCCGGAATCTATCCCTTTGGGATTCATCTCCCCTGATTCCATGGCTTTGAAGAAGAGGTGGGAGGAGGCCGCTCAGGAGCTATCAGGCCCCTCTTCCCTGCTGAAACCAGGGGAACCAAGCAGGAATAAGAGGTAGATGCAGATGGCCCTGATCCCCCAGGCCAGCCTTTTAAAGCTGTGAGCTTCACCCGCAAGGCAACACATTCCCTTTCTCTTATAAACCGAGTTATGTTTCTGTCTCTTGTAGCCAAAAGTGTACTGATTAATCTGAGGACTGTTTGAGCCATTTATTAATAAGCAGTTGTTCAGCCAGGTGCGGTGGCGCATGCCTGGGATTCCAGCGTTTTGGGAGACCAAGGTAGGAGGATCACTTGAAGCCAGGTGTTCAAGACTAGCCTGGACGGTAAAGTGAGACCCCAGCTCTACATAAAATTTAAAAGTTAGCCGGGCACAGTAGTGTGCACCTGTAGTCCCAGCTATTATACTTGGGAGGCTGAGGTGAGAGAATTTCTTGAGCATAGGAGTTAAAGGCATAGCAGTGAGTTACAATTACACCATTGCACTCCAGGCTGGGCAGCAGAGTGAAACCCTGTTTAAAAAAAAAAAAAAGGCAGTTATTAAACAAATGTTTATTGAGCACCTACTATCTGCCAGGTCCTAGTATGAGTTCTGGAAATGCAACAGGGAACAAAGCAGGCATGTTTCTGGTCTTCCTAGGCCTGTCTAAAGTATAGACTCAAAGGGTGAACTAACTTAAAAATACTACCTTTAGGCCAGGCGCGGTGGCTCACACCTGGAATCCCAGCACTTTGGGAGTCCAAGGCAGGCGGATTGCTTGAGGTCAGGAATTCGAGACCAGCCTGGCCAACATATAGTGAAACCCTGTCTCTCCAAAAAAAAAAATACAAAAATTAGCTGGGCGTGGTGGTGCATGCCTGTAGTCCCAGCTACTTGGGAAACTGAGGCAGGAGAATCACTTGAACCCAGGAGGCGGAGATTGCGGTGAGCCAAGATTGTGCTACTCTACTCCAGCCTGGGCAACAGAGCAAGACTCCATCTCTTAAAAAAAAAAAAAAAAAATCACCTTTAATTCCCGGTTATATAATGAATAGGGCCAGGTGCAGTGGCTCACACATGTAATCCCAGAGCCTTTAGGAGGCTGAGGCAAGAAGATTGCTTGAGGGTGGAATTTGAGACTAGCCTGGGCAGCATAGCAAGACCCCGTCTCTAAAACAAAGCAAAAAAAAATAGGCAGGGGATGGGGGCTCACGCCTGTAATTCCAGCACTTTGGGAAGCCAAGGTGGGAGGATCACTCGAGGTCAGGAGTGCAAGATCAGCCTGGCCAACATGGTGAACCCCCATCTTTACAAAAAATACAAAAATTAGCTGGGTGTAGTGGCACACGCCTGTAATCCCAGCTACTGGGGAGGCTGAGGTTCAAGAATCACTTGAACCTGGAAGGCGGAGGTTATAGTGAGCCAAGACCGTGCCACTACACTCCAGTCTGGGTGACAGAGCGAGACTCTCACTCAAAAAATAAAATAAAATAAATAAATAAATAATAAAAATAACAAAACCAAACAATAAAACACAGAAAAAGAAAAAAGTAAGAAATAAAAACAAACATAACTCCTTGGAATATAAAGAACAGTAGAAAGAAGACATATACAAAAAAAGTAGAAGAAAGATTTAAAAATTGACCCATTATCCCATCACCCAGGGACAATTACTATTAACATTTTTATGTATTTAGGGTTTTCAAAACAAATATGCATTTTAAAATGAAAGAATGTGGAATTTACAGTCTTTATCTTGCATTTCCATAAAAGGCATCATGAATATTTTCCCATGTCATTAAATATTCTTCAAAAGTTTTATTCTGAAAAACCATGATTCAAAACAGCTGTATTTTTTTAAGCACATGGATAAACAGCGTTTTGAAAAATAAATCCTCTATTTTGGGGCAGCCAGATTATTTCCAACACCGTGCTGTGATAAATAACACTGAAATGAACATCTTTGTACAAAAAACAAACTTTGTCCATATCAAAAGACTTTTTTAGATGAATCTCCAGGGGTGGCATAGTGGTAGGCCATAGGAAATTAATATTTTAATGTTTTTGGATGGATGTCACCAGTCTGCCCTTCAGAGAAGTTGTATCAGTCTGGATTCCAGCCAGTAGGACAGGAGCAGGTCCGTTCACAACACCTTCTTCCTCTTTTAGAATTTACCTGGGCTGAGATTGGGTGAGACCCATGAGGCACTTAACTGGGGCACAAAATTTGAGAGGGTGTCAAAAAGCTCAGTAATTAAGATAAATGCTATTTCAATGCAATACTTTATTTAAAAATCAAAGTTAATGCCAAAAGAAAACCCATGATGAATAAAATATCAAAATTTTAAATAAAAATAAGATTTGACAGTGCCCACCACACTGCTATGTCGAAGCCTGAGGAAAACTGTGTGCCCCTATACACATGATTTTATGCATTTTTCAAAAATATGCTTCCCAGAATGTTAAAGAAGCTGAAAAGTTATTAAAACATTAAAAAGTGGGTTATTAAAACTCACAATAGTATTTTAAGCTTAAATATCTAGAGAGTATATTCATATCTTTTTCTAAAGTTTTACATTCATCAAACGTACTTTCAAAGTTTTCTCTCATTTATTGTAAGTTACAACTCTCAATTGAAAAAGAAAAATAAGCATGGCCAAGTGTGGTGGCTCACGCCTGTAATCCCAGCACTTTGGGAGGCCAAGAAAGGAGGATCGCTTCAGCCCAGGAGTTTGAGACCAGCCTGCGCAGCATGGTGAAACCCTGTCTCTACCAAAAATCCAAAAAAATTTAGCCAGGTGTGGTGGCACCTGTAGTCCCAGCTACTAGGAAGGCCGAGTCAGGAGGATCGCTTGAGCCTGGGAGGTCACAGCTGCAGTGAGCAAAGATCGTACCACTGTACTCCAGCCTGGGTGACAGAAAAAGAGAGAGAGAGAGAGAAAGGAAGGAAGGAAGGAAGGAAGGAAGGAAGGAAGGAAGGAAGGAAGGAAGGAAGGAAGGAAAGAAGGAGAAAGAAAGAAAAAAGAAGCAAATAAGTAGACTGCTTTTACATTTTGATTGTTACTGATGAGTTTGTTTTCAGTAAAAGCAGGCAGGCAAAATTATAATACATTCTGATTTTGCTATAAATAAAATATTGAAACTTAATGTTGTGATTTTTAGTACTCTTGCTTTTTATTCTTCAATATTCCTTTCCTTAATGTTCTAGAAAAAAAGTAACAATTGAAAAACCACCTAAAATATGTATAGAGAAGTGCACATTTTTCCTTTTGCTTGGATTCCAATATGGCTTGGGACAGTGGCCCTGGAATTTAGCTCAGTGGTGGTTGATGTGAAAATGACAATGGTTACATACTCATTTATTCATTCGCTCATTTAGTCATTTGATTTTGTGCACATATTATGCTGGGTCCTGGGAGGAGGGGTGTGCAGAGGTGAGTGCCGCACAGTTGGCCCTGGGAGGGAGAACTGATGCCAGTGAAAGAAAACATCATTTGGGCCTGGGTCTATCATTTACCAGCTCTTCGCCTTGAGCAAGCCTTCAACCTTTCCAGGCTCAGTATTTCCTCTTGTAAGGCAGAGATTTTAAAAACCTCCCTTGCAGGGTTGGTGTAAAGATTACATGAGATGATGCAGGTGAGGTGCTTGGTGCACAGTGACTGATGACGGTGATGCTGTGATCATTTACACGTCCAGTTACTTCAAGCCATTCATTCTGCAAAGAACTATGGAGCAGCACCTAATGTGCCAGGCACTGCGATTGACTCTAAGAATTGTGCCAACACATCTTAAATCTAAACTCAAGGTGCTTATAATCCTGGGGGCAGTCAGCATGAATGGATAAATGACAACATAATGCAATAGCTCTTTGACGGAAGTTGTGTCCTGCAGAACACAATAAGGAGGAGTTTGCCAGGCAGGGAAGGGGGAAGAACAGAGATACCAGGCAGGAAGAGCCTGGGAAAGAGCGTCAAATCCAGGTGGCTTCAAGGAGGGCGAGTAGTGCAGACCCAACCGACCTGGCTTCACCCTGGGAAGAGATTCCTTCACCATCCCAGTGGCCGCCTGGGGCGCAAGCTGGTCTCTCCCTGTCTCTCTGCAGTAAATGGTGTGAAGTGCTGAGTGGCTAAGGGATTTCATCCAGGACACAGAACAGGGGACTCCAGGACAGTGATTTGGTGAAGGCCGAACTTTGTGTTTGTCCTTTGGGGAAGCTGAAGAAGCCATGGCATTTATGCTTGTTTTCCCCTGTTTCAAATCCCATCTGTGATTATTCACCCCTCCTTCCGCCCTCGTGCCTCTGGACTGTCCCTGACATTTGGCCATGAGTGTGTTCAGAAACAGCCGCCTGTAAATCACATCTTGTCAACTTGGAGCCAGTGAGAATCAAATGAATGTGACTCTCCCTGCTCCCCACCTCCCGGCCCCCCAACACCCTGTAAACGCCATGAGAGCCCGGGGGGCCTGTCTGGCCTCTTCCCCCGTGTTGGAGGCAGCATGTGGCCTGTAGTAGAGGCTGGATGAACCCGTTTTGAATCGACACGATCCAGGTGATGGGAGGACCCTTTGAGGGATGTTTTAGCCGCAGGCTGGTTAAGAGCAGAAGACTTCTTCCTTTTTCTCTGCATCTTCCCAGTTTCCCTGGCTGTGTCCCGTGGGGCCTCCCAGCCTCTCCGTCTGGAAGTGACTGAGCTATAAACAGACACCTAAATGAACGAGCTTAGCTTTTAAAGAATCCTTTGAAGAAGGATTGCAACGTGACTAATCACCCCCTAATTTATTGGCCTGTAAATTTGCATTTTCCTACAATACATTTTTCTTCGCAGAGGGCCCTCCCATCCTACAGACAAAGGGAATTTCAGCTGTGGCTGAGCTGCCTATTTAGAAGCTACAGATGCTTGTCTTTTCCAGCAGTGGAGTCATTATATTGTTTTAATGTCAAAAACGAGATTATAGGCAGGCAGGGGCCAGGAGGGAGGGTGGGGGCCGGGGCGGGGGCAGGAAGGAGGAGAAGGATGCGAGGGGGCGGGGCTAGGAGAGGGCTGGGGTAAGGAACGTGGGCAAGGGAGGGGGAGGTCAGGGGCAGGCCGTCTGGGCCCATTGTTGCCCCCTTTCTCGGTCCCTGTTGCAGCCCCTGCTCAGCTCCATCCTTCTGTACCTAGAACTGCCCTTCTACACCTCGCCCCTCCCGCCTCTTGTCTCCCCTCCCCCATCCCTTGGCCAGGGGACAGGGTCGCGCAGGATTTATGGAGCTGGCCCCTGCAGAGAGGATCCGGGGATAAATCTCAGCTTATTTAGGAGCGTGATCTACATTTATTGCACTTAATGTGATCTTTAACGTGTCCAAAAGGGGCCCATAAATCCCAGCCTGGCCGGCTCTGCCAGCAGGGCCCCTGGGCTGGCCCCTCCCCTTGCTGGGGTGAGCTAGTGCGAGTTCCTGGGTCTGTTGATCCCCCTTTCCCTGGGGCTTGCGCCCTGGCTCAGTCACCCAGGAGTGGTGCCCTCCCTAAGCAGGCTGAAGCCACATCCAGAGTGTATGCCAGGCTCTGCTGAGACCTGGGTTACCTCTCTGGGACGGAAACAGCGCATGCCTCTTTGACTGGGTAACTTCTGAGATCCTTTCCCCAGCTAGCTCTGAAAGGGCCAAGATTTGTAATTAACGTGATGCAGGCCCGGATGACAGAAGTGAGCAGAGTCGAGCAGAAGGGAGGCCATGGGAACAGCATCCCAGTGCGGAAGGCAGAGGCGGGGAGAGGGAGATTCTACCAACACTGCTTCCTATGGTTTTTATAAATATGAGCCTGTGCATACCTAACAACGGTGGGCTCTCTAATGTAGACAGCAGTTTACAATTTATAAAGCATGTCCGCACCTGCCCTCCCACTGCCCAGAGGAAGAAACAACGGCTTCCAGAGGCCACCCTTGCTTAAATTCACAAAGTTAATAAGCAGCAAACTGGACACGGACCTGTCTCTTTTCACAGGGCCACGCTGCCCAGATGTGTGGGCACATGTGTGTACTCCCCCAAAGCACACACAGATGCTGTGTCCTTGGGACTATGCCGTGTGTGTGTTTGTGTGTGTGTGTGTGCGCACATGCACGCGGGTGCGCCTGCTGGAGCACTCCCAGCGGAGATTGTGCAGACACGCTCGAGGTCACTACATGTATTTTTTAAATCCTTTTGTCTCTGTTTTTCTCCCAGCAAAGAGAAGACATACCTAGCTGTTAAGAATCTGTCTTTTCATATGTGTGTCTCTTGGGTGTGTGAGTGCGTGTTTGGAGTAGGGTGGGAAAATGATGGGGAGGGAATCCCAATGAGTCTATTTGCCTGGAATGAGAGAAGCAGCTTTAAGAACCAACTCTCACATGAAAGATCATTCTGTTCTCTGGATTAGAGATTACTGTCCCAACCCCTATTTTGGCATCAGCTGGCAGCATGCCCAGCCTCAGGAAACACACTCTGTACACATTTGTCTGCACACATGTGTGCATGTACATGTGAGACACAGGGTTGAAACCCAGGACCCAGCAAGGAGCATTAGGACTGCCACTGAGGGTGAAGCGCCATACGTTTTTCTTGGGTGAATTTCTGTAAACGGTGTCGTGTCTGTAATAAAGGTTTGCCACTGAGGGTTGTGTAATAAAAAACCAAAGAAAGATTAATAACTGGTGTTCCACTGGATTTAACAGAAAGGTTACCCTTCTGTGTATTATTTTCTAATTATAACACTAATCCATATCCATCACAAAACATTTGGAAAATCAGGAAAGCACGCTTAAGAAAAAAAAGTTCACAAAATTGTATGTAATTCTTCTGTACAGAGATAAGTAATTTTTAACTTTTCCAGGGCATATTCCATCCGACAATTTTCTGTGTGTATATCTTTCTTAAAACCTAGGATCAGTCAGGCACAGTGGCTCATGTCTGTAATCCCAGCACTTTGGGAGTTCGAGGCAGGAGGATTGCTTGAGCCCAGGAGATTGACACCAGCCTGGGCAACACGGTGAAACCCTGTCTCTACAAAAAATGCAAAAATTAACCAGGCATGGTGGTGCACACCTCTAATCCTAGCTAGTCAGGAGGCTGAGGTGGGAGGCTTACTTGAGTCCGGGAGGTTGAGGCTGCAGTGAGCCATGTTCACACCATTGCACTCCAGCCTAGATGACAGAGTGAGGCCCTGTCTCAAAAATCACAGAACAAAACAAAAAAAAAATTCCAGGATCATCCAATGAATCCTATTTTAAAATCTTTTTTGCTTAATATATCGGGAACCTTCTTGCCTGACATTCCACATGCTGCTTCCCATTGTTGTTAAAGGACACCTTGCATTCCAGGTATGAATGAGCCACGATATTCAGGTTGATTTTGCTATCTTTTATTCTTCCAAACAACCCTTGAGGCTAAACCTCAGTGCATCCCTGTACTGAGGTTTTCCTTTGATTAAATTCCTAGAAGTAGAATGGCTACCTCAAAGGTTGTACATATTTGAGAGATGTCTACTAATTCCTTCTTTTTTTTTTTTTTTTTTTTTTGAGATGAAGTCTCGCTCTGTCACCCAGGCTGGAGTGCAGTGGTATGATCTCGGCTCACTGCAACATCCACCTCCCAGGTTCAAGTGATTCTCCTGCCTCAGCCTCCCAAGTATCTGAGATTACAGGTGCACATCATCACACCTGGCTAATTATTGCATTTTTAGTACAGGCAGAATTTCACTATGTTGGCCAGGCTGGTCTCAAACTCCTGACCTCAAGTGATCCGTCCCGCCTTGGCCTCCCAAAGTGTGGGATTACAGGCATAAGCCACTGCGCCTGGCCAGTTTCCACTAACTCTTGCTGAATTGCTCTCTGGAAAGCAGAATCTGGGATGAGAGGGTCTGCTTGATAACAGGAAGAGTTTTGTTGATCAAGGAGGAGTTTGGGAGTCAGTCCCTTGGGAGCAAAGGGCTGGGGTCATCCTGTCTCTTCTGCTGTGGTTTGGGGTGACAGAGGAAAGGAGGGAGGTATTGAAGGCGTTCTGCCACCCTGAGTCTTTTGCCAAGGACCAACTTGACTTTATGCCACCTGGGGCTCTATCCCTAATACCACGTCTGCAGTCCCTGTGCACAGGGAAGGAGCTGAGTCAACACTGGTGAGAGAACAAATATTTGTTGAATGGGCCCATGTTTGTTGAATGTTCCAAAGTTTGCTGATGGAATGAATGTTTGTTGGAAGAACGCTATTGTTCTTGGAAAAGCCGCTGCTGATTCACAGGCTGCTTCCCTTCTCCGAGGTTCCTGGTAAACTCATGGCCCACCTCAGCAGAGCCACGCAGGGGACCGCGAGAGCCTCCTCCTGGCCGTACCAGGCGGCTTCAGGAGGGTGGGCTGGGCGTCCGTCTTCTCTGAGATTCCAGGATACAGCCCATTTCCCTCTTCCCACTGTGTTCAAGAAACATCGGTTAAATGAATAAATGCCTTGGTTTTAGATCCCTGCTCGACTCAGTGCTACCGCTCAGTGAGGCATAGGATAGGTTGCTTAACCTCCCTAAGCCTCCACTCTCAAATACAAAATGGACAGACTGGCCTCTCTGTGGGTATCTGTCTTCTTCCTTTAAAGTAGAATTTTTTTCTTCAAACAAATTCCATTCCAAAGTGCTGCCTCCCCTCCCTCCATGAAACCTCTAGGGTTCCGTGGTACCTAGTTTGAGGGCCCCTGGAATTGTTTGTGTCTAAAATCCATACTAACCCAAGGGCACCATGGCTGGACTCAGCACCATGGATTTCCCCCAAACATAGATGATCCGTCCAAGAAATTGTGAAGAAAGGGACGTTTAAATCATGGAGGAGAACTGTGAATTAGATAGAAATGTTTTATCGATATTAAATGTCTTGGATTGTCAAATTACATGTTCTGGGTTATATAAGAGAAGATTTTTATTCTTAGAAAATACTCACTGAAGTAGGAAGGCAAACAGTAGCATCACATGGTCTGCTTTCAAATGGTTCAGAAAAAGGGAATATATATATACATAGAATGAGAAAGCAAATACAGCAAAATGTCCAAAATACTGAATATGGACAAAAGATACCCAAGAATTCTTTGTACTATTCTCCTACAACTCTTCTGTAGATTCAAATGATCTCAAAATAAGAAGCTTTAAAAATAAT
Organism: Mandrillus leucophaeus; assembly: GCF_000951045.1. NCBI lineage: Eukaryota > Metazoa > Chordata > Mammalia > Primates > Cercopithecidae > Mandrillus > Mandrillus leucophaeus. Next base: position 60,855 of record NW_012108308.1, on the reverse strand, counting down.
TCATCTTTTTTTTGGAACTACTTGGTTAAAAAAAACTTAAAACTTTAAATATTTCTCATTTTAAAAGAATAAAAATGAAAGAAGAGGCTCAAAGGCCAGGGAGCGTCTGTTTGAATATCTACAGGCCTGCTCAGGTTAGTCCTTTCTCAAGGTCAGAGGGAGTAGGCGTCAGGGAATTCTTCTTCTTCCTCTTCTCCTTCTCCTTCTTTCTTCTTCTTCTCCTTCTTCTTTTTTCTTTTTTTAAGATAAAGTCTTGCTCCATTTCCCAGGCTGGAGTGCAGTGGTATGATCATGGCTCACTACAGACTTGACTTTCCCAGGCTCGAGTGATCCAGAACCCTCCTCTTAGTAAACTCACTGGCCAGAAGTTTGGCTGCACCAAAGCTGGGGCTTGGATCCCTCTTGCAGAAGCCGAAGTGGCCCAAGTTTTCAATATGCTACCAGATCCCACTGGGAGAATTTTGCTGATGAATATAACCTATTGGGCTGCTTGATTTTCTAGCCTTGTTTCCTGGGACAAAAGAGGAGGAGGAGAGAAAGGGAGGGGGAGGAGGGAGAGGAAGAAGAGGAAGAGGAGGGTGGTGAAGGTCTAGAAGGGATAGGAAGGAGATGCTTAGGGAGGAGAGAGGAAGGAGGAGGGGTCATGGAGAAGGATGGGGTTCAGGGTAGCCGCAGCAGTAGAAGCTGGGTAGCCACTCGATGAGGCTGTTGTTGAGAGGATTCAAGAGATGCCTTTGAGGATCCCTCCAGCCTTGAAAGAGAAAAACTCAAGGACTGAAAGAGGCAAGGATGTTCCTGGTATGTGGACGTGTATGTAGGTGCACACACACGCGCGCACACACACACACTCACACACACACACGGCCCCTGTCCCTCCTGCTCCCATGGTAAGAATATGGCTCTTGACATTTATTACAAGTGAACAAATATGTGGGTTGGTGTATGTCAGGGCTGAGCAGCCCACCTGGCTGAGGGACTCGTGAGAGGCACTCACCTGCGATCCTGAAATCCAAGAAGCTCCGAAGGCCGTGTTTTCTATTAACTCATGAGCCTGGTAAAACACAACTTGAAATGTCACGAGGCTATTTATGGCCTTTATTTTCCCCACTTACTGTGAATATTCACACATTTCACTGCAGAAATAGTCATGTTTGCTTACTGAGTGCTGCTCAGGCCCTACAGGGGTTATTATGAAATCTACGGTATATGCACCAAATCCCCCTTCTAAAATTGGACACATTCTGAAGTCTGAAATGTATCTGACCCCAAGGGTTTTAGATAAGGGGCTGTGGACTTGTACGAGGGTAAAGTTGTAGTTTCCAGAAGAGGGGTGGGGAGAGCAATTTGCAAGGTGCCCATGTGTGATTGTGTGTGTGAGTGCATGTGTGTGTACGTGTGTATGTAAAGGCTTGATTTGGGTGCCAGTGTCTAGCAATGTTGATCTCTGCAACCAAGCATCAAGATATTGGCTTTGGGTCTTACAGAAGAATGGGATTCATTCATCCATTAGTTTTGGAAACATCAGTATGGTTGGTTGAAAAGAGCAAAGTTCACTTTATACATAAAGTGAATTACAGGTACAAACAAAGAAAGTGGGGAGCAGGCAGAGGGCTAGAGTTAACCACCAATCCCCACTTACCAGGACACAGTGAGGCCAAGTCCTGTCTTAGGTCCCCTGCTTCATCCCTCCTGGCTCTATGCCTCTGACTTGCCTTTTCTACTTCTTTGTTCCCAGTTAGACTATGCTGTACCACACTCACCTGACACATTTCAAGGCCCACAGCGATGCAGTGAGGGTGGATGGAGCTGGTGCACCAGGGGTGGATGGAGTTAATGCACCAGGGGTAGAGGGAGCTGATGCACCAGGGGTGGACGGAGCTGATGCACCAGGGGTGGACGGAGCTGATGCACCAGGGGTGGACGGAATGCAGGAGCGGTGGACGGAGTTGGTGCACCAGGGGTGGACAGAGCTGATGCACCAACTGATGCACATAGCTGTGGTTAAGGAAGATGTTAGCATTTGGGAAAGCAGTGTGAAGGGTATGTGGGAACTCTCTGAGGTATCTTTGCAATTTTTCTAGAAATCTAAAGTTATTCCAAAATAAAAAGGTTATTTTTTAAAAACCTTCTCTTGATTCCACACCCCTCCCACTTTTGTTTACTTCTTATTTATCAAAACTTCCCCCAAAGAACTGTCTGCGCTCATTGTCTCCGGTTCATCTTCTCTCAGTCTTCTGCAAGCCCACACTCCAGTCATGTCTTCACCCTCGATATGTCCCCCAAAACTGCTCCTGTCCAGGTCTCCAGTGGCCTCCGTGCTGCTAAATCCAACGGCCCATCCTCAGGGCTCGACTTTCTTGGCCTCTCAGCAGGATTGCTGATCAACTCCTTAAAACGCTTCCTCGACTTGGCTTCGAGGTGCTGCTGTCTCTTGGCTCTCCTTGTATCTCACTGAGTCTCCTGTTTCATCTTCCTGCATTTGCTTTCTCTCTCCAACCTCTGCATGAGGCATAGAGCCCCAGTCTTTGGACGATCTGCACCCGCTCGCCAGCTGACCTTATCCAGCTCCGTGACTTTGTATACCAACTGCAGCCCAGCCGTTTCCAAGTCCAAGTCCGCAGCCCCTGGATCACCCGGGAGCAGCCGCTGCTGCCTACTCATCGTCTCCACTTAGAGGCACAAGAGGCTTTTCACACTGAACCCATCCAAACCCAGCCCTCGAATCCTCACCATCTTTCCCATGACAGTCAACGGCGACTCTCTCTTTCCAGTCGCTCTGGCCAGAAACCTTGAATTCATCTTTGACCTCTATTTCTCACACATCCAGTCGATCAGCAACTCCAACACATCCAAAATCTGACCACATCTCCCCGCTCCACTGCAGCTGCCCCATCCAGGCGCCGTCGCCTCTCGCCTGGATGAGTTCCCTCACCTCCGCCTCGGTCGCCCATCACCTCCTCCCGGGGCTCCCTGCTCTGCCCTCCCCCGACCCCCACCTGTTTTAGTCTATTCTCAAAACAGCAGCCAGAGGCCCTTTTGCAGATGCATCAGCTCAAGTCATCTTCACCCCTAGTGACTTTCCCCAGCATTCACGTGGAGAGTCGAAGCCCTTACAATGGCCATCAAGGTACCCTGGGACCTGACCTTACCCCCTACCCTACTTCCCCTTATCCACTCTGCTGCAGCCACAGACGTGCCAAGCACATTCCTGCCTCAGGGCCTTTGCACATGCTGTTCCCCTGCGCCGTCACTTTCCTCGAGTTTCTGCTCAGAGGTCCTCCTCCCAGTGAGGGCTTTGCTGACCACCTTTCACAACAGAGTCAAACCCTGATTCTTCCCCCCAGTTCATGCTTCTACAGTGCTTGTTCTGTGATGCGCTGTCTGCTTGCTCTGTAAGCTGATTGTCTCTCTGACTAGATGTGGAGTCCAGGAGACAGATATTTGATTTTGTTTCCCTCTAGATCCTGACAGCCTATAATAGGGCTTGGTGGTGGAGAGATTTTTTTTTTGTTTTAATCAACTTTCATGACGATTATTTTCCCAGTGAAGCTGGGAAAATAATCACTTGCTAGGCTGAATGCCGCCTGAAACATTCTCTCCCAGTTCTGGAAGGCCTTTCCTGGGGCAGCCAGGGCTGCCACCTGGCCAGCAGGGCTTTGAGCGCCATTGTTTCCCTGTCCACACTGTGGGAATCTTCCAACAGGTGTGCATGGTCACTCACCCGTGTGCCTGCGGCCTGAGTGTGTATGGACACTGGGGGACGTGAGAGTGTGTGGAGCATGAGGGTGACTGCAAGGCCCAGGTGTCCCCAGGGCTGCTGGCTAAGTGACTTGTCTTCCCTCAGAGGCTCACTGTGACCTCCCAGGGTGAAAGTGGGGCTCGGGTGAGGACCCCTGGAATCGGAGTCCAGGAGGTTCCCCCCTCCCTCCTCCTCTCCCACCCATGCAGCCCTCCCTCCTTCTGGCTGACTGCAAACTCTGGCTGGGTCAGGTGTGGAGGGAGGGGGTCCTGAGCACCAGGAGGGGCCCAGCCCAGGCCAGGGGGCGCTGCAGGACCTGTCAGCTGAAGCAAGGCTGCTGCCCCCTGGTCCTCTCCTCTAGCTGATGGGCTGGACCCCTGTCCCTCGTCCCCAGCCAAGGCCACCTGTCAGGTGTGTGTCCATCCCTCTGTCCACTCCCTCTGGCTCCACTTCGTTTCTGTCACTCTGCTTTTCCCCTGCTGGCTCCTTACCTTTCTTCTGGTCTCATTTCTGCTTTTCTCTGTGTCTCTGAGTCTGTCTCCCTGTCTCTGTCTCCTTATCTCTGTGTCCCCTCTGTGGGACTCTCTCTCTCTCATACCTCCATTTTCTGACTCTTTTCTCCCTCTGCCTCTGTGTCTCTCACTCTCTCTCCCTTCCTCTCCTCCTTCAGCCTTGCTCCCTGCTCATCTCTGCTCGTTCCTCCGCCCTGCTTGCCCTGCCTGCCCAGCCTGCCTTCGCTGCCTCCCTCTCTCCCCACCGGCCTCCCCGTCGTCTCTTCCTCGCCCGGCCTCGTCTGTCTCCCGTCACCCTGTCTGTCTCTCCCTCCGCTTTCCGGGAAGGCAGCGTGATTTATGAGCTGCGGACAGGGCCAGCTGCGGGTGCGGGAGGCCCTGATTACAGTTTCCCGGAGGAAGCTGCCTGCTCGGGGATGGCAGGGTGACAGCGTTTACACAGAGCAGCCCGGGCTCGGAGCGCGGCTGTCAGCCTGAGACGGATGGAGTGCCGGAGAAGGCCCATTACTTCATTCACACCTCTGCGGGCAAACAATAAAACACTTACACACGGCTTTGACATGGGGCGGGCGGGTGGGCCTCCCCCAGGAACGTTCCCAGCCTGGCCCAGGGGTTGGGCCTCTCTGATGGGAAAGAGTGTGGCCACGGGGGCAGCGGTGGTCCCAGGGGAGGCCCACCAGGCCCAAGCCCCAGAGAGAGCCCCGGAGCTGGCTTTGAGCCCAGGCTTTGGTACTGCCAGTCACTTCTTGCCAGGCCTCAGTTTCCTCATCTGTGAAATGGGGTATAATGCTCACACTGGAGAAACAAGAGAAAAGAGTGTGTTATCATCAATATGAACTAAAAGTCACATTCAGATCAGCATCCTGGGTGGAAAGGGAAGTGCTCAGGATTTTAAACCTGGACTGTGATAGAAGGTATCCAAGGACGTGGGCTGTGACCCAAGGCTGCCATTGGACAGGCAGAAAGCTGTGAGGTCGGCAGTCACCCTTTTCTGCCTGTTTTCTGGGGACCCCTTCACCAAGGCACGCAATTCTGGAATCTTCATTCACATGGAGGTGAAAGTGACTGTGAACAGCTGGCCGGGTATGATGGCTCACACCTGTAATCCCAGCACTTTGAGATGCCAAGGAGGGTGGATCACCTGAGGTCAGGAGTTCAAGACCAGCCTGGCCAAGATAGTGAAACCCCATCTCTACTAAAAATACAAAACGTTAGCTGGGCATGGTGGTGCCTGTAATCCCAGACACTCGGAAGGCTGAGACAGGAGAATCACTAGAACCTGGGAAGGGGGGAGTAAGCCGAGATCGCACCACTGCACTCCAGCCTGGGCAACAAGAGCGAAACTCCACCTCAAAAAACAAAAACAAAAACAGCCATCATGTGCAGCATCACCTCCTTCCCCAGCCACAATAACACCCGTGGGAAGTTGCGTTTCACCCAGGAACACAGCTTTCAATTCAGGGAATGCTGCCCCAGTGGCGGAATTCCAGGCACCATCAGGATACAGAGAAAGGACTGAGACTGGGTTGAGGCTGGTTTCACTGACTTGTAACTGACCCCGCATTTCTAGAAAATGAAACTAGAGTGGAAATGTCCGTCATGACACACTCACGGGCCGCAGGACATGAACCACAAGTGCCACTCCCATTTGTCATACCCCTTCCATGTGCCAGGCACATGGAAATGCCCTTTCTATCCCTTGCCTCACTGGGATCCTGCAAAGTGGGTATTGGGTCCACATTGCGCAGCTGAGGAAACTGAGGCTCGGAGAGAGTAAACAGCCGGCTCAGGCAGCTTGTACACAATGCAACTCAGGCTGGAATCCAGCTCTGAAGCTGTGTTCCTCTCCCAGACATGGGAGAGCCATGGGTGGGCACTGGAGCCCAGTACCTGGGTCCCAAGCATCGGCTTCTTGACTTGCCAGCTGTGTGACTTTGGACAAGTAGCTCACCCTCTCTTGCCCTCAGCCTCCTCATCCAGATACTGGGGAGAATGATGCTGAGGATCTTCAAGGATGGCCGTGAGGATAAACTGGGATGATGCATGGGAAGTGCTGGGAACAACGCCTGGTACACATACCATGCATCCAGTCAATTCCAGGCCATGAGCAAGGCCCAGAGCCTCTATCCATGTCCACAGGCCAGCCCCTGCTTCCTGCCCCTCCTTGCCCATCCCTGCCCCTCAGCCCCACTGTTCATCACTGGTGTCAATCTAACACCGATCCTCTCAGGGGCAAGGCAAGAGGCTGAGGTTACACATGATAGCTGTTAACATAAGGGGTTGATCACAGATTACTTAACTCAGGGAATAAAATCCACCCCTCTACCCCAACGAAAGCCTGCACAACCTGCCTGGGGAAGCAGCCTGAGGGGAGCAGAGGCCAGCAGGTCAGTGTGTGCCTCTGTTTCTTTCTTCATGCTGAACCAACCAGTTGGTGTCACCGCACACCGGCTTGTGGTCAAGAGGTGAGAGGCCTTGGTTTGATTTAGGCTCCGCTGGTTACTGGGTTTGTAGAGTAGCCAATTCCCCTTTTCTTGGAGCCTCTGTTTCCCCATCTGCAAAATAGAACTGAAGTTGCCTACAGCGAAGGGTGGGTGTAAGGATTAAACGAGTGTGTTCATCAATCTAATGAGTATTTATTGAGCACCTCACCATGTGCCAGGCTTTGTTCCAGACACTGGGGACATGTGACAAACCAGACAACGTCTGTTCTCACACTGTGGTGCTCACACTGTGGTGGGGGGTTTCAGGTTGTGGGAAGGGCTAAGGAGAAGACAAACCAACAAAGTGTGACGTAGGGGACTGGGGAGGACATCTGTGGCCAGGGTGAGTGGGTGGCGGGAGTGGGCTCTCTGCCGAGCCGCTTCTCTTTTCCTACCTAAACTGTGAAAGCCCCATTCCCCCAGGGTGAGCAGGCCCCCTCCCCCAGTGCTGCTTTCTGGGGATCCCCTGTCTCCACGCTCACAGGGGTTCTGACCAGACCTTTGAGCAGAGGCCATGGGGAAAGCAGCCTCCATCAGGGTCTTCTGAGGACTGAGGCGCCCCTTTTCCCAGTGCAGCCTGGCCTGGTCCCCAGTGTCCCATGGTTTCTGCCCAGCCCTGCCCTGCTGCTGGCTACCAATGGGAGGCTGCTGGAGAAGGCGTCCTCCATTCCAGCCAGGGTCATGGGGCAGAGTTCACACAGAGGCTGCCGCAGACAGGATGGCCGTGAGTCCAAGGGCAGCGGGTATTCAAATGTGGTGAGGCCTCAGTCCCGTGGGTGGCTGGGCAGGGCAGCCCGATGTCCCAGGTGAGAGTGTCAGGCACAGCCAGTGCCACCGCCAGTGAGGTTGTCTCACCTTCAGTGTGAGGACTCCAGCTGTGGGGTAGCTGGCCACCAGCATGTCTCACACCCCGAGGAGCCTTCCTGGAGCCACTGGGGTGAGTTTACAGGACATGGTCTGTACCCTCTGGGATCCCCCATTTGAATGGAGCCTGGTGCCCGGCCCAGAAATGACCCTCTGACTTCAACTGCATAAACGAGGCCTCTGTGGACTCTAGGGTTGGGGCCAGAGCTGGTACTGGAGTTGGGGCCAGGACTAGGGTCAGAGCAGCTTTGCTGTTCTATCCTAAACTGAGAGCTTACAGAGTATGAGCTGGGAGCTGCTGAGCAGAAGCAAAAAGGGGGAAATTCTTACTCTGTTAGTGAGTCAGAGGAGGCTTCCTGGAGGAGGGGGTATTCTTAGGATGCTAAAATATGGTTATGATAATAACATTTACTGAGAGTACTGTGGACCCCTATGCACACTGCATCTCATTCTTTCCATGGAAGCTCACCAGGGAAGGGCCTCCAGAGTCTTTGATTAGAAGTGGGGACCCTGCAGCTCAGGAGGTGGCAGGGACCGTTCCAAGCATTCACGGTGGGTACGGGGGGAGCTGGGTTCCAGACCCAGGCGTGCCAGTCCCAAGAACCCGTGTTCATAACCACCGTACAGCAGGTGTCCTGAGTTTAGGCAGCAGCGTGAGAGACAGAAGGCGCGGGACCCAAAGGCCGTCCAGCTGGAAGAAACCTCCTATTTGCCCACATCACAGGTGAGAAAGTGGAAGGGGAAGTGTCCCCCCATTCAGCCCTGTCCCCTGTGAGCTCTGAGGCAACCTGGATTCTGAGAGTTACATGAGCAGAGAGGAAAGTGGCCTGAACCATCATCTCCTAAATACCTGCTATGTCCTGAGAATTCACCATGAGTGGTCTTATCACACACACACCTGCAGAGATGCCAGCAACCCATCCATTCACCAAGGATTCCATTAATTAATTTTTGTTTTTTAAAATAGAGATGGTGTCACCCAGACTGGAGTGTAGTGGCATGATCTCAGCTCACTACAGCCTCAAACTCTTGGGCTCGCCTCGACCCCTTGGGCTCAAGTGATCCTCCCACCTCAACCTCCAGGGTAGCTGGGACTATAGGTGCACATCACCACCCAGCTAATTCTTTTTTCTCTGGGTAGAGATGAGGTCTCACTACACTGTCCAGGCTGGTCTCAAACTCCTGGCCTCAAGTGATCCTCCTACCTTGATTTCCCAAAGCACTAGGAGGGCAGGCATGAGCCACCAGGCCCGGCCACTTTTTTTTTTTTTTTTTTTT
>NW_012108308.1:47870-50634 GCF_000951045.1 Mandrillus leucophaeus | reverse complement strand
TGGATGGATGGATGGATGGATGGATGGATGGATGGATGATTGAGTGGGCAAATGGGTAAGTGGATAAATGAGTGATTGAGTGGATGGATGGAAGGATGGGTGGGTGGTTGAGTAGATGGATAGGCTGGAGGGATGAAAGGGTGGTGGGTGAACAAATCCATCCATCCACTCAACCACCCACTCACCCATCCATCTCCATTTTCCCATCCCTCTCCACTTCCTTTGGCAGAATTAGCAGCTTCAATCTCCAATCTCTGTAGTCTGATCACTATAACTAATATGGACTCTCCTACTTCACTGATCACACAGAAATGTGATCTCCTGTTTTTCTCTTCCTTCATAGCCACCATGTAGATGAAGAGTCAAGAAGTGATGGCCATCAGGTGCTTCCTTAGCATGGGACCTGACACCCAGCAGGGCCGCAGCCGCACAGGTAGCTCTTGATGTGGCCAGTGGCGCTCTGCTTGTTCAGCACATGGGTGAGAACGGGAGGAAGCTCACACCTGGGGCAAGGCTGGCCAGGAAGGAGCATACATGCAGGCAGTGCATCTAGGAGGCTTGGAGCACTCTGAAGATCTGCAGAAGGGGATGCCTGGTGGAGGAGCTGAGCAAGAGGAGGGAAGAAGGAGGCAGTCATCCTTCACTGAGATGAATGGTTCCAGCAACAGCCCGACAGGTAAACAGTGGGGCTGGGGCCAGACAGGGCCCCACCACACCCCTGCTGGCTCTGCACTGGTGACAACTCCTGTCAAGGCTTGATGGGAGGCTGCTGGTTGCTTCTGCCCCTCTTGCCCTGCTAGGGGGTGGGGTTTTACTCAAAGCTGGGGAGCCAGTGGATACTCTGTTGACTCCAGCTGCACGAGAGAGCCCAGGGGAGAGAGAAGAGAGGTTCTCCTTTCCTCCACTTCCATGGAAATTCAGGAGGACACTGGTCCTGTCAGATGTTCTGTGTTGGTCAATGCCCCCTTCCTCCAGGAAGTCCTCCCTGACCAGTGCTGTTTATCTCTGCTTCTATTCACCACCACTTCACACCCTCGCAGAAACTGATCTCCCAAGTGATGGCTCCGGCATCCACTGTCTCATTCACTCGACACTTGCACTGCTGTTTGTACAACTGAAGTCCAGTCTTCCCTCACCGGCTGTGTGGTCTGGTCTGCTCTAACCTTCGGTTGCTTTATCTACTTCATGGGAATATGAGGTAGATATTCTTTAAGGTGAACTTTGATCCTAGATCTGCCACTTCCTGTTTTGAACCTCAGCCTTGCATCTGGCAGATGGAGATCACAATGCTAGGGTCCGGATGAAGTGAGGCCCTCGTGTGAGGGGCTTGGTCCAGGGCAAAGACAGCAGGTACTTCCTGAGCGTTAGTGATTGCCTCTTGTGACCAGGTAAGCACAGGGTTCACAGGCTGCCCCTGGACAAGAACTCAGGTGTGAAGGTTCCTGCTCCAGTCTCTCTGAGTTGGGATAAGGAATCCGGGAGAGAAAAATGGGGTGTCTGCTACATTCTCCAAAACTCTGTTAACCCAATGACCTGTTTACCTTTTGATGCCCCCCTTCAGTGTTTTTGCACCCACTGAGTATCTGATTTTGTTTGCTCCACTTTTTCTTTGTTTTTTAGCTACTTAGCTTAAAGACATTCATGTGTGATTTGGGGGTGATTAAATAAGAATTTCTTAACTACACAGTGTTTTGGTAGGAGACGGGTCCCCCCTGTATAAATTTACTTTGGAACACTTCAATACAATCTTTCTAGTTTTTTAGAGTTTAAAATGAAGTCACCAAAAGTAATTTTTTTTTTTTGAGACGGAGTCTCGCTCTGTCTCCCAGGCTGGAGTGAGTGGCCGGATCTCAGCTCACTGCAAGCTCCGCCTCCCGGGTCCACGCCATTCTCCTGCCTCAGCCTCCCGAGTAGCTGGGACTACAGGCGCCCGCCACCTCACCCGGCTAGTTTTTTTTTGTATTTTTTTAGTAGAGACGGGGTTTCACCGTGTTAGCCCTGTCTCTTATACACATCTAGATGTGTATAAGAGACAGGTGTTAGCCAGGATGGTCTCGATCTCCTGACCTCGTGATCCACCCGTCTCAGCCTCCCAAAGTGCTGGGATTACAGGCTTGAGCCACCACGCCTGGCCAGGCCCGGCCACTTTAAACAATCTTTTCTGAACATCAAGTATGCTTTCACGATTATACTAAACACAGGGCCAGGGGTGGGGGATAACAAATGTCAGGAAATATAAGACATGACTCTTGCCTTCAAGGGGCCTGTGATTCTCAGATAGTAGAAATGTGGGCTGAGAGAGTTACACCAGAAGATGAGTTTTGTTCTTTTAAGTGTCTTATAAGTATGATCTGCAAATGCTACAAGAACATGGAAGGGGTTGAGGACCAGTGACCAGGGGGCTTTCCAAAAGGAGGGTGCTCAAAAAGCCCTGTGGAAGTTACCAGCCCCTTTCCACACACAGACACCTGGTCACTCCTGACTGCTGGTTATGTGTGGAGTACCCAGGTACATGTGCTCATGGTACCCTGCATCTGCCTGGAATGCTTCGTCCCTGGTCTACCTGAAAACACCTATCCCTCCTTCAAGGACATCCTTGATGGTCCCCTCTCTGTGGCTTTCCCACAGAGATGGATTGATGGATGAATGGATGGATGGATGGAATGATGGATGGGTGATTGAATGGATGCATGGATGAATGGATAGGTGATTGAGTGGATGGGTGATTGAGTGGATGGATGGATGGATGGATGGATGGATGGAT
>NW_012108308.1:24599-41992 GCF_000951045.1 Mandrillus leucophaeus | reverse complement strand
GCCAGGATGGTCTCGATCTCCTGACCTCATGATCCACCCATCTCGGCCTCCCAAAGTGCTGGGATTACAGGCTTGAGCCACCGCGCCTGGCCTACCAAAAGTAATTTTAGTTAATTAACCTTAAAGTGCATTATTATTTGAGGGAATTTTCAGTTTCATTTTTAGTTTCAAGACAACTAAAGAGCTGTAAAACTACCCCCAAAGTAGGATTCACTGTAACAGGCAAAAGGCTCAAATGTTCAGGCATTTGTACTGAGGACAGAGGCTGCCTCCTTGCCCCCAGGGGCTGATTTGGGGTCCCGAGGGGAGCTGTCAGGACATCCCAAGAATTGAAACTTGGGACCAAAGAGAAGGGTTACTGTGGTCTCCCAGTTGTTCCCTCAAACTTTGCAGGGCAGGGCAAATTAGAGTTTGGGGTGAAAACTATAGGTACAAGTCACTTAGATGGGGACAGAGAAGACCAAAGTCTGAACAGAACTGTAGCAGCATCCTTCCATCTCATTCCTTCATCCATCCATCCATCCATCCATCCATCCATCCACCCATCCATCCACCCATCCAGTCAAATTTGTTCACCCACCACCCTATCATCCCTCCAGTCTGTCCATCCACTCAACCACCCACCCACCCATTCATCCGTCCATCCATCCATCCATCCAGTCAAATTTGTTCACCCACCACCTTGTCATCCCTCTAGTCTAACCATCCACTCAATCACCCACCCATCCATCCATCCATTCATCCAGTCAAGTTTATTCACCCACCACCCTTTCGTCCCTCCAGTCTATCCATCCACTCAACCACTCAATTACCCATCCATCCATCCATCCATCCATCCATCCATCCATTCATCCATCCATCCACTCAATCACTCATTTATCCATTTACCCATCTGTCCACTCAGTCATCCATCCATCCATCCATCCATCCATCCATCCATCCATCCATCCACTCAATCACCCATCCGTCCATCTATCCATCCATCCATCCATCCATCCATCCATCCATCCATCCATCCATCTATCCATCCATCCATCCATCCATCCATCCATCTATCCATCCATCCATCCATCCATCCATCCATCCATCCATCCATCCATCTACTCAATCACCAGTCCATCCATCCATCCATTCATCCATCCATCCATCCAATCACTCATCCACCCACCCATACATCCATCCAGTGAATACGTTTTTTTAAAGAGCAAAACAGAAGTAACAGTAAGACCCCTGGGGTAGGTAAAAACAGAGAGTTTGAGGATTTGAAAGAGGAACCACGTGACTGAAAGTGTTGAGTAAAAAGCAAAGGGAGGGAGAGCTGTTTGGGTACCCGGGTAGGGACCAGGCAGTGCTGGACCTTATGGGGCCCGAAGTCTGGGTCTGGGGCCTGAGGCCAAGCTGGTAGTGAGGTGGAGGTGAAAAGGAAGGCAGAAGCCACAGGAAGCCCAGACCCTGAGGTCTCTGCAGTAGCCTTGGTGCCACCACCAATGACCCAGCAGCCGTGGCAGAGGCAGGAGCTGGGACTGGGAGAAGAGGGTTGGGTTTGGAATCTGCAGACCTGGGTGTGTGTTGGGCTCTGCTTCTAATTGTCTGTATGACCTTCCCAGGCCTCAGTCTTCTCATCGACAAAATGGACATAATCTTTCTATCTCCTGGTTTGCTGGGAGAAGCAAATGATGTAATGGTTGGGAGATGCACAGGTGAGGTTATGAGAAGCCAAAGAAATCCAGGTACACCTGAAGCAGCAGGTGCAGGGAGAGGGCGGAGAATGTGGGCAACTTGCCTAAGTGGCCAGAAGGCAGAGGTGGAGTGTGCCCAGGCTCTCAGGCTGCCTGGGGGCTCTAGCTGTGGGGCTGGAGCCTTCTGATAGCAAAAGATGGGCAGACAATTGTATTCAAAAGGGAAACTCTATACTTAACCCCACTTGCTCAGGGGAATGAGTGGGGAGTTTCATAACAGAAACCTTCTAAAAGGTTTCCATCCGTCCCTCTGCCCCTGCAGGTGGGAGCCACCACCTATAACTGTACAACCTGGATCCAGCTAGTAACCTCATCACAAAGTGAGGACAGCTGGGTGGCTGGGGGGTAAAGTAGAAAACATTCTTCTCTCCCCCAACCCTTGATTTGTTCCAGAAAAGTATTTAAGGCTGATGTAAAGTACCTGGCACACAGCAAGTGCTAATTCATCCAACAACATTCTCCAGAGGCCCTGAGTGGTCAGCCCTGTGCCCTCCCACCCGCCTTGGCCTGGCAGAGGCCCCGTTGCTCCTTTCCCCTGGGACTCAGTGGGTTTTGAGGAAAGTAGGAGCAGCGACTCGGGAGGAGAAGGCTGGGGCACCAGGCCCTGGCAGCTGCCCCCAGGATAATCTCTTAGAGATCTGAGCTGGGCCGGGACGCACTCAAGCGTGTGCTGGATTCGGGAGCATCCTGGAATCTGTGATGACTGTTTCTTTCCATCTACTCATGGCCTTTGCAAGCATTTGCTGAGCACAGGTTCTGGCTTCCCTAAGTGTGGAGGCCTGGCTGGGGGCCCTCGGGCCTCTGATTGGACTGAACACCTGGCTCACTAAGCTCAGGACTGGGGAGAGAGGGGTGGGTGAGGGTGGGAGGTGTTGTCCCAGACAGACAGGCAGACAGACAGACAGAGCTAAGATAGCCCCCAAGCTTAGTCACCGTTTCAACTTTTCACATCTGAACCCAAGACAGCAGATGTCAAACTCAGGCCCTGCCCAGACTCCCACACCCCGCTCCCCTCTCTGGGCCCCTCTCCATCCCCCACCCCTGCCTGGAGTTTATGGATGACTCCCAACCTTGCCCTGACACTGTGGGATCCTCACTTCCTGTGTTTATCTTGGAAAGGGATGGGGCTCTCTCCTCTCACCCACCCTGTCGTCTGACAGACCCACCCCACGCAGGTTACAGCATGTACTCATGTGTGCACCACGAGTGTGTGTTTGTGCACATGGGCACGAGGGTGAACCAGGGCACGTGTGTGGGGCCAGGAAGCCTTGCTGTCCTTCTGGGGTCTATGGTGTTTGCGGGCTCTCACTCGTGTGGGTGCCTGAGTGTGTGTAGGGGGCATCACAGATGTTGGGCTCCTACCAGGTGTACCCTCAGCACCGCCCCTTTCTGTCCTCACTGCATCCCCATTAGAGATGGCCCCATTTTGCTGGGGAGGGAGATGAGGCTCATTGTGATGAGGTCATTGAAGCAGAGTCAGAGAGCTGCTGAGTGGGTGGAGGAGAGTCTACACAAGACATTCTTTTTCTTTTTTTTTTTTTTTTTTGAGACAGGGTTCCACTAACACCCAGGCTGGAGTGCAGTGGCATGATCTCAGCTCACTGCAACATCTGCCTCCCGGGTTCAAGCGATCCTCCCACCTCAGCCTCTCAAGTAGCTGGGATTACAGGTGTGAGTCACCATGCCCGGCTAATTTTGTATTTTTTGTAGGGATAGGGTTTCGCCATGTTACCCACACTGGTCTCGAACTCCTTGACTCAAGCCGTATGCCTGTCTCGGCCTCCCAAAGTGCTGGGATTGTAGGGGTGAGCCACTGGGCCCAGCACCCTTTCTTTTTCTTAATAGTTGTGTTATTTCTTCTCGATTAGAAAAATTAAAAGTACAAAGAAGAAAATGAAAATCACCCATAACTCTACTAGAGATAGCAGTTGTGAACATTTTTGTACATATGCTCCCAGACTTTCTTCATGCATACAAATACACAACTCATTTACTTAAAAAAATGGAATCATATACGGAATCCGTCTTTTCTTCCCTCCTTCCCTCTCTCCCCTCTTCCCTCCTCACTCCCTCCTTCCTTTCTCCCTCCCTCCTTTCTTCCTTCTTTCCCTTTCTTCCTTCCTTCCTTCCTTCCTTCTTTCATTCTTTCCCTCCCTCCTTCCTATTTTTCTTTTTCACTTTTTATTATAGAAAAACTCAGCTATACAAAAGTTTAAAGAATAGTGTAAAGAACCCCCAACAGACGTTTTAAAACCTCCTCTCTTCTCTTCATCATATGAGTAAATAAACACTCGTGCCATGACTTCTGTCCACCTATGAAACTCTGACCGTCAGCCGTGTAGACCATGGGAGTCCCGGGGCATCGGTTTGTGATTTGTCTTGTTAAGGGCACGCAAGCTGCGCAGCTGTTTCTTCCCTTTCCATCCCCAGCTCCCCCAGACTCCACCAGCTGGTTAGAAACACTCATTTCTGGTCTCCTGAGCACAGGAAGGGGCTGGCACAGGGTTTGGGGTGGTTAGTTTGGGGGCACTGCCTGTCAGAAGTCGCTGTCCTTGTCCCTGATTGCTTCCTCGGAAGGCATCCTTCAAAGGAGAATGACCTAGAGCAAGGGGCACGGAGGCTACGAAAGACCCTGCTCCTGGAGCCGTGTGGCCCCCTCCCAGACCAGCGTTTACAGTTCACCATCCACCACCCATCTTCCGCCTGCAACACAGGAGGCGGTCCAAGTCCCTCCCCCTGGGAACACTGGTGGTCGCTCTGCAGACCAAGAGAAGGTCAGAGGGGTCTGTGGGTGGGGGCTGTGCAGAGAAAGCCCCCTCCCTCCCAGGCATCTCCCCTGGTGGCATCCCAGTCCCCACAGTGGCTCACCCTGTGGGGAGCTCTGGCTTTCTTCCCTCTGGGATGAATCCCTGTCTTCCCCACCTGGAAGGAAATCTGCTCAGGGAGTGAACAGATGAATTCAGCCTTAAGTGTCACTGCCTGATGACCAGTTCTATGTCCTCCCCCGTAGCGCTCACATGTGACATACAGGAGAGTCCCAAAGGTGAGCAAGGCTCCTGGGGACTCAGGTAGTCAGAGAGGCACGGTGTACAAGCAGACCGTGTCCGGGCTGCAGCTGAGATACACTCAGCCTCAGTCTCCTCATCTGCAAAATGGAAATAACCCTTGCCTTGCCTTATTGGGTAGCTGTGAGGATTAAATAAAGTCATATGTGGAAAATGCTTTGCTCCTGGGAAGAGCTAAACATCATTTGCTGTTATTATCAGAAGAGCTGATGCCTGGGTCCAGAGCAGTGAGTTGGTGGCAGAGCTAGCCCCATCTATCCAGAGGGCGCAAGGAACGCATCCTCATGGGGCCTTCATATAATCATTAAATCATTCAATAATCTATAAATGATAATAATTACAATTTAATTATCAACTATCTAATTGATAGGAAAATGTTAATTAAATCACCTATAATCACTACAAAAAATGATTATGAAGTGTGCCAAGTACATTAGGAAAACGGAGGGCTGGGTTGGAGAATGGATTGGGTCACCAGTCGGAGGCTCTTGGAGGAGGCATCATTCAATCCGAAACCTGAAGGCCGAGGAGGTCTCCGGAGGGTGCAGAGGAGAGCGTTTGGGCAGTGTGGGCAGTGTGTGCAGAGGCCCTGGGGTGGAGGGAGATGAGCTTGCTGAGTTTCAAGGAACAGAAGGAAGCCTGAGTGGCTGGAGTAGAGTGGGCAAGGCAGAGTCCCCAGGGGTGGTGCTGGAGGGGCTCTGGGGTCATTTGTCATCACCCTGTCTGACTTTAGGCTCTGTCAAGGCCCTCTTCCCGGCATGCCAGCCCATTGCCCCTCGAAACAGGGCTCTCCGTTTCCTTTTGCCTCCCCCAGTACTTCATCTGAGGCTTTGCGCCAGGGCCTCTGGAAGCCCTAGACCCATGGGTGGGCAGGAGCCTTCTGGCCTTCTCCAGACATCCCAGCCCTGACTTTGCCTTGACCACAATGTGCAGTGGGCCCAGGGCCAGGCCAGGGCTGGGGGAGGCCGGTTTCCCTCTTGCTTTCATCTGCAGGCAAGATCTCTTTCATCGTATCTGTTGTTTTTAGGCCATGTGTTGTGCTGTGGACAGTGAATGAGAGCTCAGGAACACACGCCTATAAATCTGCACAGAATGAAAGAAAGGTCCAAGAATCAGGGCGCCTGATGCCCCACGGGCCCTCCCCCTTCCCCTGTCCATCTGAGGACTCCCTGGGGTCTGATGTCAGGAGACAAGCTAGGAAAACTAAGGAACAGGGGTGGGTGGCAGAGAGATGAGACCTGGAAGGGAGCCTGGAAATATCAAACCCAGCACAAGACGACTGGGGGACTCAGCACATTCGGCCAGAGCTAGACCAGAACCAGGGTCTCTGACGACGTTTCGTGAAGGACCTGAGCACCTCCTGGATGCGGGTCCTGGAAGGAAATGAACAATCACTGTGAGAAATGCCCCGACGTGGGATGGCCACCTGACAGAGCAGATCTAGGAACTCTGGGCCAGCTGGGTGACCTCGGGCAAGTCGAAACTCCCTGAGCTTTTCTTCTTTCTCCTCTGCAAAATGTTTCTGCCAGTGATGTTGGGAGGTTCTGAAATCACATGAAACCACCTATGTTGAGGGGCTCCTGGAGCTGTTGTATCTGTGCAAGCCTCTGAATCCTGTTTTTAAATTATTTGATATTTTTTTAACCAGTCAGGCATGGGACTTCATCCTTGTAGGTACATCTCATTTCTGTCTAGCCTGAGTTAAAGGTGGAGGACTGGGAAACAGACTAACTCACATGACATAGAGCAAACAGTTCAGCATGAATCCTGCATCTGGTATCTCCTCCTATGCCTGCACAGATGGGCAGCTTACCACCAAACAAGGCTGCCGTTTTCTATGGTGAAATAGCACTGATGGGTTATAAAGTACCTCCCACACCAAGCTGCAGTCGGCTCTCACTCCTGACGCCGCTAGACCTGCAATAATCCTGGTTACTTACCCATTTTCATGGTGATCCTTCTAGAATCCTCCAGCCTTGCATGTTTCCCTGCCAGCTCCCAGAACCCAGGCTGACTCTAGTTTCTGAAACCTTTCTCATCTCTCTTGAGTTTTCTACAATGAGCATGTGCTGCTTTTTCTATTTTTCAAATAGATTAGATTATTTGTGACAACCAATCAATACAGAATGTAAGAAAAGGAAGTGAAAGTCTCCCTATTTTTCTCTCTCCAAACCTGGCTCCATGCAAGGCCCGCGGCACCTTCCTCCCGGCTTTTCTCTCCCTTCGGTTATGTATTGTTTGGAAGCACAGAATAGCCCCGAGAATGCAGCAGCCAGCACGGGGGAGGGGTTGAGAGCACAGGCACTGGAGCCTGCCTGTGGCCGGGACTTGAATCCTTACCCTGAACTTCAGTCTGCTCATCTGTAAAATGGGGTCATTAGGGTACCTGCCGCACAGGGTCATTAGGAGGATCGAGTGAGTCCATGCACACAAAGCACTCAGACCGGTGCTGGGCGCACAGGAGCCAGTATAGGTGTTTTGCTTTGTTTGTTTAATTAAAAACAAATGGCACCACACGTACATTTCATTCTGTAGATTGCATGTTCATCATGGACGGCTCTCCGTGGGAGCTCAGGTAGGCCTATCTCATCTTACCAACAGCTTTGGAGCTGTTGCGTGACCACACTCATGCTTTATCCACGTTTAAGATCAGGAAAAGTCACTTTTAAGACAGGACCCAAGGTGGGGTCCTTAGGCAGCCTTTGGCTGCTGTTGGTATCATTTCGTCCCAAGAAAATCCTTTGGTTCTCTCCTCGGTGGCCCATGGCGGCCCTGAGCCGACCAGGCCAGCTCCAGGAAGTGGGAACCAAGCCCTGACCAAGAAGACAGCTGGGCCCAAGCAGGGTTTGTCCCCAGGGAGAGGGTGGGGACAGATGAGAAGTGACCAGGCTCCTCCTGGTGTGGCCAGAACCCCTCAGAGAGCATTCATGTGGGCAGGGCTAGTCAGAGAAGGCTTCCTGGAGGAGGCAGGGTCTGAGTGAGGTCTTGAAGAGTAGGACAGAGCTGAACAGACAGAAGTGGGCTGGGAGAGAGGCACTTGTGGCAAAGACAAAGCTATTTGGGCTGGTGAGGAGTTAGGGTGTCTGGAGCCAAAGGGCCACATAAGGGAAAAGGGGGAGGACCTTGAACACCAGGATACATGTGGATTTGCCCTGCCAGCAGCGGGGAGCCGCAGAAAGTTCTGGATGATAACACTCCGTGTGACCCTGAGAAGGCTCGAAGCCTCTCCAGGCCTCAGCTGCCTGTGGGTGCTGGAATAGACCCGAGGGAGGCAGAGGGGACTACTTAGGTGCCGGAATTTGGGATCAGGCCCTGCTTCCTCTAATCAAGGGGACCCAGAAGCATGGGGGCAGTCCCAGAGGTCAGTCTCTGCCTTCAGATCCCCACTCCACAGAATTCAACGTTTCCTTTCCTTTTAACTTGCCGGCTTTCCAGGGAAATCTGATTTTGCAAACATGTTTTCTTAGCCAGGGGAAATGAGCACCATGCAAACAACGAAGATGGCTGTGTGTGATAAGGCGTGTGGCTGCTCCAGCACGGTCTGGAGGGAGAAGAGGGACTGGTCGCTGCCGGCTGCCTTAGGTGGAGAGAGAACATCAGGCCTCAGAATGTCTGAGCTGGAGGGGGCCTTGGGAAGTGTCTAGCCCTCAGATGGGAAAGTAGAGGCCCAGACAGGGAAGGGGCTTGCCAAGCCAGGACAGAGGGCCTGAGTCTGCTGGGGCTCATGCCCCACACTCAGCTGGAGGGCTGCGGTGGGACTCCCTTTCTTTCTGTAGCAGGCTGGGCCGGCTGAACCCATGCTGGGATTCCCAGTCTGGCTGATGGTGGCCCTGCTGGGTCCTTTCTGGTGGGGATTCACAGAGGTAGGGAGGAGCTGGGTACTTGAGGTTGAGAATGAGGGAGATGAGGGTGATGGGGGCAAAAGGTATGTCCCCTGCCCCACCTTGTTTTTGAGTCTTGATGAGAAAAGGACAGGGAAAGATGCAACCCAAGCCATTGTCATGGAGACCATGCAAGACCCGGGGCTCTGGAAGGTCTGCCTTAGGGCCCACGTGATAGTTTGCAAACTGGAGTTGGCCTAAGCCCACGGCTTGACCACCTCCACGGCGATGTGGCAAACGTGGTGCCTCCCTCACCATGGCAAACGTGGCACCTGGAAGCTTCGGGTGACCAAGGTGGAGGGTGGCCACACCTGGTGCGGCATTTTTGCGGGAGCGTCTGTGGCCGATGCAGTCACCAGGCATCTCACCAAGAAGTGAAGAAAACTCCTAGCCGGGGGTTGGGCACCACTTGGGGGGCGCTGGGAGTAACTGGCCTTCCACCTGGGGCTGGGGAGGGGTGTTTGGAGGGAATGAGGTCTAAGAAACTTCTTCATCTGGATAGTAACATAAGTGTGACGTGGGTACCTACAGGCTGGTGAGGAATTCCAGTGAGTTGCCTGCCATCCTCCTGCACTCTGCAGCAGGGCCAGAGGCTCCAAGTCTGCTGGGAGGCCCCTCCATTCAGGAAGAACACACCTCCTTTGCCCCCTGGAACGGTGTTGGGAGTTTTCACAACCTGAGGGGGTTGGTGTTGGTTCCATTTTCGAGATAAGGAAACCGAATCTCCTAGGCTGCTGTGCAAGTGGCCTTGCGTGTGACTTTCCTTTCTTCCCAACAAGGTTGCGCTTTCTCTGGAAGCTGTTAATGGTGGAATTTTTGATGTTGCAACAGACTAAAAGCAAAGGATGTTGCTGGGCTATTTGTGCTCCTGGGGGCACCCACAGCTTCAGCTGAGCATCAGGAAAGAGTACCAGCTTCCTTTGCAGCCCCCCATTCCACCCCCATCAGTGACTGTGGGAACCAGGGATGTGGGGTGTTTTCCTACATGATTTCATCTTCCTGAGGACCATTCCACACAGAACAGGCTGCCCCCAGGGAGGCCCAGTCACTTCCCATCCCCGCTGTTCTTGGGCAGTAAGATGCCAAAGTCAGTTCAGTCAACATCTCGCACATGAGACTGGCATGACTGTAACATTCTGACCTGACTTAACCCTGGAAAGTGAACCAGGCACTTCCCTCTTCCCAGCCATTGTTCTTTCTAATCCTCTTTGGGCAACCTCTCTGAACCTCAGTTTTCCCTGCTGTAAAATGGGGATTCATAGAGCCAATACCTCATAGGCCTGTTATCTTTCTCCATGGCCTGACATTGTCACTGAACAGACTCAGAGACAGAGGTTCAGCTGGGCGTGGTGGCTCACACCTGTAATCCCAGCACTTTGGGAGGCTGAGGCAGGTGGATCATATGAGATCAGGAGTTCAAGACCAGCCTGGCTGACATGGGAAGACCCCATCTCTACTAAAAATACAAAAAATTAGGTGGGTGCAGTGGCTCGTACCTGTAGTCCTAGCTACTCAGGAGGCTGAGGCAGGAGAATTGCTTGAACCCAGGAGGTGGAGATCATATCACTGCATTCAAGTCTGGGTGACAGAGCAAGACTTGATCTCAAAAAAAAAAAAAAAAAAGAGGTGAAGGTTCACTTGCTTCCTATCTTATGAGCTCCCACTCAAGTCCCCCGTGGGCTTCTCATCCAAGCCAGGACCACCAGCAGCCCACGAGAGACCATGCAGCTCTCTGGACCTGGATCCTGATACCTTTACTTACCCGATTACTTACCATGACCTCAGAAAAGTCCCGTAGCCTCTAAGTGCCTCAGTTTCCACATGAGTAGAATGGGGACAGTAATAGTACCCACCTCATAGGATGAAATGAAACTCAGCCCAGGGCCTAGTTTTCAATCGCTACATAGTACATGGCAACCATGAGTGCAGCTGGGAAGCACAGTGAATATGGGGAATGGAAAGTGTTTCATCCCCGGGGAGGCCACATCAATCTCACTTTATTAGATCATAAGTGCTTTTAACAAGGCAAACAGCAGAAGGCAGGCAGCCCGCCAGCCAGGGCCAACAACCCAAGTCCAGTTCTCCAAGACCCTGGACATCAAAACAACAACGCAAAAGGCCGAACATCAAAGAATGAACAGCAAGTCCAAACATTTCACTGTGCTCTTATCTTAATTAAAGCAAGTCATACTCAGAGTTTTGGATGACACAAGTTGAAAAGCAGGGTCTGGTTTTATTAGCTTTTGCTGACACCCACAGAGAAGTTTGTGACTTGCCCAAGGTCGCCCAGCACCCTGGGGCCAGAGTTGGGGTCCAAAACCAGACCTCAGCTGCTGGAGCCGGTGCGCCTTTCATAACCTCCCTGCCCCCACCCTAACCTGAGCTATAGGGACCCAGGGTGGTCATTTCAAGGGAGAAGTCTCCGTTCGTTCATGCAGCTATACATTAAACGTGTTTATTGAAGGCCTTCTGCTTTCTAGGCACTGTTCTAGGCTCTGGGGATGCAGCAATGAACAAGACAATCTAAAGGGGTGGGGAAAGCAGACATCAGTACATAATTATGTAGATAATCATAGTCACACATTACATAATGATGTTTTGGTCAACTCTGGATTGTGTATATGACCGTGGTCCTATAAGATTATAATGGTGTGTTCACTTTGCAGACACCGCCACCGTCGGGAGCCGTGTACTATCAGCCACGGTCAACCCCACCGTGTTCGTTGAGGAGATAAGTTTCCAAAGACAGCAGAAAACTTTCGTGCTGTGAGCACTGGAGAGAAAGGATTTGGTTATAAGGGTTCCCGCTTTCACAGAATTATTCCAGGGTTTATGTGTCGGGGTGGTGACTTCACACGCCATAATGGCACCGGTGGCAAGTCCATCCACCGGGAGAAATTCGATGACGAGAATTTCATTCTGAAACATACAGGCCCTGGCATCTTGTCCATGGCAAATGCTGGACCCAACACAAACAGTTTCCAGTTTTTCATCTGCACTGCCAAGACAGAGTGTTTGGATGGCAAACCCGTCGTCTTTGGCAAGGTGAAAGAAGGCATGAATGTTATGGGGGCCATGGAGTGCTTTGGGTCCAGGAATGCAAGACCAGCAAGAAAATCACCATTGCTGACTGTGGACAACTCCAACAAATTTGACTTGTGTTTTATCTTCACCACCAGACCATTCCTTCTGTAGCTCGAGAGCACCCTCCACCCCATTTGCTCGCAGTATCCTAGAAACTTTGTGCTCTCGCTTAGTCCCCTTTGGGTTCCATGTTTTCCTTTTCCCTTCTATGCTTAGCTGGATTGCAGAGTTAAGTTTATGATTATGAAATTAAAACTAAATGACAAAAAAAAAGATTGTAATGGTGCTGAAAAATTCCTATCATCTAGTGACGCCCTATCAATGCAACTCATTACCTTTTCCATATTTAGATGCACAAATACTTACCATTGTGTTACAGTTGCCTACAGTATTCTACACAATAACATGCAATACAGGTTTGTAGTCCGGGAACAGTAGGCTAAGCCATAGAGACCAGGAGTGTGGTATGGTGTACCATCTAGGTTTGTGTAAATGCACTCTATGAAGTTTGCACAATGACAAAATTGCCTGGGGATGCATTTCTCAGAACGTATCCCCATCATTACATGAGGCATGGCTGTATTTTGTTGCAATGGTAAATGCCATTTATTATGTCCCTTCTCTCTGAATCTAGCCTTGACTGACAGATTTCAATGGAAGTGTTTGCTGTAATGCTTTCCAGGCCCAAAGCTACTTTCCGTTCTCCTGGGATGCTCATGTCTGAAACCCAGCTGCCATGGTACGAAGAAGCCCAAGCTGCCCCGTCGAGAGAACCAGGTGGGGAGAAACCAGTCAAGTCAGTCATCACCGTGGAGGGCAATCCCCCAGCCCCCGTCAGCCAGCCCTGGCTGCCACCTACACCACGGGGAGGGGAGCGAGATCAGCTGGCTCTGCCCAGCCCTGCCCGAATTGCAAATTCATGAGCAAAACAAAGGATTGTTGTTTTGAAGCCATTCAGTTGTAGAGTGGTTTGTTATGTAGCAATAGGCAACTAGAGCGCCACCTTTTACTCTCACAGGGTAGCATAGACCCAATTATGAGCCTCATTTTATAGACGAAGAAACTGAGGCTCAGAGAGGTAAAATGACAGGCTCAAAATAACGAGTGGCAAAGCAAGATTAAATGACGTCAACTTCTGTGTTTTTTCCATGCTACCCCTTTACCGTCAGCGCAACAGCAGGGCAACTGGGAGGTTTCCATGAACACCATTCTCACTCAAAAGCAGGAAACTCCAAAGGGGGATTCTTGGGCATGGCGAAGTGACTGGGGAGACAGTGGCTGAGCAGGGGAGCTTACAGCAGTCTTAGGGCCCTCCCGAGTATACCAGGTAGATGGGAGTCTGCTCGTTGTTTTATAAGCAGAGGCCACGGAGGCCTTTTGAGATGAGCAAACGCAGGCTCGTTTGCCTGTTGAGGGCCTCTGTTTCCCTATCTGCGAAAGGGGGGTGGGAAAACCACCCCTGTCCTGCTCTAGCCGGTGCTGGAGATGAGCGGGCCCCTGGTCAGCCGCTAGCATTCCATTTTGAAAGAAATGAGTAATAGCGGAGACTCCCACAATGAGAATTTTTAATGCAAGAAAGTCCGTAGTAGGCAAGAGGGAGAGGGCAAAGCCCGCTCCTGAAAGCTTTGTAAGCAAAGCCCCTGCCAAACCGTGTTGCTTCTGAGGCCAGAAGCAGCATGAAAGATTCAACCGGGGAGGGAGGCGGGGGCTCTGATTCTGGTCCCAGCTCTGATCCTCACCTACTGTGTGACCTTGGGCAAGTCACCGTCCCTCTTTGGTCCTTGTATGTACAATGAGAGGATGGGCTGGCTGATCTGGAAGATGCTGACAGTGTCCAACAGGCAGGATGGACAAACCCAAAGAAAATGAGAAGCTTCTCTACCCCCCAACCCCAAAAGCTTGCAGAATTTAGCCCAGTCAGTGAGGAACCGATCAATCCCTTAGGCTGTTCTAGAGGCAGTGATGTAGGTGAGTCTCCAGGCAAATTCTTCTCCCCCTCCTCTCCTTCCTTCTCCATTGTCATCATTATTATTTATTTGCCTTTCAAATGGACCACCCGGAGCTCTTTATAAAGATAAAAATAGCATAATTCAAAGCCTCCACCAGCCACCCAATCCCATCTGTGTGATGGAGGGTTGCACACAATCACTTTGTTCCTCCCAACTCTGACTCCTTCAGGGTCTTATAAAATGAGAGCATGCACTTTCAACATTTAACTGAAGCTGATGAGGATGATGCCCATGCTAAGGGTGGTGGCTGTCAGGTACCAGCAGGGGCTCTGTGCCACACTGTGTATAGCATGGTCTCATGTGCTCTTCTCAATAACCTTACAATGTAGTCAACCATCATTACTTTTTTTTTCTTTCTTCCTTTTTTTCTATAGAGACAGGGTCTTGCTGTGTCACTCAGGCTAGAGTGCAGTGGCATGATCATGGCTCACTGCAGCCTCATCCGCCCAGGCTCGTGATCCTCCCAAGGAGCTGAAACTATAGGCATGCACCATCACATCTGGCTAACTCTTTACTTTTTTGTAGGGACGGGGTCTCCCTATCTTGCCCAGGCTGGTCTCGAACTCCCGAACTCAGGGGATCCATCCACTTCAGCCTCCCAAAGTGCTGGGATTACTGGCATGAGCTACCACATCCAGCCCCATTACTACTTTTACACAGATGAAGAAACTGAGGCCTACAGAGGGAAAGTAACTTGTCCAGGGTTGCAGAATTAGTGACTGGGATTCAGACCCATGCATCCTGACTCCAGAGCCTCGATTCTGAATTATTAGGCTCTTTTGCTTCCCAGCAGCAGCAACAACAACAACTACTACTATTACTATTACCCACTACTATTTCACTGAGCACTTATTATGTGCTAGGCATGGAGCTCAGGGTTTCAATTCTGTTCTAGCAAATCCATGCTGCAGAACAAATCAATCCAAAGTTGATTAGAACAATGAGTTATATGTTTGTGTTCATGCGTCTGTAATTCGGACGGGGCTCAGTGGAGACTACTCACCTCTGCCTCAGCTGGGATGATTCCAAATGCCTGGAAGAGCTGGGGCCTGGCTGGGTCCCTCCCTCCCTCTCTTCCTGCAGGTCAGGGCCTCCACGTGACCTTGCCAGTATGGAGTCCCCAGGGTCATCAGTTTCTTTTCTTTTTTCTTTCTTTTTTTCTTTCTTTCTTTCTTTTTTTTTTGTGAGACAGACAGAGTTTCACTCTTGTTGCCAGGCTGGAGTGCAGTGGCACGATCTCGGCTCATCTCAACCTCTACCTCCCAGGTTCAAGTGATTCTCCTGCCTCAGCCTCCCAAGTAGCTGGGATTACACGTGTGCACCACCACGCCCAGCTAATTTTGCATTTTTAGTAGAGATGGGGTTTCTCCATGTTGGTCAGGCTGGTTTCAAACTCCCTAACTCAGGTGATCTGCCTACCTCTGCCCCCAAAGGGCTGGGATTACATGTGTGAGGGTCATCTCTTTCTTCAATGGTGGCCGGGGTCTCCTAGAGACTAACACAGAAGCAGCAAGGTCCTTCTGCCCTGTCCTTGGAGGGCAGCGGCGTCACTCCTGCTGCATTCTGTTGGCTACAAACAAGCATAACGTGGGTCCAGATGCCAGTGGGATGGGAAGTGAATCCCCCCCATCTCAGTAAGAAGCTTGTCAAAGGACTGATGGCCATCTTCAACTCACCACACTTATGTTCTCATTTAAGAACCTTTACGGCCGGGCGTGGTGGCTCACGCCTGTAATCCCAGCACTTTGGGAGGCCAAAGCAGGTGGATCACAAGGTCAGGAGATCGAGACCACGGTGAAACCCCGTCTCTACTAAAAATACAAAAAATTAGCCGGGCGCGGTGATGGGTGCCTGTAGTCCCAGTTTCTCAGGAGGCTGAGGAAGGAGAATGCTGTGAACCCGGGAGGCGGAGCTTGCAGTGAGCTGAGATTGCGCCACTGCACTCTAGCCTGGGTGACAGAGCGAGACTCCGTCTCAAAAAAAAAAAAAAGAACGTTTACAGTAATCTATGGGATCCATTTATCCACTCACATCCTTTGAGCACCTACTGTGTGCCTGACACTGCTAAAGGCCCTGGAAGACAGCAATGAATGTGAATGTCATTACACACACTTTACAGATGAGGCGATGAAGACTTGCAGGGGTCTCAGGGACCAGCCCTTTCCCTGTAGACCCTCACGAGTTCTTTACAGCGAGCTCATGAGGCTGGTACTGAGACGGCCAGCCTTGAAGTGGAGGAGCGAGATCGCATGCTGGCCAGGCACTTGCTCAGCAGCCCATCCTGCCTTGCCTTGGTGAGTCCCAAGGCTGCACTTCACTGTGACAGGGATGCATGGGTCCCACCAGACTTGGGGGGCATCCTGCAGGAGGGGCCAGGCTCATGGAGAAGAAGCCCTCGGTGCTGTTCAAATGCCAGCCCTGATACAAGCGAGGGAGGGCGGGTTGCCTGAGGGCGGGAAGCGGTGAGGGAGCCGGGATAATGGCCCAGCCTGAACCTGTCGCCACGGCAACCGCAGGGGCCGTCTGGAGCCAGCAGCCTGCCAGGCCTTGGCCCCACAAAGCCCGAGAGGGAGGCAGAGGGGGCGGGCCCGGCGGGGCATAAATCAGAGAGTTCTATGCCCCTGACTCCGGGCAGACGATTTATGGGACTACTCCAAGCCCATGAGATGCACAGGGGAGAGCTGAGAGGGTCTCCCTGTTCCCACCGCCCCTGGGGCCCCTGCTTAGACTGGGGTGCGGGTGCGGGGTGGGCAGGAAGAGGCCCCTCCAGGCCACCCTCAGCGCTGCCGGAGGCCCCTGCCTCCACCTGTCCTATGAGATACCTCTGTGCCCACTGTACCAGCATGCGGCCCCCACACCAACAGCAAAAGCCTCAAGAAAGAGATACCCCTAAATTCTTGAAACACAGGCTGATATTTTCTATCTTATTCTGTTCTATTCCTTTTTAAAAATGCTGGTCACAACTCACTAAATTAATGTCAGGACTCATTCATGGTTTGTGACCTGCACTGATCCAAAGGAAGCCAGAGGGGGAAACTGAGGCTCACCGACTCCCTCCCCTCACACACAACTGGAGCAGACTTATATGCATCATTCAGCTTCTCCAGTCTCCCCACACACTTGGCTCTGCCTCGGGGCCCAAGCTTGTTCCCCACCATCCATTATAGCCTTTCAAGATGGAACCAGCTTCCTTGGAAGGCAATGAGCTCCCCATCTCTGGAGTCATCCAAACAAAAGTTGAATGACCACCTGCTGGGTGCTTCAGGGGATCCGAGCATCCCTTAGAGAGAGGCCAGACTAATGCCTCTGAGCCTATACGGGGTGGGAGGCAGGAAACGCTGGCTACTTTGCCCACATAGGGGCTGAGCCATGGACAGGATGGGAGAGAGGCTGCAGGCCAGCTGGCCCCTCTGGAGGGGGCTCAGAGCTTCAGGCTGGCTCAGACAGACAAGAGGCAAAGATGGTATCAAGAAGGTGACTGGCCAGGGATGGTGGCTCACACCTGCAATCTACCTCAGTACTTTGGGAGGCCGAGGCCAGAGGATCGTTTGAGCCCAGGAGTTCAAGACTGAAGTGAGCTATGATTGCACCACTGCACTCCAGCCTGGGTGACAG
>NW_012108308.1:21920-24549 GCF_000951045.1 Mandrillus leucophaeus | reverse complement strand
ATCCCTTAGAGAGAGGCCAGACTAATGCCTCTGAGCCTATACGGGGTGGGAGGCAGGAAACGCTGGCTACTTTGCCCACATAGGGGCTGAGCCATGGACAGGATGGGAGAGAGGCTGCAGGCCAGCTGGCCCCTCTGGAGGGGGCTCAGAGCTTCAGGCTGGCTCAGACAGACAAGAGGCAAAGATGGTATCAAGAAGGTGACTGGCCAGGGATGGTGGCTCACACCTGCAATCTACCTCAGTACTTTGGGAGGCCGAGGCCAGAGGATCGTTTGAGCCCAGGAGTTCAAGACTGAAGTGAGCTATGATTGCACCACTGCACTCCAGCCTGGGTGACAGGTGAGACTCTGTCTCAAAAAAGAAGGTGAGTATGCCTGATGGGAGCTTGGCAGAGACAACAGGGGCCACTTAAGAGGTCCCAGCACCCAGCCCCCTTCCTCCTGGCCCCTTTGCACTCCCTGCCCAGACCAGCAGGGGGCTGTGCCTTCCCTGGCTCCGCCCCTAGTCCTGGAACAATGTTCCCAGCCCTACAATCACCGTTTCCCCCCTATCTCCTGCCTCTCTCAGCTGTCTATCTCCAGAAACAAGTTCCTCTTAACCAGGTGGTGCTGAGATGCTAAGAATGACTGATGACGGATGACGGCGTTTCAGTACAGCACAGAGGCCTTCTGCTCCAGACTCAGACAGACCCGGATCACAGTCCCCGCTCTGCCACTCACCTGTGTGTGACCTTGAGCAAAAGCCTTGACCTCTCCCAGCCATTTTAGTTAATAACACAAGGCTATCATATCTACCTTGTGATCATTGATAAGGGAAGACATCCAGGGTATATTAAGTTAAAAGGGCAAATATGTTCCCATGTTTGTTAAAAACAAAAACAAAAGCAAACCCTTTTATTTATATGTTCGCTATACATGCAAAACCTTGGAAGGAAACGCCCCAAACAGGTGTAGAAGGGTCATGGAGGGGGAGAGGTGGATGATTTTCGTTTCCTACTCTATACACTCTTTGAATTGTTTTTTGTTTTTTTGTTTTTTTGTTTTCCTGTGACGGAGTCTTGCTCTGTCATTCAGGCTGGAGTGCAGTGACGTGATCTCGGCTCAGGCAACCTCCGCCTCCCGGGTTCAAGCGATTCTTCTGCCTCAGCCTCCCAAGTAGCTGGGATTACAGGCACACACCACCATACTTGGCTAATTTTTGTATCTTTAGTAGAGACAGGGTTTCACCATCTTGGCCAGGCTGATCTCGATCTCCTGACCTCATGATCTGCCTGCCTCGGCCTCCCAAAGTGCTGGGATTACAGGCATGAGCCACAGCTCCTGGCCTGAAAAATTTTAAACCAATAAGCATGTACTAATTTTGTAACCAAAAAATTGAAATTAAAAACAATCTAACCCCAGCCCCCGTTCTTGCTATGAGGACCTAAAGGGTAAATGCATACAGAAGGCTGGTGGTGGCGGGGGTGGGAGGCAGCCCAGCCCCCACCTTCTCGTTCTTTTTTTTCTCTTCAGGGGTCTTGTTCATTCCCAGTTTGTGTGTTTTATAAACTGGTAAATTAAAGATGTGTAAAGGTGTATTAGTGTTATTCCAATTAATTGGACACCGATGACTCTCCTTCACCCCAGAAAGCATTTGTTGACCACTGTCCAGCCTCCCACAGGAGTGAACAGTGGAAATCCAAGGACAGAGGGATTTGCACCTCCCTTTAGCGACCCCCACCCCCTTTAGGGACCCCCGAGGAAAAGGCAGCCTTTAAGTTTCACACCAGTCTCAAGAAGTGCATGCAGTTATGATGGCCATCTTACAGCGTGAGAAAGTGAGGTTCAGCGCTAACCCCTGGTCCAAGGTCAAAGGCTTGTGAGGGGCGGGGACGGGGGAGTCCAAGTCCTTCTCACTCTGACTCCTGTGCCTAGGGCCTCACAGGGCTTCCCTCGGACCAGGAAGTGGAGCGACTGGGTGGCTGGAGAGCAGCGCCAGGGACAGAAGCTTGACATGGGAGGAGTGAAGTCAGTTCCTGCCAGCCTCCTCCGCAGCAGGCCCACGCCGGGTCCTCTTGCTCATTCCATCTTCACGGTGGCCCTCCATCCCCTCAGCGCCTCCGCACTGACTGTTCCCTGGCCTGGAACGCTCTTCCACCAGATGTCTGAATTTTTGATTTTCTTACTGTGCAGGTCTCACTCCCAGAGGCTACTTCCTCAGCGAAGCCTGTTCTGGCCATCCGGGAGGAATGAATGCCATCCCTGTGTCCTCCAGGGACCTTGGCCAACCACCTACCGCTGTGTGTTCCCTGCCTGCTCTGTTGGACATTATCTGCTGCCTTGGGGCTTGCTAGGTCACCATTTGCCTCCCTCTCTGAGTATCAGGTGGGGAGTTGTACCCCATGTATTTAGAAGGCGCCTGCGCCATGCTATAGGCCCTCAGTAAAGACCCGACGGACACTGTTGCTGGTCCACCCACACCCCCTCAGCACCCCCTTCCTGACTCCCAACATTCCCAACTGGCAGCACCTGCAATTCTCACCTGGGGGTTTTTCTGGCAGCCTGAGCCTGCCTTGTCCACACATTAATCAGACCAGAAGTTTCAGGGGTGGGTGCTCCCCAGGAGATCCTTCAGACAAGGACAGACGGAA
>NW_012108308.1:19300-21870 GCF_000951045.1 Mandrillus leucophaeus | reverse complement strand
TGAGCCACAGCTCCTGGCCTGAAAAATTTTAAACCAATAAGCATGTACTAATTTTGTAACCAAAAAATTGAAATTAAAAACAATCTAACCCCAGCCCCCGTTCTTGCTATGAGGACCTAAAGGGTAAATGCATACAGTAGGCTGGTGGTGGCGGGGGTGGGAGGCAGCCCAGCCCCCACCTTCTCGTTCTTTTTTTTCTCTTCAGGGGTCTTGTTCATTCCCAGTTTGTGTGTTTTATAAACTGGTAAATTAAAGATGTGTAAAGGTGTATTAGTGTTATTCCAATTAATTGGACACCGATGACTCTCCTTCACCCCAGAAAGCATTTGTTGACCACTGTCCAGCCTCCCACAGGAGTGAACAGTGGAAATCCAAGGACAGAGGGATTTGCACCTCCCTTTAGCGACCCCCACCCCCTTTAGGGACCCCCGAGGAAAAGGCAGCCTTTAAGTTTCACACCAGTCTCAAGAAGTGCATGCAGTTATGATGGCCATCTTACAGCGTGAGAAAGTGAGGTTCAGCGCTAACCCCTGGTCCAAGGTCAAAGGCTTGTGAGGGGCGGGGACGGGGGAGTCCAAGTCCTTCTCACTCTGACTCCTGTGCCTAGGGCCTCACAGGGCTTCCCTCGGACCAGGAAGTGGAGCGACTGGGTGGCTGGAGAGCAGCGCCAGGGACAGAAGCTTGACATGGGAGGAGTGAAGTCAGTTCCTGCCAGCCTCCTCCGCAGCAGGCCCACGCCGGGTCCTCTTGCTCATTCCATCTTCACGGTGGCCCTCCATCCCCTCAGCGCCTCCGCACTGACTGTTCCCTGGCCTGGAACGCTCTTCCACCAGATGTCTGAATTTTTGATTTTCTTACTGTGCAGGTCTCACTCCCAGAGGCTACTTCCTCAGCGAAGCCTGTTCTGGCCATCCGGGAGGAATGAATGCCATCCCTGTGTCCTCCAGGGACCTTGGCCAACCACCTACCGCTGTGTGTTCCCTGCCTGCTCTGTTGGACATTATCTGCTGCCTTGGGGCTTACTAGGTCACCATTTGCCTCCCTCTCTGAGTATCAGGTGGGGAGTTGTACCCCATGTATTTAGAAGGCGCCTGCGCCATGCTATAGGCCCTCAGTAAAGACCCGACGGACACTGTTGCTGGTCCACCCACACCCCCTCAGCACCCCCTTCCTGACTCCCAACATTCCCAACTGGCAGCACCTGCAATTCTCACCTGGGGGTTTTTCTGGCAGCCTGAGCCTGCCTTGTCCACACATTAATCAGACCAGAAGTTTCAGGGGTGGGTGCTCCCCAGGAGATCCTTCAGACAAGGACAGACGGAAGCTGGTGAAAAAGACCCCAGCCTGAGCTGGGGTAACTCTGAGGCATGATCCCCCCGTCTCCTTGAGCAACCCTGAGGGACCGGGCCTCAGTTTCCCACATTGGAATCTGCTATACATGCACACTGCCCTATGTTGACTCTCTCCCCTACTCTTCTAGTGTCCTAGGGCGGCCGTAGCAAACTTCCACAAACAAGGTAGCTTAAAGCAACAGAAATGGACTCTCTCATAGTTCAGGAGGGTAGAAGTCTGAAGTCAAGATGCTAGCAGGCTTGGTTCCTTCTTGGGGGCTCAGAGGGAGAATCTGTTCCACACCTCTCAACTTCTGGTGTTTGCTGGCAATCCTGGTCGCTCTTTGGCTCATGTTAGCATCTTGCCGTCTCCCTCCATCATCACATGGTGTTCCCCATGTGTGTCCCTGTGCCTTCACATGTCTCCCTACCCTCCCTGTGTGGCAATGAGCCCCAATTCCCTTCATTCGATAAGGACACCGGTCACTGGATCAAGGCCTATGCTAACCCAATATGACCTCAACTTGATCACATCTGCAAGACCCTATTTTCAAGTATAGGGTCACATTCCCAGGTGTCAGAAGTTAGGACTCTTTGTGTGGGGAACACACAATTCAATTAGCAACACCTTCCCCGTCTCAATCTTCTCATCCCCAAGGTCCTTCCGGAGCTTCCCTTCCAAACTACTTCACGCGAATCCTTGTCTCCAGTCTGCTTCCCGGGAAGCCCAGCCGAAGACAAAATATCTGTGGAATACATGAATGCATGAATGAATGTTCCTGACAGAGGAGGAAGCTGAAACTCACAGGGGTGACAGCCGTTGCTCAGGATATCTGAGCTGGGATTTTACCTCAAGTTCACCTGTTTCCAAAGCCCCCCAAGAAGAGACACTATGGAGAGCTGCCTATTAATATCATGATTGCTTTGAAAGGTAGTGAATTCCCCAGCTGGGCATGGTGGCTCACGCCTGTAATCCCAGCAGTTTGGGAGCCCAAGGTGGGCAGATCACCTGAGGTCAGAAGTTCGAGACCAGCCTGGCCAATATGGTGAAACCCTATCTCTACTAAAAATACAAACATTAAGCAGGCATGGTGGCAGGCGCCTGTAGTCCCAGCTACTCGGGAGGCTGAGGCAAGAAAATTGCTTGAATCTGGGAGGTGGAGGTTGCAGTGAGCTGAGATGGCACCACTGCACTCCAGCCTGGGCAACAAAGTGAGATTCTGTCTCGAAAGAAAGAAA
>NW_012108308.1:0-18715 GCF_000951045.1 Mandrillus leucophaeus | reverse complement strand
AAGGAAAGGAAAGTAGTGCATTCCCCATCCCTGGAAGGCTGCAACCAGAGACTGCTCAGGGGATCCCTGCACAAGGCTGAGAGTTGGCTTGGGTGACTTCAAAGGCCCTGCTGGCCCTGACATCCGAATCTACATTTTCAAAGCATGTGGTCAAACATCCAGGCCTCAGGGTCACAAGCAGAATAACCTTCCCCTGACCTCCCCAGAGCCTCTCAGCAAAGCCAAGTTTGTCCAGAATCAGCTTTAATTTGATGTCTCTTCTTCTCGTTTATTAAAGGGACACAAAAGAGAGAAAACCACTTGAATGGTCCTCCAGGCGGACTGGCTATAAATGTCTTCATAAGAAGGGCCCAGCCTGGACTTTGGTGCCCAGCAATTACGGCTGCCGTGCACCCCACCCAGACGACCAGCCTGAGGCACCTCTTTGGTCTTCTCCTTGCCCAGGGAGGTCACAGCCAGCAAGAGTCCCTCTAGGAGAAGAGGCCAATGACCCCAAAGGGCCAGCTACCTAGCAACTCAAAAAGCACACCCAGCTACTCTTGTCCAGCGCAGGGATAGCGTGGCTGTGGGGGGCATGTTCCCCCCGGTTGCCACAAGCGCACAGCAAGCTCAGCTGGGAGAGTGTGGAGGAAGGAGGGTCATCGGTGAGTTCTCGTACACAAAGCACCCCGCACCATTTCAGTTTCCATACGAGACTCTAGCCTTCCACAGAAGAGGGGAGGAAAGGGTTGGCTCCCCAATTTCCTCCTCAAGAGCCGTGCACAGCTCTCTGCTGCCTCATGAACACAGCCCCAGTCCCCAGTCTGGGAGAGGAACAGATAGAGTTAGAGAGACCTAACAGAACAGAACAGTGACGACAAGCACAGACTCTGGTTCAAATGCCAGCTTCCACACTGCCGAGCTGTGTGGCTTCAGGCAAGTCGGTGAACCCCTCTGAGCTTCTGGGTCCTCATTTGTTAGATGGGTTGATAATAATGGTACCTACTTCACAAGGCTGAAATTTAGAGTGAATCCATGAAAAGTCCCTAGCACAGTGCCTGCTACCAGGCACTGCTCAATAAAAGCCGGGTTTAATGCCTGTTGAGTACTTGCCATGTGTCCAGCACCATGCAGGGCACTCCACACTGTCACATTTTACCTTCATGATCACCTTGTGAAGTAGATGTTACTATTGTTCCCATTTTGCGGAGGACAACACTGAGATTTCAAGCAGTCAAGTAGCCTCCCCACAGTCTCACAGGAAAAGGGATGAGGCTGGGATTTGGATCCTGGTTTCTGTGATTCTAGGAGCTGAAGTCTTGCTGGGATCCAGGCAGCTCCTGATTAGAAAAGGAAGGTCTGACCGGGCGCGGTGGCTCACGCCTGTAATCTCAGCACTTTGGGAGGCTGAGGTAGGTGAATCACGTGAGGTCAGGAGTTTGAGACCAGCCTAGCCAACATGGTGAAACTCCGTCTCTAATAAAAATACAAAAATTAGCTGGGCATGGTGGCACATGCCTGTAAATCCCAGCTACTCTGGAGGCTGAGGCACGAGAATCACTTGAACCCGGGAGGCAGAGGTTGTGGTGAGCCTTGAACCCGGGAGGCAGATGTTGTGGTGAGCCAAGATCACGCCACTGTACTCCAGCCTGGGTGATGAAGCAAGATTTTGTCTCAAAAAAAAGAAAGAAAGAAAGGGAAGGTCTGCATCTGGCTCTGCCCCAGACACATTTATTCATTTGTTCCTTCCTTCTGTCGTGTATTCATTCAACAAACATGTAGATGTTGTGTCAGGCCCTGCAGATGGAGGCTAACAAGAAACACAGAGACCACGCTTTCAGCGAACCCACAGCCTACTGTTCCTTCTGGCTTCCTCTAGATACCATAATTTTCAACTATAAAGGTTCTAGAATATACTAGTAACCCTTCCAAGCCTAGCTCAAATGCCTCTCTCAGAAAAGCCTGTCTCAATCTCCTCCCACAACCTGATAATCACAGGTGACATTTTGTAATGCCAGTTGTGTGCCAGGCATGGTGCTGGGGGCCATTCAGGTATTAGCCCACTGGGTGAGTAGGATAAAGCAGCCTCCTGAACTTTCTGACTTCTGAGGTAGAAGGCACATGGTAGATCCACGGAAAATGCTAACTGACGTACCGTCCCTCTTTCTAGGAGCACGGTCCATTGCACGTTTGTAAAAGACCAAATCCTTCCAGTGGTTGAACTTGACCTGCCCCAGCCCTGACCTCATCTTCTACCACTCACCCCCTCCCTCACTCTGCTCCGGCCACACTGGGCTTCTTGCTGTTTCTAGGTTCTCCAAGCACACTCGCACCTCAGGACTTTTGCATGTGTCCTTCCTTCTGTCAAGAAGTCTCTTCTCCAAGATGCCACCACACCTGGATTCTTCACCTTCTTTATGTTGATGCTCAAATGTCATGTTATCGTTCAGGCCTTCCTTGATCATTCTGCTTAAAATGACAGCTCCACCCACCC
This sequence comes from Mandrillus leucophaeus, assembly GCF_000951045.1. NCBI lineage: Eukaryota > Metazoa > Chordata > Mammalia > Primates > Cercopithecidae > Mandrillus > Mandrillus leucophaeus. The sequence goes on along the minus strand of NW_012108308.1, from coordinate 16,242 downwards.
CACATCCCACCCCCAACCCTGCTTTTTCTTTCCCATCATATTACCTATCATTGTCTGATATATTAGATATTTATTTATCTTTTTATTATTTTTTTTGATACGGAGTCTTGTTCTGTTGCCCAGGCTGGAGTGCAGTGGCGCGATCTCGGCTCACTGCAACTTCTGCCTCCCTGGTTCCAGTGACTCTCCTGCCTCAGCCTTCCAAGTGGCTGGGATTACAGGTGCACACCACCACACCCCACTAATTTTTGTATTTTTAGTAGAGATTGGGTTTCACCATGTTGACCAGTCTGGTCTTGAACTCCTGACCTCAAGTGATCCGCCCACCTCGCCCTTCCAAAGTGCTGGGATTACAGGCGTGAGCCACTACGCCCAGCCAGATATTTATTTACTAGCATTTGTCTCCCCACTCTCCACTTTTCCCTCCCAAGAATGTGAATTCTAAGAGGTCAAAAATGTCATGTGTATTTTGTTGATTGAAGTATTCTCAGATCTTATTACAGTATCTGACACACAGTAGGTGCTCAAAAAATGCTTTTGAGTGAACAAATGAATGTATGTCTGTGGTTCCAAAAAAGGTTGTATTAAAAATAAGTAATAGTCTGTGAATAGTAAGTAGCCAATAAGTGTACGTGGCTTTTACAAACGGCTTTGGCAGGGTGTGGCGACTCATGCCTGTAGTCCTAGAACTCTGGGAGGCTGAGGAGGGAGGATCACTTGAGGTCAGGAGTTTGAGACCAGCCTGAGCAACAGCGACTCTGTCTCTACAAAAACATTTTTTAAAAGGCCGGGTGCAGTGGCTTACACCTGTAATCCCAGCACTTTGGAAGGCCAAGGCAGGCGGATCATGTGAGGTCAGGAGTTTGAGAACAGCCCGGCCAACAAGGTGAAACCCCTGTCTCCACTGAAAACACAAAAATTAGCTGGGCATGGTGGTGTGCGCTTGTAATCCCAGCTACTTGGGAGGCTGAGGCAGGAGAATCACTTGAAACTGGAAGGTAGAGGTTGCAGTGAGCAGAGATCGCGGCACTGCACTCCAGCCTGGGCGACAGAGTGAAACTTCATCTCAAAAAAGAACTTTTTTTTTTAAGATAAAAATAAAAAGAGCTTTACTGAACTACAATAAGCTTGTACAGTTAGATGCATTTTGACATGTGGATGCACCTGTGAAACAAACACTACAAGCAAAAGAGCCTCTGTGTAATTTTTCCTTCCTCCAACCCACCCTGTTCTCCAGGCAACCACTGTTCTACTTTCTGTTACTAAAGATCAGTTTGCATTTTCTAGAATTTCATATAAGAGTAATCATACAGTATTTACTGATGGCTTTTTCACTCCGCCTGATTATATTGCTATGCATCTACGCAGTCTCATATGTTAGAGTGTGTTCCTTTTTATTGCTCCACTGCATGAATATACCATAATTTGCTCATTCATCACCAGCTGAAGGACATTTGGTCGGTTCCAGTTTGAGGCTATTACAAATAAGTCTGCTATGAGTATTTGTGAACAAGTCTTTGTATGAATAGATGGGTCACGTGCTTTTATTTTTTGCTCATGGGTTATATGGTACATGCATGTTTAACTTTGTTAGAAGTTGCCAACCTGTTTTCCAAAATGTTTGTACCAGCTTCCATTCCCACCAGCAGCATATAAGAGACCCAGTCATTCCCCACACTCAGCACCAACACCTGCTATGATCAGTCTTTCAGATACCAGCCATTCTGAGAGATGTGTAGTGATAGATATCTCCTTATGCTTTAATTTACATTTTTCTAATGACATGTTTTACTTTTTTTTTTTTCTTTTTTTGAGACAGGGTCCCGCTCTGTCACCCAGGTGGGAGTGCAGCAGTGCCATCATGGCTCACTGCAGCCTGGACCTCCCAGGCTCAAGCAATCCTCTTGTCTCAGCCTCCGAAGTAGCTGGGAGTACTGGTGTATGCCACCACAGCCTGCTAATTGTTTTATTTTTTTGTAGAGAAGAGGTCTCACTGTGTTGCCGAGACTGACATGTTTTCTTTCTTTTTTTTTTTTTTCTTCAACTTTTTTTTAAGTTCTGGGCTACATGTGCAGGATGTGCAGGTTTGTTACATAGGTAAACATGTGCCACGGTGGTTTGCTGCACAGATCATCCCATCACCTAGGTGTTAAGCCCAGCATCCATTAGCTATTCTTCCTGATGCTCTCACTTCCCCCAGCCACCCCCGACATATTTTCTATCAAACATCTTTTCACGTGATTATTTACCATCCGAATATGTGACTTGGTTAAATAACTTCAAATCTTGCTCATTTAAAAAATTAAGTTGGGTGCTCTCTTATTTGTGTTTTTGAGAGTTCTTACGTATTCTGGAACAGAAGTCCTTTATCAGATATATGATTTGAAAAAATGTCCTCCTACTATGTGGCTTGTGTTTTCATTCTCTTAACACTGTCTTGTGAATAGTACAAGTGGTTTTTATTAAAAATTTTTAATGAAGTCCAGTTTATCCACCTCTTTTATGGACCATGCTTTTGGTGTTACATCTAAGAAATATTTGCCTAACCCAAGGTCATAAGGATTTTCTCCAACGTTTTCTTCTAGGAATTTCATAGATTTAGTTTTACATTTACATCTATGATCCATTTTGAGCTCATTTTTAAAAATATAGTATAAATTATACCTAGGAGTTCTTTCTTTCTTTGTTTTTGCAAGTAGATATTCAATTGTTTCAGCACCATTCCATAAAAAGATTGTTCTTTCTCCACTGAATTGCCTCTGCATCTTTGTCAAACATCAGTTGTCCATATACATGTGGATCTATTTCTGGATTTCCTTTTGTATTCCATTGATCTATGTGTGTATTGTTATACTCATGCCACACAGTGTTGATTACTGCAGCTTTATGCTAAGTTTTGACATCAGGGAGTGTTAAGTCCTCCTACTTCATGGTTTTTCAGGGTTGCCATGACTATTCTAGGTCCTTTGCTTTTCATGCAACTCTTAGAATCAGCTTATCGGTCTTACACAAAAGGCTGAGATTTTGATTGGATTATGTTGACTCTATGGGTTAATTTGGGGAGAACTGACATCTTAACTATTGAGTCTTCTAACTCATGAACATAATATACCTCTCCATTTGTCTAGGTTTTCTCACACTTCGGCAATGTTCTGTAGCTTTCAGTGTACACGTTCTGCATATTGTTTTTCAGTGTTTGCACCGTGTTTCAGTGTTTTCATGTCTTTTGAGGCTGATGTGAATGTTGCTTTTTAAAATTTTCAGTTTCTGTAGTGTCCATTGCTAATATGCAGAAATAGAATTGAATTTTGAATATTAATCTGCAATCTTGCTAAACTCAGTAATAAATTCCAATGCAAATTAGTTTTTCTACACACAAGATTATGTCATCTGCAACAGCTTTACTTCTTCCATTCTAATCAGAATGCCTCTTATTTATGTATTTTTATAGTTACTTTCCCTCATTGCTCTCGTGAGGACTTCCAGTACAGTGTTGAATAGAAGTGGTGAGAGCAGACATCCTTGTCTTATTCCTGATCCTAGTTTGTTAATAGGGTGAATTACATTGATTAATTTTCAATATTAAGCCAAATTTGCATTCCTGGAATAAATCCTACTTGGTTATGATGTATCATCCTTTTTATATGTTATTGGGCCCAATTTGATAAAATTTTGTTATGAGTTTTTACATCTATGTTTATGAGAGATATTAGTTGTAGTGTTCTTTTCTTGTAATGTAATTTTCTGATTTTGGTGTAAGGGTGACGCCGGCTTCATAGTATGAGTAGGGGAGTATTCCCTCCTCTTCGGTTTTCTGGAAAAGATTGTGCAGAATCAATATTATTCTTTCTTAAATATTTGGTAGAATTAACCAGTGAAGCCTGAGGTTTCCTTTGAGAGTTACTTGAAAAGAATACGTGTTTTGCTGTTTTGAGTGGTGTGTTCTATCAATATCAATTAGATCAAGTTGGTTGATAATTCTGTTCAGACTTTCTGTACGCTCACTGATTTTTTTCCACTTGTCCTATCAATTCTTGAAAGAGGAGTATAGAAATCTCTGATTGTAGCTGTGTATTTGTCTCTTTCTCCTTGGAATTCTCTCAGTTTCTGTTTCTTCTACTTTAACCTCTTTATAAGGTGCTTTGAGAGAAATTTTCTAGCTATAATTCAATTTCTCTAACAGATATGGGTTTACATTTATTTCTTATTTATTTCTTTTTGAGTGACCCTTGGTAGCTAACATCTTTCAAGGAATTTGTCCATTTTTTTAACTCATGGAATTATTAGCCCAAAGTTATTCATATTGTTCCTTTATTGTCTCTTTAGTATCCATAGAATTTGTAATAATGTCACCTCTCATTCTTGGTATTGTAATTTGTATCTTCCCTCTTTTTTGACTAGTGCGACTAGAGATTTATCAATTTTATTGATATTCTCAATAACCAGCTTTTGGTTTTATTGATTTTTCTCAGGTTTTTCTGTTTTCTATTTCATTTATTTCCTCTCTGAGTTGTATTATTTCCTTTCTTCTGCTTCCTTTGGTTTTATTCTACTCCTGTTTTTCTAGTTTCTTTAGGTGGAAGTTGAGATCCAGGATTTGGGATGTTTTTTCCTTTTCTAGTAACATATTAGTGCTGCAAATTTCCACCTAAGAACCGCTTTGTCAGCATCCCACAAATTTTGATATGTTGTGTTGTTAATTTCATTCCATTAAAATATTTTCTAGTTTTCCTTTTGATTTCTTCTTTGAGCCTTGAGTTATTTAGAAGTGTGTTATTTCATTTCCAAGTATTTGGAGGATTTTCTGGAGATCTTTCTCTTATTGATTTCCAATTTAATTCCATCATAATCAGTGAACATTCTTTTATGACTTGAATCACTTTAAATTTATTGAGACTATATTGAGAATATAGTCCATCTTGCAACCATTTCATGTATACTTGAAAAGAATATGTATTTTACTGTTTTGAGTGGTGTGTTCTATCAATATCAATTAGATCAAGTTGGTTGATAATTCTGTTCAGACTTTCTGTACACTCACTGATTTTTTTCCACTTGTCCTATCAATTCTTGAAAGAGGAGTATAGAAATCTCTGATTATAACTGTGGATTTGTCTGTTTCTCCTTGGAATTCTATCAGTTTCTGTTTCTTCTACTTTAACCTCTTTATAAGGTGCATATATACTTAGAATTGCTATGTCCTTTTGATGAATTGACCTCTTTATTATTATGAAATGACTTTCTTTATCCATTGTCAAATTATTTGCTTTGAAATATACTTTGTATGACATTAATATAGCCATTGTAGCCTTCTTTTTATTAGTGTTAAGACGATATTCATTTTTCTATAATTTTACTTTTAACCTATTTGTGTCCCCATATTTAAAGTTGGTTTCTTATAGGCAGCATATAGTTGAGTCTTACTTTTTCATCCAACCTAACAGTTCTATCTTTTAATGGAGATGTTCAGATCACTTATATTTAATGCTATTATTGATATAGTTAGGTTCAAATCTAGCATCTTAGTGTTTGTTTTCTAATTGTCCCATTCGTTCTTTGTTCCCTTTCTTCTCTATTTTCCCCCTCTTTTTAGATTAATTAATTTCGTTTTCTTTTCTTTATTTGCTTATTAGCTACAACTGTTTTGCTATCTTGGTCATTGCTTTAAGGTCTACAGTATGCATATTTAACTTATCATCCTACCTTCAAGGAATATTATACCATTTCACAAATAGTATAAGAACCCTAAAATAGTATTCTTTAATTTCTCCTCTCTCAGCATTTATGCTATTTTCATACATTTTACCTCTATCTATGCTATGAATTCCTCATTATCTTGTTATTGATTTTGTTTAGTCAGATATCTCTTAGATTTTTTAAAAATTAACAAATAATAGTTGTATGTGTTTATAGGGTACAGTATGATTTTTTAAACATATATGTATGTGTATGTATATATATATATATAGTGAAATGATTAATTCAAGCTAATATATTCATCGCCTCACATACTTATTTTTGTGGTGAGGTCATTTACAATCTAGTCTCTTGGCAATTTTCAAATATGCAATGCATGATTATTAACTATAGTCCATGTTGTACCACAGTTCTCCAAAACTTATTCCTCTAGTCTAATGGAAATGTACCTTTTGACCAATATCTCCCCATTTTCTGCCCTCCCACCCCAGTCCTTGGTAACCACCATTGAACTCTCTGATTCTATGAGTTCAGTTATTTTAGATTCCACATATAAGTGATATCATGTAGTATTTCTGTACCTGGCTTATTTCACTTAGCATAAGGCCTTCCAGGCTCCTCCATGTTGTGGCAAATGACAGCATTTTCCTCTTTTTAAAGGCTGAATAGTATTCCATTATGTTTATATACCACGTTTTCTTTACCATTCATTCACTGATGGACACTTGTATTTATTCCGTATCTCATCTGCAATAATGAATTGTGAATAATGCTGCAATGAACATGGGAATGGAGATGTCTCTTCAGTGACTTCAATCCCTTTGGATATGTTCTCAGAAGTGGAATTGCTGGATCATGTGGTAGTGTTATTTTTAGTTTTTTGAAGAACGTCCATACTGTTTTCCATAATGGCTATACTAGTTTACATAGCTACCAGTCCCATACAAGTTTCCATTTTCTCTACATCCTCACCAACAATTGTTCTCTTTCACCTTTTTCATTAACAGTCATTCTAACAGGTGTAAGTAGTCAGTTATCTTTTAAAGAGATTTAAGTAAGGAAAAAGTTTGTATTTTTAATCTTTAGAGTGATCACGTCTGGTGCTCTTCATTCTTCTGTGTAATTTCATATCCCACACAATATCATTTTTTAATTCTGCCTGAAGAACTTCTTTGAACACTTCTTACTGTGTGAGTCTGCTGGTAGTGAATTATTTTGGCTTTTGTATGTCTGAAAAAGTCTTTATAATATATATATTTTGAGACATGGTCTGAGGCTGTTGCCCAGGCTGGAGTGCAGTGGTACAATCATGGCTCACTGCAGCCTCAACCTCCCAGGCTCAAGCAATCCTCCTGTCTCAGCCTCCTGAGTAGCTGGGACCGGAGGTGCAAGCCACTGTGCCTGCTAATTTTTTTATAGAGACAGGGTTTCACTGTGTTGCCCAGGCTGGTCTTGAACTCCTGGATTTAAGCAATCTGCAAACCTTGGCCTCCCAAAATGCTGGGATTATAGGCAAGAGCCACTGCACCTGGCCTTGAAAAAGTGTTCATTTTACCTTCTCTTTTAAAAGATATTTTTCTGGGTATAGAATTCTAGATCAATACTTTTTAATTTGTCTAATACTTTAAAGACATTGCTCCACTGTCTTCTCACTTGCATTGTTTCCAATTGGAAATCTGCTGTCATCTTTATCTTCATTCCTTTGTACGTTGTCTTTTTGTCCTCCAGCTATTTTTAAGATTTTCTCTTTCCCATTGGTTTTGAGCAATCTGATTACAGCGTAACTCAGTATAGTTTTCCTCATGCTTCTGTGCTTGGAGTTCAGTGGAAGTCTTGGCTCAAATTTTAAAAAATACAATCATTTTTTCTTGGAGTATTTTTCTTTCCAATGATTTTTTGCTTTCCCTTACCCCCTTTCTCTCCTCTCCTTTGGGAACTCCATTTACCTATGTATTAGGCTGCTTGAAGTTGTCCCACAGATCAATGATACTTTGTTCAATTTTTTTAAATTGAATATCTTTTTTCTCTGTGGTTCATTTTGGCTTTTGTTTGTTTTGTTTTGTTTTGTTTGAGACAGGGTCTCGCTCTGTTGCCCAGGCCAGAGTGCAGAGGCATGATCTTGGTTCACTGAAACCTCTGCCTCCTGGGTTCAAGCAATTCTCATGCCGCAGCTTCCCAAGTAGCTGGGACCATAGGCAGGTACGACCATACCCAGCTAATTTTTGTATTTTTAGTAGAGACAGGGTTTTAGCATATTGGCCAGACTAGCCTTGAACTCCTGGCCTCAAGTGATCCACCCACCTTGGCCTCTCAAGTGCTGGGATTACAGGCATGAGCCACCTCACCTGACTTTCTGTGGTTCATTTTGGATAATTTTTATTTATGTATCTTCAAGTCCACTGATCCTTTCTTCTACAATGTCTAGTCAGCTATTGTTCCCATCCAGTGTATTTTTCATCTCAGATGTTGTCATTTTAACAGATTTTTTATTTGGGTCCTTTTGATATCTTCTCTGACTCCACTTAACCTGTTCAATCTTTCCTCTCATTTTTCTTTAACAAATAGAATACAGTTATAATAATCTTTCGAATGTATTTTGTCTGCTAATTCAAACCTCTGTGTCAGTTCTGGGTTGGTTTTGATTGACTTTTCTCCTCCTTTTGGGGTTGCATTTTCCTGTTTCTTTAAATGCTTGGAAATTTTTTATCAAATGCCAGACATTGTGAATTTGACCTTATTGGGTGCTGCCTATTTTTGTATTTTTTATAAAAATGTTTGATCTTTGTTCTGGGACACAATTAAATTGCTGGAAAATAGTTCGATTTTGTCTTGCTTCTTAGATTTGTTAGGCGTGACGAGAGCTGCATTTTGTAAAGGGATAATTATTCCCACTGTTGAAGCAAGACTCTTTTGAGTACTCTCCCCAGTGCCCCATGAGTTATGAGGTTTTCCAATTGCCAGATGAGAATAGGCTCTGTTGCATACTCTGTGTGAGTGTTGAGTACTGTTCTCTCTCATGCTTTGGGGTGGTTCTTCTCATCTTGGGCAATTTTTTCACATGCTTATATGCTTATGGGACTTAGGGAATATTCAAAAGCCCTGAAACTATGCACAGAAAGATCCCTGCCTATTCACCTGTCATCTGGAGCCTCCACTCTATTTTCTTTTTTTAAAAAAAAAGAAAAAAAACCCTTTTATTTTAAGTTCAGAGGTATATGTGCAGGTTTGTTACATAGGTAAACTTGTGTCATGGAAGTTTATTATATAAATTATGGAATCACCCAGGAATTAAGTTTTGTACCCATTAGTTATTTTTCCTGATCCTCTCCCTCCTCCCACCATCCACCCTCCAATAGGCCCCAGTGTCTGTTGTTCCTCTCTTTGTGTTCATGTGTTCTCATCATTTAGCTCCCACTTATAAGTTAGAACATGCAGTATTTGGTTTTTTTTTTTTTTTCCTGTGTTAGTTTGCTAAGGATAATGGCCTCCAGCAACATCCATGTCCCTACAAAAGACAATATCTAGCTCCTTTTTATGGTTGCATGGCATTCTGTGGTGTATATGTACCACATTTTCTTTATCCAGTCTACTATTGATAGACATTCAGGTTGATTCCATGTCTTTGCTATCATGGATAGTCCTGCAATTAACATACATGTGTATGTGTCCTCATAATAGAAGAGTATATATTCCTTTGGGCATATAACTGGTAATGGGATTACTGAGTTGAATGGTATTTTTGTCTTTAGTTCTTTGAGGAATTGCCACACTGTCTTCCACAATGGTTGAACTAATTTACATTCCCATCAACAGTGTATAAGTGCACCTTTTTCTCCACAACCTTGCCAGCATCTGTTATTTTTTCTTTTGACTTTTTAATAATGGCCATCCAGACTGGTCTGAGATGGTATCTCACTGTGGTTTTGATTCACATTTCTCTAATGATCAGTGGTATTGAGCTTTTTTTCATATAATTGTTGGCCACATGTATGGTTTCTTTTGAAAGGGTCTGTTCATGTCCTTTGCCCACTTTTTAATGGGGTTGTTTGTTTTTTTTCTTGGAAATGTGTTCAACTTCCTTATAGATGCTGAATGTTAGACCTTCGTCAGATGCATAATTTGCAAAAATTTTCTCCCATTCTGTGGGTTGTCTGTTTACTCTGCTAATAGTTTCTTTTGTTGTGCAGAGGTTCTTTAGTTTAATTAGATACCATTTGTCAATTTTTGCTTTTGTTGCAATTGCTTTTGACATCTTTGTCATGAAATCTTTGCCTGTGCCTATGTCCTGAATGGTATTGCCTAGGTTGTCTTCCAGGGTTTTTATAGTTTTGGGTTTTACATTTAAGTCTTTAATCCATCTTGAGTTAATTTTTGTATATTGTGTTTAAAAAGGGATCCAGTTTTAATCTTTTGCATATGGCTAGCCAGTTATCCCAGCACCATTTATTCTTTTTCCCATTGCTTGTTTTTGTCAGCTTTGTCAAAGATCAGATAGTTGTAGGCATGTGGTCTTACTTCTGGGATCTCTGTTCTATTCCTTTGGTCTTTTGGTCTGTTTTTGTACCAGTGCCATTCTGTTTTGATTACTGTAGCCCTGTAGTATAGTTTGAAGCAGAGTAGCATAATGCCTCCAGCTTTTTTCTTTTTGTTTAAGATTGTCTTGGCTATTCAGACTCCTTTTTGGTTCCATATGAATTTTAAAATAGATTTTTCTAGTTCTGTGAAGAATCTCAATGGTAGTTTAATAGGAATAGCATTGAATCTATAAATTGCTTTAGGTAGGTCATTTTTACTATATTGATTCTCTCTATCCATAAGCATGGAATGTTTTTGCATTTGTTTGTGTCATCTCTGATTTCTTTGAACAGAGTTTCGTAGTTCTCCTAGTTGAGATCTTTCACCTCCCTAGTTAGCTGTATTCCTAGATATTTTCCAAGCTATAGGATCATGTCATCTGCAAACACAAGGATAGTTTGACTTTCTCTCTTCCTATTTATTTCTTTCAGTGGTGTTGGTGCCCTTTCTTTCTCTTGCCTGATTGTCCTGGCCAGGACTTTCAATACCACGTTGAATAGAAGTGGTGAAAGAGGGCATCTTTGTCTTGTGCCAGTTTTCAAGGGGAAGGCTTCCAGCTTTTGCCCATTCATTATGATGTTGGCTGTTAAATTGTCATATATGGCTCTTATTCTTTTGAGGTATGTTTCTTTAATACCTAGTTTATTGAGAGTTTTTAACATGAATGGATGTTGAATTTGATCTAAAACCTTTTCTGTATCTATTGAGATTATCATGTAGTTTTGTCTTTAGCTCTGTTTATGTGAGGAATCACATATATTGATTTGCATATATCGAACCAACCTTGCATCCCAGGGATAAAACCTCCTTGATCATGGTGGATGAGCTTTTTGATGTGCTGCGGGATTTGATTTGCCAGTATTTTGGTGAGGATTTTTGCATTGATATTCATCACAGATATCGGCTTGAAATTTTCTTTTCCTGTTGTGTCTCTGCCCGGTTTTAGTATTAGGAGGCTGTTGACCTCCATCCTATTTTCCATAGTTTTTCTGTATTCCAAACATCACAGCAATGAAGACAAAGAGCCCACCCTCTAACCCAACACCTATTCTGAATTCAAAAAGCAAATCCAATGATGATGACATGACTTGGGGACACTGTAGACCTGCCAGGTGTAACCCTTGGTCACCGGTTTTGGTCTTCTGTTTCTCCTTTCTTATTCTATTAATGCCATTATCAAGCATAACAGAAAATCATTTATTAAAATGAGGGACTCTGGTGACCCAGAGATTTGAGTCTTTTTTTTTTTAATTCTCTGCAAGTGTGGCACAAAATGATTTGAGGCTTGTTAAACAAAAACAGTACTGATAAGATAAGCAGTTTACCCCACCACAAAATTCCCAAGCTGAAATTATTTTCGAACTGTACCCCAAATAAAATATCATCTTTTTTCTTCATTTACTGAACTTAATACTCTTAATGTACTATGTCAGTATATGGATGACATTTACTTCGATTTAATATTCTTATTGTGTGGTACTTTGGTGCATTGCCATGCCAAAAGATACTAACTTGGATCAGATTCCTTAAGGAGTCAGTGACCAAAAAGCAAATTAAGAATAGCAGGCACAGTGACTCACACTTATAATCCCAGCACTTTGGGGGGGCCAAGGCGAGTGGATTACCTGAGACCAGGAGTTTGAGACCAGCCTGGCCAATGTGGTAAAACTGCATCTCTACTTAAAAAATAAAATAAAATAAAATAAAAGTTAGCCGGGTGTGGTGACGTGAACCCGTAATCCCAGCCACTGGTGAGGCTGAGGCAGGAGAATCACTTGAACCTGGGAGGTGGAGGTTGCAGTGAGCCGAGATCAGGCCAGTGCACTCCAGTCTGGGTGAGCAGAGTAAGACTCCATCTCAAAAGAAAAAATAAAGAAAGAAAGAACAACCATCCACTGGGCACAATGGCGCACACCTGTGTTCCCAGCTCAGTAGCTCTGGCAGAAGGCAGAAGGACCACTCAAACTTTAGCAGTTTGAGCAAGAGTTCTAATCCAACCTCGGAAATGTAACAAGACTGTGTCTTTAAATAATGATAATTATAACCATCAGAGGAAGAAATTTTAACATTCACAGCTTCCTCCCACTCCCCTTCCTCTGTCCTCTTTTCCTCCCCTGCTGTCTCTGCTCTTCTTCTTCTTTCCTGTCCTCTGCCCTTCTTTCCTGGCTTTTCCCACGTCCATATCAGGTTAAAGTCAAAAGGACCTGGGCTCGAATCCTGGCTCCACTGTCTTCTTCTTGGATGACCTCGGTAAGGTGACTTCTTAACCTGTCTGAACCTGTTTCTTCACATACAAAAACAGGACGATGCTCTTTAGCTAAGACAGTGGTCACGAGGATCAAATGAGATAATATGCATCAAACACCTGGCACATCGTATGCGCTTAGTAATGGAAGATATTAATCCTTCATTTGATAAACATTTATTGAGCACCTGTTCTGTGGGGGCCTTGTGCTGAAGATACAGAAACAAAGGGATGTAGGCAAACAAATAAATTGCACTGAAGTATGGTATGAAATATTGAAATCTGAATAAAGTTATCAGAGGACAGGGATGCCCCCAGGCTGATGAGTCCTACATCACTAGAGGGATATAAGCAGACAGCATGGGTACCACTTTTTTTTTTTTTTTTTTGCTGCCTGGTGTCTGGGTATAAGGGTTTGGTGGAAGAGGGACCTCTGAGCTTCGGGTGGAGTTGACTCCACTCCCAGATGGTAAGGATAGCAGTGCATGTGACTAAGCCTGGCCAATGGGAACTCACATCCCAAGGTCTTCTGAGGGACTTGACAAAGGTTTGGGGCTGCTGGCAGGCACCTTGCCTCCTTATAATACTGAGAATGAGGCTACCATGGAGGGAGCAGAGCTGAGGGATATTCAGAGACCCACCCTTGACGACATGGTTGGAACAGCTGGATTCAACCGTACCTGAAGCCAAACTCTCCTTGGACTTTGATGTAAACTGAGCCCCTCAAAAAATCCCCCTTTAGTTTTCATCCAGATCTGCCTGGGTACCTTTCCACTATTCCCTGTGACCCAAAGAATCCTGTAACTGACAACGAAGATGCTGAGATGCTCAGTGAATGTTTGGTGGGAAGGGGGTATGGAAGGAGCTAGATGACCTCCAGAAGCCCTTCCGTTGAGAGAGGCTTTGAGTTGAGCATTGAAGGGGCTGAATTGCTGGTTGTTTGAGGGACAGCAGAACAGAGCGGGCAGTGCAGTGCCCCAGAGTTCCGCCGACTCCAGTTTCCATTCCGGGAGCACTTCCTGGTGCATTTAAATGTGCCCCTGTGTATGAGTGCCTTCAGGGGGTTCCAAAATAGCCTGAAATATAAACAGACTGGAAACCTACTCCTTCTCTTCCTCTCCCTGCTTTTCCTCTCTCCCGGGGTAGGGATGGGGGAAGCTGGTACCGGTGCTGCAGAAGCTCCATTTGGAGGATTTAGAAAACATTTCAAGTTCGGTCTCCTTCTTTCTAAGTCTGGCAAGCCCGCCTGCCTGGGGCACTTTTCCCCCTGAGTGCCAGGCCCAGGTGTGTGGGCAGGAAAAAGCAGCCCATTGTGTTCCAGCTTCGGGTCCTTCCGGTCCTAGGACTTGGCCCCTGCCAGGCTTGGGTTCCCAAGGAAAAGAGGCAGGGAGTGCACTAGAGAAGCGGTGGGAGCTGGCACTTTCCTGCTGATGGAACAGATCCCGTCACGATAAAATTCCAGGCCACAACAATTTATTGAGCAATTACCCCTGGGAGCTAACCAGAGGGACAAAAATCAGGGAACAGAACACGCTTTAATCTGGGATTCAGGATGTTAGCCTGCCATGAACCTGGGGTAGCTGGTTTGAAAGCCAGCTCCCAGCACACCTCCCAAAATTCACACCGTTGTGGGGCCCCTCCCCTGGACCTGCACAGGCTCCATGACTCACTTTTAACCAACAGAACGCAGCAGAAGGGATGCTGTGTGATTTCGGAGGGGAGGTCAGAATCCTTGCAGCCCCCGCTGTCCTTCTCAGGACACCCGCCCTGGGGTGCTCCCTCTAGGGGCCCAGCCACCGGCTGTGGGAAGCCCAAGACACAGGGAGAAATCACAGATAGTATTACGTGTCCCATAGTGTTTCCCCCACCCCACCCAAATTCATCTGTTGAAGTCTTAACCCTCAGCACCTCAGAATTTCCTAATCTAGGAATAAGGTTGTTGTAGATGTACTTAGTTAAGATGAGGTCATCTTGGAATAGGGTGGCTAATCCAATGTGACTGGTGTCCTTATAAATCGGGGAGATTTTGGGCACAGAGACATGCACATGTGGAGAATGCAATGTGAAAATAAAGACAGAGATGGGGGTGACGCTTCTACAATCCAGGAAATGCCAAAGATTGCCAGGAAACCATCAGAGCCTGGAAGGTTCTCCCTCACTTGGACTTTGATGTGAACTGAGTCCCTTAAAAAGTCTCCCTTTATTTTTCCTCTAGATCAGCTGGGGTGCCTTTATCTTTTGTGACTAGAGGAGTCCTATAACTGACAACGGAGATGCTGAGATGCTCAGTCAACGTTTGGTGGGAAGAGGGGACAAGAGGAGCAGATGACCTCCAGGGGCCCCTCCTTCTGTCTCTAGGAGAGAGCCTGGAAGATTCTCCCTCACAGTCCTCAGAAGGAACTGACCCTGCTGACACCTGGACCTTGGACTTCCAGCCTCTGGAACTGTGAGACAGTGTGTGCTGAGTGATGACCTGACATCTCCTCCCCCTGTTTCAGAAATTTCAAAAATGTGGGTACCAGAGCAAAATTATTTGAGGGTTGACATCAGTCAACCTCCCAAATGGTTCAGACCAAGGTGTTCTTAGCCAATATGGGACATTCTTTCCTTGCTCAGGAAAAAAGCAAACGCGCCCTTAATTCAGTGATACCAGAGTTGTTCTTTTGCGAGGATTAGGGTCAACGCATGGCAACAGAGGGCTACACACTCATCGTGTGAGACCAGACTGGCTTGAGTCCGGGGAAGAAAAAATCCATGCTTACTAAATGCAATGTGGGATCCTGGATTGAATCCTGGAATGGCAAAAAGGCATTCACTGAAAAACGGGTGAAACCTGAATAATCTATAGTTTAGTTAAGAGTAATGTACCGACGGTGATGTCTTAGTTTTGAGAAATGTGCCATGGTAATGCAAGATGCTCACATTAAGAGAAATGGAGTGAAAGGTATACAAGGACTCTCTGTACTATCTTTACAACTTTTCTGTAACTCTAAATGTTTTTCAGGATAAAATGTTTATTAAACAAAAAAAGCTAGCATTCACAGTGATGAAATGTGTTTGTCTTTAGACAGGTCAAAGGGGAATTGGCCAAATCCCTTGCTGATGAGGAGGTCATCTCAAAATCAAAAATCCTTCGCCCTCCCAGGTGACAAGTGAGGTAATAGTTGTTGTTCACAGGGTTATGTCAAAGACTAAATGAAATAAAACATGTAAGGGGCTTGGCATAGAGCAAGGAACATGGCAAGCATTCAATAATCATAAGCTGTTGTTGTTGTTTAGTAAAACCACTTCACTAACAGTATCCCCATGATGCCACATCAGCTGGTGTGAGGAGTTTAGAGCTCTGCCAGCCCACTGTGGTTTTGCTCGAACGCACTCTCAAATGTATGAGTTCTCTGTTGCTGAATAACAATATTACCTTTAACTTAGTGTGCTTTTTTGCTTGTTTGTTTTTGAGACAGAGTCTTGCTTTGTCGTCCAAGCTAGAGTGCAGTGGCACAATCTCAGCTCACTGCAACCTCTACCTCCTAGGTTTAAGCGATTCTCATGCCTCAGCCTCCCAAGTAGCTGGGACTACAGGCACCTGCCACCACGCCTGGCTAATTTTTTTTTTTTTTTTTTCCAGTAGAGACGAGGTTTCACCATGTTAGCCAGGATGGTCTCGATCTCCAGACCTCGTGATCGGCCTGCCTTGGCCTCCCAAAGTGCTGGGATTACAGGCATCA
>NW_012108307.1:0-3398 GCF_000951045.1 Mandrillus leucophaeus | reverse complement strand
TAACGAGAACAGCATGGGGGAAGCAATGATTCAGTTACCTCCACGTAGTTTCTCCCTTGACATGTGGGGATTATGGGGTTTATGGAGATTACAATTCAAGAAGAGATTTGGGTAGGGAAACAAAGCCTAACCATGTCAGGCCCTTAGGGTACTGCCCTTCTGATTTCCCAAGGAAGTTTCTGCTTCTGTGGCTTACTTCTTGTATCCCATTGTTAGCTGTTGGTACTCTACCTGTTCATTTATCCCTATTAAACTCAAATACTAACAATTTTCCTATGCTAACATTGTAGTTATTCATATAGACATCCTCTTCCTCTATTAAACCCCAGGGAGTTTGGGTGGGGAGAGGTAATGACTATATGGATTGTTTTAAAGCATGAATTTGATAAAGATTTATTGAGCAAATAAATGGATGAATAAATGAGTATATTGGTAAAAACTAATTTATTGCCCAAGATTTTTAGAAAAAGAGTCTAGGGAAAAATTATTGATGTGTCAAATATTACATACATTGCCGTATTCAATCATAGTAATCCAAGGTCTTGGTGGCCTATGTGTCAGGCATTTATGGGTCCTGATTGAGTGAGTGAGGGAAGTGATAATATCTTAACTGAAACTAGGGTGCAGGAGGAGAAAATGAGAAACTTACTTCTAAAGGAAAAATATGGATACTTTAGGGAGAAAGGAAAGCAAGCCAGAGGCTCTAAAGACTAGCCTCCTACTTGCTGGCCTCCTCCATGTTGGCCTTGCTGAGTGCAGTCTTGCCCCTCAGCTCCTCCTCCTGGGGTTCTTTTTTACCGGCCAGAAAGCCTTGCAAAGCCACTGCTATGCAGCAAAGTACCACCATATTCAGGAGTTCAGACATTAACATTAGAGAGGAGGCTGATCTATTCTAAGCCATAAAACTACTCAGATCTCATGCATTCAGAGTTGTGATTTTAGTATCTGGCAACTGGGAGGTTGCACAACATGAAAAGATGCGTGATAAATGAGGTTCTAATCTCAGTGATCCCCAGCACACATCATGGCCCACAAAGGTCCAAGGCCTACGTATTATTAGTAGCCCCATCTTCACTCCAACGGTGGCCACAGTGAACATGATTCCAAACATGGTAAGTGATATAAACATATTTGTGGAAATTTTGAATAGAATATTCCAACCCTGGATCACAGAGGCTAAGGTGACTTGTCTCCCAGGTGGCGGTACTGTCTCTTCATGGAGATATGAACACCTCTAGCCTTTCTTCTGGCTTCTCATTCTCAACTGCCCAATTCTCAGGATTCTCCAATTTCTCTTTGCCCAGTGGCCTTTAGCAAATGCCAATTAAGGGCAGACTGCCAAAATCTCTGTTTGGGAAACACCTACATTTCTTACCCTTCTCTTCTTTGCTCCCTTCCCCCACAAAAAATAAAACAAACAACAAAACAAGAGAGGTGGGAGGGAGAAGACTCCTTCTGTAATTTCAGATGAACTTCCTTTTACTCTCTTTGCCATTAAGACAACCCATCCCATCACCACTGCCACAACCAGGGTAGACTTACAGTCTTTGTCACTTTCAGATTGCTTCAGCCTCTGGTGTGTGTGTGATTTCTTAGCACCTTTAAATGCCATGGAGTGGTAGGCCCAGGACTCCGGGTCAAGCGGGGTTCATGCCGGGGCCTGAGCCCATCAGTATAATTAGAGTCACTTTAACATACTTATACGTTAGTATAGATAAAGTTAAATTGGATGCTATTCAGATAATTATGCAGCACCCTTTTGAGAATTGGGGAGGACCTGGAAAGCAGGAAATTGAAAGCTGAAGCTCCTCTGGAGAAAATTCTGAATCATGTTTTTACATCTCCGCAGCTTCTCTGTTTGGAAGTTGTTTGCCTGCAGTCATCCCTGCCCAGCACTCAGCACATTTTCAATGAGCATGTGCTGAGCGGTGCATGCCGGGTGCCAGGGTGGGGGGCACCGAGAGAATCTGCAGTTCTTTTAGGGGTTCTGCCAAAACCATTTTAATTTATTTGTTTAACTTCTATGATTTGCTTCAAACATCAATCAAAAAATTAATTTTACTCCTTAAATGAAAACTTGAACATTTTAAACTAAGAGTTTCTCCCTACAACCATTTTAATTTTATTAATTTTTGTTTTGCAGTAATATTCACATAACATAAAATTTACCATTTTAGCCATTAAGTGAAAGAAGCCAGACACAAAAGGCCACATACAGTATGATTCCATTTATATGAGACATCAAAATCTTTTGGGGCAGAAAGTTGACTGGTGAGGGGTTGCCAGGGGCTGAGAGTGGGGAGAAATGGGGGAGAGAGTGCTTTGAGGGGTGCAGAGTTGCTTTTTGGCATGATAAAAATGTTCTGGAGCTAGATAATGGTGATGGTACATGTGCTGTGACTGTGCCACATGCCACTGAATTCTACAGATTAAAATTTGTTTTCAAATTAGATTCACTCAGAATATAAATTTTAATTCATATGTGTAGACAAAAAATGTCATTTCTACCAAGGACCAAATGAATACCATATATATATATATGGAGATATTGGAGAGAGTGGTAAAAAGGTTAAAAGCACAGTTCAATTTGTTAGATTTGCCTAGAACGCAGGCTCTGCCACTCAGTGACCTGAGGGAAGGTAAACAACCTCAGTAGTCCTTCTCTGTAAAATAGCAATAATCCTAATGCCTCCCTTGCAGGGTGGTTCTGGGATGTTTTAAGAGATTTTGTCTAAAATGTGCAGAACAGCTTGGCAGTTAGTATGCATCCAATAAGCAACAGATGCTAATATAAAATGAAAGCATGAAAGGTTGGACACAGGGAGAGACATGAAGTCAGGCTGTGTAGCATGGCAAAGCAAATGCCCTGAGGAGGGAGGGTGAGTGTGGTGCAGGTGAGAGAAGTGAGTACCAGAATTAAAGGTTACAAGCATTTATAAATACAAGTTGAGATCTGCCCATACTAAGAAACGAGAAGTGTAGTGAACAGTATTTTGCCCCACATCTGAGGCATCACTGTGTGCTTTGGGAATGTTGATCAATGTAAGCTTTTCTCTCCATGAGAAGGAAAAGCAGCCTTCTCTGACCTGGCAAAGTTATGGACTTCAGGTAAAGCAGAGGCCAGGTGAGAATGAAGTTGAGACAATATTACTTTTGCAGAATTTGTGTTCTGCCCAATATCTCACAGCCAGGTGAGAATGACTTTGCAAGGAGTAGAATTGGTGAAATTTTCCTGACACACCCTGGCATCTTGGCCCCTAAATGTCAGATTCCAGGTGAGAACAGAAGCGTGTTTACTCAAAGACAAGACCAGGGTGAGGCCTGGCTGCTCCAGCCACTTAGATGTTGAGCATCTGTGATGTGAAGGTCACAGTAGCTTAAAAATTAGTGAGGAAAGA
>NW_012108306.1:0-2157 GCF_000951045.1 Mandrillus leucophaeus | reverse complement strand
TTTTTTTTGAGACAGAGTCTCATTCTGTCGCCCAGGCTGGAGTGCAGTGGCACAATCTTGGCTCACTGCAAGCTCCGCCTCCCGGGTTCAGGCAGTTCTTCTGCCTCAGCCTCCTGAGTAGCTGGGACTACAGGCACGTGCCACCATGCCTGGTTAATTTTTGTATTTCTAGTAGAGATGGGGTTTCACCATATTGGCCAGGCTGGTCTCGAACTCCTGACCTCAGATAATCCACCTGCCTCGGCCTCCCAACGTGTTGGGATTACAGGCGTGAGCCACCACACCCAGCCAGAAGCCCCTGCTTCGAATGGGGCAGAGCAGGGACAGTGAGAGATGCTGCTCTGCCGGTGGGGAGGATGGCTCCCGCCAACATCCAGCAAGCACTTCCTACCCAGAATCCAGGACTGTGCCAAACACTGCATGAATTCAGTCACTGAAGCCTTGTGGCACTTCTAGGAAGCACTGGTTGTTCTAAACCCCCGTTTTGAAGCTGAGGTAACTGAGGCAGAGGAGTTAAGTAACGCCCAGAGTCCACAGGCTGGGCTCTTCCCATAGGACCGCCTCCTGAAACCCAGTCTTGCTCATGGGCTCTCTGGGATCAGATAGGACTTGGCACAACTGTGCCTCAAACTTCCGAGTCCCCACATGCCAGCTCAGGCATAGCATGCCTTGGGAGAAAGGGCTGACAGATTGGAACTGTGTCTAGCCTTTGTTGGGGCTCAGAAAACAGTGCCCCCAAATGGCCTCAGCAGCAGCCTCAGATGCAAAAGTTTTCCTCTGACCTTCTCCTGCCTCCCTCTCTCGGTCCATTGTCCTGGAGGCACCACAGAATCCCTCTTCCCCAAAGCCGGGCATAGAAACCAGAACTCCTTCTCCCCAAAGCCAGCCACAAAACCTAAAAATATGACTCTAACTTTCCCTCCGCCTTTCTGTGTAAAAATTGGTTATAAAGAAATTCTTGGCTGGACGTGGTGGCTCACACCTGTAATCCCAGCACTTTGGGAGGCTTGGGCGGGCGGATCACCTGAGGTCGGGAGTTCAAGACCAGCCTAACATGGAGAAACCGTCTCTACTAAAAATACAAAATTAGCCGGGCATAGTGGCGCCCGCTACTCGGGAGGCTGAGGCAGGAGAATCGCTTGAACCTGGGAGGCGGAGGTTCAAGTGAGCCAAGATTGTGCCACTGCATTCCAGCCTGGGCAACAAGGGTGAAACTCGGTCTCAAAAAAAACATATTCTTCAGGCTGGGCGCAGGCTGAGGTGGGAGGATCACCTGAGGTCAGAAGTTTGAGACCAGCCTGGCCAACATGGTAAAATCCCGTCTCTACTAAAAATACAAAAATTAGCCGGGCGTAGTAGTGGGCGCCTGTAATCCCAGCTACTCGGGAGGCTGAGGCAGGAGAATCATTTGAACTCGGGAGGCGGAGGTTGCAGTGATTGCGCCACTGCACTCCAGCCTGGGCAACAGAGCCAGACTCCATCTCAAAAAAAAAAAAAAAAAAAAAAAAAAGGTTATTCGATCTATTTTGTTTGACTGTAGGTCATAAGACCCCCATTCCAGAGGGTCCTGCCCCACATCCAGGAGAAAGGAATGCTGCTCAGAGAGACCAGGAAGGATCTAGACAGACAGGCCTTGCTGGGTTTCCCCAGTCTATCAGCATTCGATCAGGCCCTTTTTATCCCTGTTTCTCCATAGCTCTCCATACTTTGTTAAGCCCAAGCACAAAATAAAAATGGACAATTTCCCCCTGGATCTTTGGGTCTTCATGCTGAAGGCTCCCGTGTATACATGTTAAATACATTTACATGCCTTCTCTCTAATTAATCAGCCTCATGCAGGTGATTTTCAGCAAACCTCCAGGGGCCAAGGGCCTTGCCCCCCACACTTTTGTTGTTTGCTCACATACCTAGTACATGGAATTTGTTTCTTAACTGTGTGTTCCTTTAATTCATTTATATGATCCATGCTAGTGAACTTGGGAATACAGAACTAAGCTTTATTGAAATTACTGAAGGTGGCTGGGTGTGGTGGCTCACACCTGTCATCCCAGAACTTTGGGAGGCCGAGGCAGGCGGATCACCTGAGGTCAGGAGTTTGAGACCAGCCTGGCCAATATGGTGAAATCCCATCTCTACTAAAAATACAAAAATTAGCCG
>NW_012108305.1:0-1218 GCF_000951045.1 Mandrillus leucophaeus | reverse complement strand
GCGTGCCACCACACTTGGCTAATTTTTGTATACTTAGTAGAGATGAGGTTTCACCATGTTGGTTAGGCTGGTCTCAAACTCCTGACCTCGTGATCCACCACTTCAGCTTTCAAAAGTGCTGGGATTACAGCCGTGAACCACCGCTCCTGCCCATTCTCTTTATTGTCATCCTATTTATAATTATATATATAACTAGCATATCTCAGGGAGTTTTAATCATAATGTCAAACTCTGGAGAAGCCTGACACACCAAAAGAATTGCAGGTTTTGCCAATTCGTATTGCCAGTAACTTAGGTAACCTGAGTGAGAAGAGACTCTGAGGCAACATAAATTTAAGTCAGACTGGGTATACTGATAAGAGTGTTACTTTGCAGGGATTGTGGATTCATGTGGTAGTTTTAATATCTAGGGATGGTTCAATTTGCTTGGTTCAATGGAGGCAATCTTGCAGCAACTGTGGCCTATTGCAACATTGAGATGATAGAAATTCCTTTCTATAAAATAAAGAGATCTAAAAATTCTGTTATAAATATTGAAGTAGATTTATCATATATAGTTCAATTGCCTAACCTCTACGTCCCTAATAAGACATAGAGGCCTCTCCCTTAATGAACCACAGGAACTGTGTAGTAAATTTATGAGGCAAGTGTCAGCATTTTTGTAAAGTTGTATGGTTTTCCTCTATAAGCCCAGATGAAGGGAGGGTTTTGCAATTGAGGTGGGATTCCTGATTTCAGTGAGAACAAATGGTTGTCAGAGCGGTAGAGATCAAGCAACAACACGTAATTACTAGAGGTGGTATATGTAGTTACCATAGGCCGGGAGTGGGCCATGCCTGTAATCGCAGTAATTTGGGAGGCTGAGACAGAAGAATTGCTTGAGGCCAAGAGTTCGACATCAGCCTGAGCAACAAAGTGAGACCCTGTCTCTACCAAAACAACAACAACAACAACAACTACAAAAATTAGTCTGGCATTGTGATACATACCTGTGTTATACACATGGGAGCTACATGGGAGGCTGAGGCAAGAGGATTTCTTGATTCCGGGAGGTCCAGGCTGCAGTGAGTCATGTTTATACCACTGCACTCCAGCCTGGGTAACGGAGTGAGAGCCTGTCTGGAAAAAAAAAAAAAATCAAAAAGTGGTTACCATAGAAAGCGACAAGCAAGTGTGAAAACTTTTTTTAATAGACTAGGAATCTTTGGTAAAAATTAT
>NW_012108304.1:0-1213 GCF_000951045.1 Mandrillus leucophaeus | reverse complement strand
AGAATTCCAGTTTCTTTTCTTGCCAGCACTTAATATTTTAAAAATTTAGCTGTTATACTAGGTGTATAATGTGTGTTTTTTTTTTAAGGAAAAAAATTTATTTCATTCTTCAATACTGTAATTGCTAGTGGAGTGTATGTTGAGTATTATACAACTTCTCCAACCTTAGAATCATTGTACACCGTCAGCTGTTTCCCTGTACCATATGATTTTCACATAGCATTTATTTTTTATGCCAGTGACTACTAAAAAACAGCTTCACCAAGATGTGACATTATTGAAAGGAATGTTGAGTGACCTTATGTTAAAGTTGAATTAGCTAGAACTTGTAGTTTGCATAGTATCTGACAGATGTCACTGTGTTTACCTTGAAAATTTAAAATATTTTGCAGCATCCTGGTGAATTTGATATGGTACCCCAAGGCACCTGAGCACACAATTTGGGAACCGTTGCCTTGGAATATTAATCCTTACTCCAGGGAGTGAAATTTTGGATAATTAAAAAAATTTCTTTTTTCTTGAGATGGAGTTTTGCTCTTGTTGCCCAGACTGGAGTGCAATGGTGTGATTTCGGCTTACTGCAAACTCTGCCTCCCAGTTTCAAGTGATTCTCCTGCCTCAGCCTCCCAAGTAGCTGGGATTACTGGCATGCACCATCACGCCCAGCTAATTTTGTGTTTTTAGTAGAGACAGGGCTTCTCCATGTTGGTCAGGCTGGTCTCCAACTCCCGACTTCAGGTGATCTGCCTGCCTCAGGCTCTCAAAGTCTGGGATTATAGGTGTGAGCCACTGTGCCCAGCCAAAAAACAAAACAAAGAACAAAAAACTCATCATACTTTCTGGATTTTCTACTTCTTTTATAATGATCATATAACATGAGGTGTTATGATTGTATATATTATACATTATGAGTATATATGTTGCATTTACTTTTTAAAATTTTTTTTTTTTTTTTTTTTGAGACAGAGTCTTGCTCTGTCGCCCAGGCTGGAGTGCAGTGGCCTGATCTCAGCTCACTGCAAGCTCTGCCCCCCGAGTTCACGCCATTCTCCTGCCTCAGCCTCCCGGGTAGCTGAGACTACAGGCGCCCGCCACCTCGCCCAGCTAGTTTTTTGTAGTTTTTAGTAGAGACGGGGTTTCACCGTGTTAGCCAGGATGGTCTCGATCTCCTGACCTCGTGATCCGCCCGTCTTGGCCTCCCAAAGTGCTGGGA
>NW_012108303.1:0-2000 GCF_000951045.1 Mandrillus leucophaeus | reverse complement strand
GCCCAAGCTGGAGTGCAATGGCGCGGTCTTGGCTCACTGCAACATCTGCCTCCTGGGTTCAAGTGATTCTCCTGCCTCAGTCTCCCGAGTAGCTGGGATTACAGGTGCCCGCCACCACCTGGCTAATTTTCGTATTTTTAGTAGAGACGAGGTTTCACCATGTTGGCCAGGCTGGTCTTGAACTATTGACCTGAGGTGATCCGCCCACCTCGGCCTCCCAAAGTGCTGGGATTACAGGCGTGAGCCACGATGCCCGGCCCATAAACTTTTAAGTTTTTGACTCTTTTGTAATGACACTTAGCTTAAAGCTCAAACACGTTGCACAACTGTATATTATTTTTCTTCATGTGCTTTTTCTATTAAAAAATTTTCAATTTTTTTTTTTTTTTTCCAACACATTTTTGTTAAAAACTAAGGACACAGACACACACATTAGCCAGGCCTGCACAAGGTCAGGATCAACAGTATCACCGCCTTCCGCCTCCACACCTTGTCCCACTGTAAGGTCTTCAGGAGCAGTGACAGGCACAGGGCTGTCATCTCCTAGGATAACAATGCCAGGACAGGTGTTGTGGCTCACGCCTGTAATCCCAGCACTTTGGGAGGCCGAGGTGGGAGCATCACCTGAGGTCAGGAGTTCAAGACCAGCCTGGCCAACATGGTGAAACCCCCTCTACTAAAAATACAAAAATTAGCCAGGCGTGGTGGCGGGCGCCTATAATCCCAGCTACTCGGGAGGCTGAGGCAGGAGAATTGCTTGAACCCAGGAGACTGAGGTTGCAGTGAGCCGAGATCATGCCACTGCACTCCAGCCTGGGGACAGAGTGAGACTCCGTCTAAAAACAAAACAAAACATAACATAACATTGCCTTCTTCCAGAATCCCTCTTGGAGGAGCTCCCTGAGGCTCTTTTAAACTTTTTTTTTAATAACTAGGCATACACTCTGAAATACTGATTAAAAAGTATAGTATGGTAACATAAACGAGTAACATAGGCATTTATTATCACTGTCAGTATTATGTTCTGTATGTAATTTTATGTGCAAGACGTTTACACAGCTGACAGTGCAGGGGGTGTGTTTACACCAGCACCTCCGCAAACGTGAGGCATGTGTTGTGTTCTGTCCATACAGTGGCTGCGAGGTCACCAGACGACAGGAGTTTTCAGCTCCGCAATTGTCTTATGGGGCCACCGTGGCACGTGGTCCATCGTTGACCCAAATGCTGTTAGGCCGCGCGTGGCTGTAAAACGCACTTGCTGTGGGCTCCCATTATCCATACACTCCGTAGCTGGCTCTGAACTTGCCAGAGTCAGTGTGAGATGCTCATTTCCCGGGCTTGGCACTGCTGAGATTAAAATAAAGCAGGAGAAGCCAACTGTTTCTGGCACTGAGCACGTGCACAGGGAAGCCTGGCTCGTCAGCTGTCACTGGGTAACTTAGGTTTGGGTTTCGTTTAGGTTTTGTTTTTTGCCGGTATGAGGACGCAGAGTCCTTACGCAATTAGCAGGAAGGGCTGGAATTCACGTTGTCCAGCCCAAGTCCCTTTTTCTCCTTCCACGTCGTGCTGTCCTTCAGGCTCCCGACATTCAGCTCTTCCTTCCTTGGATAGGCATGTACGTGGCACCCACGCCGTGCCAGCAGCTCTTGCTATTGTTCTAGGCGCTGGAACACAGGCGAGAGCCAGTCAGGTGCAGCTCCCTGCCTTCGCGAGGCTCTTACATTCTCAAAAGAGTGGTGAGGAAGTCAATCGCACACTGAATGCAAAGGCTATAGACAGACAGGAAAGAGGGCCCAGGGGTTGGGCATGGGCATGTGGGTGGTAGTTTCTAGAAGGACGGTCCACATTGGAGGAGCGGGTCTCCAGGAGGTAAGCCAGGGCATGTGCGGGTCTTGGGGGAGTGTGCCCAACCAAGGAAAGCCCCCACCCTTTCACTCATGTTTTATTCAGCAAACCCCTGTCCATGCCCTAGGCTGGGGCTGGGAGATTTTGAGTCTGTT
>NW_012108302.1:0-1297 GCF_000951045.1 Mandrillus leucophaeus | reverse complement strand
TGGGAGGCCGAGTTGGGCGGATCACTTGAGGTCAGGAGTTTAAGACCAGCCTGGCCAACATGGTGAAACCCCATCTCCACTAAAAATACAAAACAAAAGGCCAGGTGTGGTGGCTTATGCCTGTATCCCAGCACTTTGGGAGCCCGAGGCAGGCGGATCACCTGAGGTTGGGAGTTCAAGATCAGCCTGATCAATATGGAGAAACCCTGTCTCTACTAAAAAAATACAAAATTACCTGGGCGTGGTGGTATATGTCTGTAATCCCAACTACTCGAGAGGCTGAGGCAGGAGAATCACTTGAACCCAGGAGGCAGAGGTTGCGGTGAGCTGAGATCACACCACTGCACTCCAGCCTGGGTGACACAGCAAGACTCCATCTCGGAAAAAGAAACAAAAAACAAAACAAACCAATACATAAATAAAAATGAATACATAAAAGCTTCCCAGGTCATTCTCTGCACTGCTCGGATGCATTTTTGGGGTCAGATGCACCTTTGGGTGGACTCCTTCCTTCGCCACTGACTAGCTATGTGGTCTTGAGCAAGTCTCAGCCTCAGTTTACTTATCTGTGAAAGGGGCTAACAGCACCTTTCTTGTGGGGCTGTGGTGAGATGATGTCTGTGAAATGTCTTTAGAGTGGGCCATCAATCAGTGTTTGCTATTCTAGTTTTTTGTAATTATGGTTTAAAAGTAACCCTGAATCTGCCCACCCAGAAGGCTTTTGATGCTCTTGATAGAAACTGAGGACACAAGAGGAGGAGCGGGGACCAGGGGAGGGGGCTGAATGGTTTAGAGGCATTTCGCATCTCAAAATTATTATTTGCTTGTGCAAAACTTAATCGCAAGCAAGGGCCTGAATGACTTAATTTCTTTGCAGTAGTTATGGCCGTGCTGAAATGGGCTGGCATTTCCTGGGGGTTTGGGGGTGGGAACTGGTTTAAGAAGCTGCTTTATCTAGGCATGCCAAGGCTGAAGCGGGCGGATCAGTTGAGGTCAGGAGTTTGAGACTAGTCTGACCAACATGTTGAAACCCCGTCTCTACTGAAAATACAAAAAAATTAGCCGGGCATGGTGGCGCATACCAATAATCCCAGCTACTTGGGAGGCTGAGGCAGGAGAATCACTTGAACTCAGGAGGCAGAGATTGCAGTGAGCGGAGATCGCCCCACTGCACTCCAGCCTGGGCAGCAGAGCGAGACCCCGTCTCGAAAAGAAAAATAAAAGAAGCAGCTTCTCCTTTATCTCTTCCTCCTCCTAGAAGGGAGGAGTCAGTCGTAGGCTCTTTGGAAGGGAGTGA
>NW_012108301.1:0-1236 GCF_000951045.1 Mandrillus leucophaeus | reverse complement strand
TTTGGGAGGCCGAGATGGGTGGATCACGAGGTCAGGAGATCGAGACCATCCTGGCTAACATGGTGAAACCCCGTCTCTACTAAAAAATACAAAAAGCTAGCCGGGCGAGGTGGCCGGTGCATGTAGTCCCAGCTACTCAGGAGGCTGAGGCAGGAGAATGGCGCGTACCCGGGAGGCGGAGCTTGCAGTGAGCTGAGACCCCACCACTGCACTGCAGCCTGGGTGACAGAGCGAGACTCCGTCAAAAAAAAAAAAAAAAAAAAAAGGAAGGAAGGAAGTAAAGGAAGAAAGGAAGGAAGAAAGAAAGAAAAGGAGCAGGTTGGCCAGGCTTGGTGGCTCATGTCTGTAATCCGAGAACTTTGGGAGGCCAAGGCGGGCAGGTCACCTGAGGTCAAGAGTTCGAGACCCGCTTGGCCAACGTGGTGAAAACCCGTCTCTACTAAAAATGCAAAAATTAGCTTGGCATTGTGGCGCACGCATGCCTGTAATCCCAGCTACTTGGGAGGCTGAGGCAGGAGAATTATTTGAATCTGGGAGGTGGAGGTTGCAGCCACTGCAACTTCCACCACTGCACTCCAGCCTAGGCAACAGAATGAGACTCCATCTCAAAAAAAAAAAAAAAAAAAAAAAAAAGAGAAAGAAAGAAGGAAAGAAAGAAAGAAAGAAGAAAGAAAGAAAAGGAGCCGGTCAAAACTCCTGTGCTAATCAGCAGTAGGATCGTGCTTGTATGAATAGCCATTGCGCTCCAGCCTGGGCAACATAGTGATGAGATGCTATCCCTAAAAAAAACACACATAAGCTGGGTGCAGTGGCTCACACTTGTAATCCCAGAATTTTGAGAAGTCAAGGCAGGAAGCTTATGTGAAACCAGGAGATTGAGACCAGCCTGGGCAACAAAGAGAGACCCTCATCTCTACAATTTTTTTTTTTTTTTTTTTGAGAAGATGTCTTGCTCTGTTCTGCGGCCTGGAGTGCAGTGGCATGATCTCAGCTCATTGTAACCTCCGCCTCCCGGGTTCAAGTGATTCTCCTGCCTCAGCCTCCCTAGTAGCTGGGATTACAGGCGTGTGCCACAACACCAGGCTAATTTTTGTATTTTTAGTAGACATAGATTTCACCATGTTGACCAGGCTGGTCTTGAACTCCTGACCTCAAGTAAAGTCATCTGCCTGACTCGGCCTCCCAAAGTGCTAGGATTACAGGCATGAGCCACCGGGCCCGGCTGCCAATTTTTTT
>NW_012108300.1:0-1231 GCF_000951045.1 Mandrillus leucophaeus | reverse complement strand
GGCGATTAATGGGCAGAAACCAATGCTTTTTTTTTTTTTTTTTGAGACTGCATCTCACTCTTGTCACCCAGGCTTTAGTGCTTTAGTGCAGTGGCTTGATCTCGGGTCACTGCAACCTCTGACTCCCAGGTTCAAGAGATTCTCCTGCCTCAGCCTCCCAAGTAGCTGGGATTACAGGCACCCGCCAACACACCCGGCTAATTTTTTGTATTTTCAATAGAGACAGGGTTTCGTTATGTTGGGCAGGCTGGTCTCAAACTCCTGACCTCAGGTGATCCACCTGCCTCGGCCTCCCAAACTGCTGGGATTACAGGTGTGAGCCACCGTGCCCGGCCCTGCTTCTAGTTAATAGCAGGAAAGCTGTCATAAAATTCTGTTCAAATGACATACTTATAGAAAGGAAACTAGCATAGCTAATAAGGTCATATTGTTTAAATCTTTGATTTGTTTTATGATGTCGTCCTTCAGCACAATAAATCAGCAATTGTCTTGATAAGAATGAATATGGGCAAATTTCTACACTCTTCAGTTCCTGTTCTAGAAAGTCAGTGAAATTGGAAGATACTGTGTGCCCATCCATCAGAGAAGTTATCAGATTTAAAAGGATGATGTCTATGAAGTTCTCAGAGCTCCTAAACATTAGCATGGGTTATTACTATTATTATAAAGTGGCAAATGGTCTTTGGTATGTGTATTGGCTACTAAGGAACTCAGTGTAAAAAAAAAAAGCAGTAAAGGAAAAAAGAGAGAAAAGAAAAGAATCCTAACAACAAAAAAAAATGCTGTGTGAGAATTAGTGAGAGTGAAAAGTCAGAAGACAGAGGTTTTACAGGTTACTGATCAGATGCTGATCTTCCTTCCTTTGAGCTTTTTTGTGTGTGTGCCTGTGCAAATGGGCTGGAAGTTTAATGAAGGCCGTCTTTCTCATGACATATCAGACATTTCACCCTGAGTCATGGCCAAAAATACCACAAGAAAAAAATGGCCCTTCTCATAGTATTCCAACCTTCCTTTTCCAGATGGATGGCATAATAAAAATATTCTTCCAATTATTTCAGAGCCTTAAAAGAGAAAGGGAGAAGACACAGCTTAAGTTCAGTTCTGAAAAGGCATGAAGCTGTCAGTGAAGCTATTTTTGAACAGGATAGCCATTCCTAGTAAGACTTCTTTAAAGAAAACTTTTCTTTCCTGTTTAAAAAAAAAAAAAATTAGAGGGAAGGTAGAAGATTCA
>NW_012108299.1:0-1701 GCF_000951045.1 Mandrillus leucophaeus | reverse complement strand
GAGTCTCGCTCTGTCGCCCAGGCTGGAGTGCAATGGTATGATCTCGGCTCACTGCAAGCTCCGCCTCCCAGGTTCATGCCATTCTCCTGCCTCAGCCTCCCAAGTAGCTGGGACTACAGGCACACGCCACCATGCCCAGCTAATTTTTGTATTTTTGTAGAGACAGGGTTTTACCATGTTGGCCAAGATGGTCTCGATCTCTTGACCTCGTGATCCACCCGCCTCAGCCTCCCAAAGTGCTGGGATACAGGCACATTCTTGGTTTTTCATACTCATCAATCATTCCTTCACACATCTAGTTTCCTGACTGATAACATAAAGCATTGCATTTCTTAGTAGCCATTTAAAATGTAATTCCTAATGAAATTATTAATGACATATTAATGTCATACTTTGACTATATGTTTACGTTCCTAATCTTCCTGGGTCCCTTGGCGTTTGCTATTCTACAGGTCTTAATAAGGGATAGCAAAAGATTGGAAACAAGCTGAATATCCATAGAATGAGGACTGCTTCAATTATGGTACATCTCACAGTGGAATACTAGGCAGTGGTAAAAAATAATGAGGCACTTCACGTTCTGATGTGGATTGATCTTCAAGATTACAGTGATGCCCTGCCTAACAAATGTTTTTGTCAGTGATGGACCACATGTATAATGGTGATCCCATAAGATTATAATAGAGCTGCCCTGTACAGGTATACCATTTTTAATCTTTTCTACCATATTGTTACTGTACTTTTTCTATGTTTAGGTGTGTTTAGATGCATAAATACTTTCCATTTTGTTACAATTGCCTACCGTGTTCTGTAAACGTGTTGTTTAGGTTTGTAGCGTAGGAGCAATAGGCATTACCACATAGCCTAGGTGAATAGTAAGCTGTTCCATCTAGGTTTGTGTAAGTACTCTAAGATGTTCACAGAACAACAGACAAAATTGCCTAAGGCCATATCCCTGTCATTAAGTGATGCATGACTGTATTAAGAAAGACAGCCAGGCTGGGCGTGGTGGCTCACGCCTGTAATCCCAGCACTTTGGGAGGCCAAGGCGGGTGGATCACGAGGTCAGGAGATCGAGACCATCCTGGCCAACACAGTCAAACCCCATCTCTACTAAAAATACAAAAAATCAGCTGAATGTGGTGGCATGTGCTTATAGTCCCAGCTACTCGGGAGGCTGAGGCAGGAGAATCGCTTGAACTCAGGAGGTGGAGGTTGCAGTGAGCTGAGACCCGCACCTTTGCACTCCAGCCAGAGCAAGACTTTGCCTTAAAAAAAAAAAAAAAAAAAAAAAGACAGCCAAATGCAGAATAGACTACAGAGAATGATTTCTCTTTTGTTATAAAAGGGATGTTAGGACATGTATTGGTTGTAAAAGCATGAAATGCCTCTGTGAGGATATATCCAAGAAGGAGATAACATCTGTTGGCTGTTGGGAAGGAAATTGTGTGGCTGAAAGACTGTGTTGAGGGGGAGAATTTTCAGTGGTAATTTATACATCTAAATACATCAATGTGTATTTCCTAAGTGTGAGGACATTCGCTTATATAACCACTATGCAATGATCCAAATTTGGAAATTTAACATGAATATACTATAATCTACAGCCCATATTGAAATTTCAGTTATCTCAATCATGACTTTACAGCCATTTTTCCCCCAGTTTAAGACTGTTTTAGTTCATTCAGGCTGCTCTAACAA
>NW_012108298.1:0-1231 GCF_000951045.1 Mandrillus leucophaeus | reverse complement strand
TCTTTTACTTTTTATTTTTATTTTTTTGAAATGGAGTATCACTGGCCGGGCACGGTGGCTCATGCCTGTAATCCCAGCACTTTGGGAGACCGAGGTGGGTGGATCACGAAGTCAGGAGAATCAGACCATCCTGGCTAACACGGTGAAACCCCGTCTCTACTAAAAAAAAAAAAAAAAAAAAAAGCCAGGTGTGGTGGCAGGTGCCTGTAGTCCCAGCTACTCAGGAGGCTGAGGCAAGAGGATGGTGTGAACCCGGGAGGTGTGGAGCTTGAAGTGAGCTGAGATCACACCACTGCACTCTAGCCTGGGTGACAGAGCGAGACTCCATCTCAAAAAAGAAAAAAAAAAAAAAAGAAATGGAATATCAGTCTGTCCCCAGGCTGGAGTACAGTGGCACAACCTCAGCTCACTGCAACCTCCACCTCCCAGGTTCAAGTAATTATCCTGCCTCAGCCTCCTGAGTAGCTGGGACTACAGGCTGCACTACCATGCCTGGCTAATTTTTGTATTTTTAGTAGAGACGGGGTTTCTTTCACCATGTTGGCCAGGCTGGTTTCGAACTCCTGACCTCACGTGATCCACCCTCCTTGGCCTCTCAAAGTGCTGGGATTACAGTCGTAAGCCACCGCGCCTGGCCTACAGTAGAACTTCTTTCAAAACTGGAACCAATCCTCTCAAACCCTGCCACTGCTTATCAATTAAATTTATGTCATATTATAACTCTGTTGTTGTCATTTCTTTTTTTTTTTTTTTTTTGAGACGGAGTCTCACTCTTTTTGCCCAGGCACTATCTCCACTCACTGCAACCTCTGCCTCTTGGGTTCAAGTGATTGTCCTGCCTCAGCCTCCCGAGTAGCTGGGATTACAGGTGCCTGCCACCACGCCTGGCTAATTTTTGTATTTTTAATAGAGATGGGGTTTCTCCATGTTGGCCAGGCTGGTCTGAAACTCCTGAACTCAGGTGATCCAGCCCGCCTTGGCCTCCCAAAGTGCTGAGATTACAGACGGTAAGCCACCGTGCCTGGCCCTTGTTGTCATTTCAACAGTATTCACAGCATCTTCATCAGGAGTAGATTCTATCTCTAGGAAATCATTATTTGCTCATCCATAAGAAGCAACTCCTCATCCATTCAAGTTTTACATGAGATTACAGTAATTCAGTCATATCATCAGACTCTATTTTTTGTGGGTTTTTTTTCTTCTTTTTCTGTGTTTTTTTTTTTTTTTTTTT
>NW_012108297.1:1145511-1176472 GCF_000951045.1 Mandrillus leucophaeus | reverse complement strand
GACCAGTTTTGGTACTGTTTTTAATTTTTATCTTCCTTCAGAGGGACCAACTTTTTTTTTTTTTTTTGAGAGGGAATCTCACTCTGTTGCTCAGGCTGGGGTGCGGTGGCACCATCTCGTCTCACTGCAACCTCTGCCTCCTGGGTTCAAGCGATTCTTGTGCCTCACCCTCCCAGGTATCTGGGATTACAGGTATGCACCATCACACCAGGCTGACTTTTGTATTTTTAGTAGAGATGGGGTTTCACCATGTTTGCCAGGCTGGTCTCGAACTCCTGACCTCAAGTGATCTGCCTGCCTCGGCCTCCCAAAGTGCTGGGATTACAGGCGTGAGTCACTGCACCAGGCCAGAGGACCAACATTTTTGATATTAGTTTCCTATTTAAAGGCAGAGATATTAATGAGCATGCAAATAGCTATTGCAATATAAAATGTATGCACATCTTCCTGTAACACACACAAACTTACTGCCCAAGATAAAATAAAAACTGAATAATTAATGAAAAGGAAATTCAGTGTGTCCGTAGTACAGTAAATTATTCACTTTGTTCTCAATTATCTTTAATTGTGATTTCGATAGTTGTATAAGATGGAGAGAGAGAGGTTGTGATGGGAGTTATCCCGAATCAGAAACAATGAATGTGTTTGCTCTTCCCCATTTCACCTCAGAGAACCTGAGCAGTCTGAGGACCAGGTTCAAAAAAAAGTCTCTGTTGAGATCTGGGTCATCTTTTCTCTAGAGCCTCTGCTTCCTGGTCACCCAGCCTCAACCTGGCAATGTCTGCCTAGTAATAAAAATAATGGTGTTTGCAGTAATATTTATTGAAATATTGTTATGTGCTAAATACCCTATACAGTGATCCTTCAGTATCTGTAGGGGGTTGGTTACAGGAACCCTCCATGGCTACTAAAATTCACAGATGCTTGAGTCCCTTATATGAAATGGCATAGTATTTGAATATAACCTTTGCACATCCTCCCATATACTTTAAATCATCTCTAGATTACTTATAATACCCAAAACAATGTAAATGCTATATAAGTAGTTGTTATAGTTATTGTTTAGGGAATAATGTCAGGAAAAAAGGCCTGTACATATTTAGTGTAGACATAAATATCCATTTTGCTTCCTCAGGTATTTTCTTTCTTTCTTTCTCTCTCTCTCTCTTTCTCTTTCTTTCTTTCTTTCTTTCTTTCTTTCTTTCTTTCTTTCTCTCTTTCTTTCTCTCTCTTTTTCTTTTCTTTCCTTTCTTTCTTTCCTTTCTTTCTTTCCTTTCTTTCCTTTATTTTCTTTTCTTTTTCCTCCCTTCCCTCCCCTCCCCTCCCCTCCCTCTGAGTCTAGCTCTGTTGCCTAGGCTGGAGTGCAGAGTGGCTCACTGCACCCTCTGCCACTCAGGTTCAAGTGATTCTCCTGCCTCAGCCTTTTGAGTAGCTGGGATTACAGGCGTGCACCACCGTGCCTGGCTAATTTTCGTAATTTTAGTAGAGACGGGGTTTCGCCATGTTGGCCAGGCTGGTCTTGAACTCCTGGCCTCAAGTGATCTGCCCGCCTCGGCCTCCCAAAGTGCTGGGATTAGAGGCATGAGCCACCGTGCCCAGCCTTCTTGCTAAAATATTGTCAGCCCACAGTTGAATCCATAGATGTGGAACCCATGGATAAGGAGGGCTGACCGTATGCATTTTCACTTTAGGCCCCCAACAACACTTTGACGTAGTCTTTTGTTTGTTTGTTTGTTTGTTTACAGATAAAAGAACTGAGACTAAGAGAGAGAGTAAGTTGGTATCACCCCAGCTGGGAAATGGCGGAGGGGCAGTTCCAGATTCCCTGTGAGCTCCCTCCCTTCTGTGTGGAAGGAGCTGACATTCTCCATGGGTTCTTCCAGGGAGCTTTGATTCCCATGCCTGGTAAATGATCTCCCCCATACCCGGAAGGGAAGCTTTGTGTTATTTGAGGGAAAGGAAGAGGCTTCGAAGAAGAAAGGAAGAAGCCACAGGGGAAATCATGGAAAGCTCTCAGGCTGAACTAGTTTATGCTATCAAATAGTTTTTTCTCAAGAGCTTGTCTTGGTATCATTGTACTGAACAAATATTAGCAGATTAAAAAAATGATAACATTGACCTTTTTTTTGGTAAAATATTGCACCATTGACAGCTCCAAATATAGCTCTTCTTATACTTGCGTGGCCACAAGTACCAGTTGCCAAACATTTTCAAAAGTGGACTGGAAGCAGAACAGCCTTAGTCTTTGTCATTTTCTTAAAAACAAAAGAAAACACCCTTCTCCTGCCTTCCCCAAACCATTCAGTTGAGTCACCTTGTTTTACGTGCTGTTGGCCAAGAGCTGGGCTGTCAGCATCATCCTGTGACAACTAAGAGTTCTTAACTTTCTGGCCATCAGGTTTTTCCTCTCATCACTGCATCTCTTCTCCTTCACAAGACCTCATTTCCCACACCAAGGCATGAAGGTACAAGCCAGAGTTATGACCCCTGTCTTGTCAGTATGAAGTTCTAGAATATATGTATGTATTTTAAAGCTCCTCAGGTAATTATGATACAGGTAACCTGGCGCCAGAATGGTGTTTGGGACATCCTTGTTTTTTTTATTAATGAGGAAATTGAGGCCCAGAGTGATAAGTAACTTGTCAAGGGCCTTCCAGTTCCTAATCTAGGCTCTGGATGCTGAAAATAACCCAGATAGAAGCCAGAGGAAGCCCATCGGTTCGGCATAGGCCGGCCTCCTGGGGCACAGAGCAGCATGAGAAGGGAGGGTGTGTGTCTGCCGGGGGTGCGTGGAGAATACTCAGCCCAACGTCTTCTATTTCCGTTCATTATCACCCATCTTCCACAGCCTTCAGATCTGTCATAATCTGATCACATGATTTTTTTTTTTTCAGATGGAATCTCGCTCTGTCACCCAGGCTGCAGTACAGTGGCGTGATCTTGGTGCATTGCAACTTCTGCCTCCTGGGTCCAAGCAATTCTCGTGCCTCAGCCTCCCAAGTAGCTGGGATTACAGGCATGTGCCACCACACCCGGTTAATTTTTGCATTTTTGGTAGAGGCGGGGTTTCATCATGTTGGTCAGGCTGGTCTCGAACTTCTGACCTCAAGTGATCTGCCTGCCTCAGCCTCCCAAAGTGCTGGGATAACAGGTGTGAGCCACTGCGCCTAGCCTCACATGAAATTCTTTATGGTATCCTATTGTTCTCAAGATCAATTCTCTCTCTCTAGCATTATATACAGGTTGAGTATCCCTTATCCAAACTGCTTGGGTTCAGAGTGTTTTAGATTTTATATTTTTTCAAATTTTGGAATATTTGCCATATACTTACTGGTTGAACATCCCTAATTCAAAAATCTGAAATCCAAAATGCTCCAGTGAGCATTTCCTTGAGCATCATGTGGATGCTCAGAAAATTTCAAATTTTAGAACATTTCAGATTTTCAGATTCAGGATACTCAACCTGTATGAGTCCTTTCCAGACCTAGCTCCTTGCCTGTTTTACTCCCTTCATTTTACCCCCACAGCCCCCTGCCCCGAAGCCAAACCAAACCACTTGCTCCTGCTTGAACACACACAGCCTTCACACCTCCATACCTTGCTCACAGCAGTCCCTCCTTCATGAGCTCATGCTTCAGGTGCTCCTGTAGTACCTGGGTCTCTTCTTTAGAGTCCCTGTCATCCAGTAATGATTTGTTCAGTGTTTACCTAGAGATTGCCCACAAGTAAAGGGGCTACACCTGTCTTGTCTGGACCTGGATAAAAGCAGTTTTGATTGGGTTAGCTATGAGGGAGAAAGACCAAAACCTGATTGAGTGGGTTTAAGAGAGAATGGAAAGAGAACTACAACCAGTGATTAGAGACAATATTCAGTAAGTTTCACTGTAAAGGGGAACAGGGAAATGGAATAGGATCCAGATGGGGAAGTGGGGTCAAGAGAGGTTTTTAAATTTTGCTTTTTAACATAAGAGAAATAACAGCATGGCTGTAGGCTCGTGGGAATAATGTAAGTATGTGGAGCAGTGTTGATGATACAGATGGGAATTTCTGAGTAATGTATGAGTAGGATGAGTGGATATGATGCACAAGGGAAGGGCCAGACTTAAAGAGAGTGTGGCTTGGCCATGTGCAGTCATGTAGCGATCGTAGAGTACCCAGGCTCCAATGCTGGATGGTAGGTAGAGGTGGCGGAGCCTGGGGAAGTTCTGATATTCTTACTGAAATCAGAAGCAAAGTTACCAGGTGAGTAGGGGAGGGAGGTGTCAGGGGTAAGGTGATTGGAGCAGGTGTGAGGTCAATGTCTAGGACAGAGGGACCGCATATGGATCAGGGAAATGTAATATGGTTGCTGGGTAATATTAAAGCCCAAATGAGGTTAGTGGTCATGATTTTAAAGTGAGACCAATCAACATGGTTGAGTGTTTTTCTCTGGTTGAGTTAGTTGCACAGATGCCAGCTGAGAATACATGGAAACACAGACAGACAAAATCCCTGCCCTCGTGGAGATTATGTTTCAGTAAGGGCAGATAGCACTGGACCAATAATTCCTTATTTAATAACAACATGATGATTGCTGTATTGGTCAACACAGAGGGTAACAGAGCATCTAACAGGGGTGCCTGTCTGAAGTGAGCCATGTATATACTGAATGAAGTCCTGGAACTATCCAAAATCTTGCCTTCTTTTTTGTTTGAATTGCAAACTGTGTGGTGCAGTAGCAGAGCAGTAACAACATATGCTATAATTTTGTGTGTCTTAGTGATCTGCTATGACTTTCATGCTTATTGCTATATAAGCTGTAAATCAACCAGGAAAAGTAGCAGTTGCCCAGTATGTGAGAACCATGTAAATGGACCTAACCCAAGGCAGGAAGGACACTTGAGGAAAGTAAGCAGTATGTATAAAAGGCATGAAATATATCCACTCTCTCTCCTGTTCTATCCCCTTGTCGTTTAATCTTCCTAGATGTGGGCAGTTGCTTAAAGATTCATGCTGTGGGATGAGAGAACACATCTTTCTGCGGCTCATATGCAGCACAATAGATGGTGGCTTAGTGGAGGGAGGTAGATGGCAGAGAGGAGCTGCTGGTTATTTTAAGTATAATAGAATTTAGAAGATTTTAATAGTAAGCAGAAACCCTTTGCTTCTCAGCTTGCAGTCTCCAACACCCTTGAAAATGTTCTGATTTTGAAAGAATTGTGGAAACAGTACCTACGTGGAAATCACCTCTGAATCTT
Source organism: Mandrillus leucophaeus (assembly GCF_000951045.1). Taxonomy (NCBI): domain Eukaryota; kingdom Metazoa; phylum Chordata; class Mammalia; order Primates; family Cercopithecidae; genus Mandrillus; species Mandrillus leucophaeus. The sequence goes on along the minus strand of NW_012108297.1, from coordinate 1,171,235 downwards.
GAACCTTGTATACCCAAACTTTTCAAGGGAAGATGTAAGATTTAACTGAGGTTCTTTGTGGTGCTATTCCATGAGATAAGTAGCCGTAGAGGTCCTTGCCCTGTCACTGGCAGCCCTTAATCAGACACACACACATGTGCGCGTGCACACACACACACACATTCATTCCCTCTCTCTGTCTCTCTGATCTGGCTGGTCAGAGAAACACTCGGACTCTGGGCCAGCAGCATTAGCACCTGCCACAAGCTCGTTAGAAATACAAGTTGAGGTCAGGCGCGGTGGCTCATGCCTGTAATCCCAGCACTTTTGGAGGCCAAGGTGGACAGCTCACAAGGTCAGGAGTTCGAGACCAGCCTGGCCAACATGGTGAAACCCAGTCTCTACTAAAAATACAAAAATTAGCTGGACATGGTGGCACACGCCTGTAATCCCAGCTACTCAGGAGGCTGGGGTGAGAGAATGGCTTGAATCTCGGAGGCGGAGGTTGCAATAAGCTGAGATCACACCATTGCTTGTACTTTACCCTGGGCAACAGAGCAAGACTTCATCTCAAAAAAAAAAAAAAAAAAAAATTATGTATATAAAGTTAGTTGGTCCCTCCCCAGACCTATTGAATCAGAATCTCCTAGGCTGGGGTCCAAACTTTACTAAGATCCCCTTCCTTAGATTGTATCCTGGCTCTATCACTGTCAAGTTTTCTTCATCTGTAAGATGGAGATCATAATGGTACCTACCCCCTACCTACACTTGTGGTGAGTATTAAATGAGTTACTGTGTATCAAGTGCTTAAAGAGGGCCTGGCACATAGAAAGCTCTTAGTCAATGGTAGCTCTTATTGTTATAGGGCACATGAAAATGTGAGAATCAGTGATGCTATTGATCTCACACCATAGTCCTTTGTTTCCAGCTTATTTATGAAATAATATCAGAAATAAATTACTCCTGCTTCTGCAGCTCCCCATGAAACTAGAGAGGTGTGAAGAAGCAAGGACAGCTGCAGTCAAACCCAGAGAATGAACAAGGCTTGGTTTCAAGAAGAGCTTTCCTAAGAATTTAGAGATTCTCTACCTTGTCACTATTGACATGTTTGACATTTAGGGCTGGATTGTTTTTGTTTTTGTTTTTTTTAAGGCAAGGTCTTACTTTATCACCCAGGCCGGAGAACAGTGGTGCGATCTTGGCTCACTGCAGCCTCCACCTCCTGGGCTCAAAAGATCTTGCTACCTCAGCCCCACAAGTAGCTGGAACTACAGGCACATGCTACCACGCTTGGCTAATTTTTTGTAGATACAGTGTTTTGCCTTGTCATCCAGGCTGGTCTCAAACTTCTGAGCTCAGGTTATCCACCTACCTTGGCCTTCCAAAGTGCTGGGATTACAGGCGTGAGCCACCGTGCCGTCCTGGATATTCTGTACATAGGCAGTTTCTGTGCATTGTAGGATGCTGAGCAGCATACCTGACTTCCACCCACTAGATGCCAGTAACATCCTTCAAGTTTTGGGTTGCAACGCTCAATAATGTCTGAAAACATTGCCAAATGTAGGGGGTCAGAGTGGGGAGGGGAGGCAAAATCTCTACCTCCTCATCAGAACCACAAGTTTATAGTGATGAAAAGTGTGGGTGTCTTCAGAGGGGGTTATCAGGGAGGGGACCTTTTCAGAAACAGAGCATGGCATTCATGCATGGGGCAATAATATGTGCCAGTGCTTACTGCTTGTCAGGCACAGTTCCAATTTTGCATGCAGTACCTCTTTTAATCTTTACAACAAACCTAGGGGACAGGTACTATTTTCCCTACTTTATACATGAAGAAACCAAGCTTTAGAGAAATTGTCACAGTGGTAAGTGATTTAACAGGGATTCAGTCCCAGGGCCATTTTAGCCATTATGCTGTATTGCTGAGCCCTACATATATGTGCTTCTCTCTCTCTCTCTCTCTCTCTCTCTCTCGTTTTTTCTCTCTCTCTCATTTTCTCTCTCCCTCTCTCATTCTCTCTCCCTCCCTCCCTCCCTCCCTCTCTCCCTCTCCATCAATGGGGCTGTAGGCCTTTCCCTATCTATCTTCAGAACCTGGGAAGGACTAGAGAGGAGAAACAGTCACTAATTGGCCAGAGCCCAGAACTGACTTTCAAAACACTTGAGCTGACTGCAAAAGCAGACATGAAAGCACAGTGCCTTCTTCCACGTTCTCTCTCCTCACCCCAGGTGTCACCCTCTCCCAAGAAGCCTTCACCCTGTGTTGGCTTCCCCCTCCTCTCCTCAGTTCCCTGGGGGAAAATCGCTCCCCACTGCCCACCCTGAGCCACAGCCCAGCACCCAGATATCAAAGACTCTGCAGCTGAGAGACTAGGGGGCAGTTCTCACCATCAAAGGGAGCTGGTGGGGAGGTGGGGCAGGTGGAGTGTGAACAGGACTCTGAGTTCACTGACAGGATGACATTGTCTCCTGATCCGAGGGTCACTTTGCATTTACTGAGGCCCTATGGAGAGTCAGCAACTGGCGGTGGGTTGTAGAGAGCAGTGCTCTCTGGATCTCATCTCTCTGTTTGTAAATTGAGAGGGTGGGGCCACATGGTGTCTAAGAGAGGGTGTACCTTACGAGGCAGGAGTTTCTCAGCCTGGTTTTGCATCAGAATCATCTGCTGAGAGAGAGATGCCTGCTGTCTGGCCCCCATTTCTGATGCAGTCGGATGTTTAAGATCTCAGGTGACTGCAGTGCGCAGCCAGGGTGGAGAACCACTGTACTTGCCTGAAAGGGCTTGGGGTTGGACTGATCTGGTGTTGGAGTTCTGGCTTTATCACTTGGAAGTCCCAAGGCATTTATTTAATGTCTCTGGGTCTCAGTTTTGCAAATCTGTAAAATGGAAATTATGACATCTACCTCATAGGAGTAAAACAGGAAAATTAGGTACATTGGTAAAGTGACACCCAGGGCAGGCTGTCAGTGAGTCTCCACTCCCTTCTGACTTTCTGTTAGGCAGGGATGTTCCTCACCTGTTGATGGACACGTGGATTATTTCTGCCTTCTGGCTATTGTGAATAATACTGCTATGAACATGGATATGTAAGTATCTGTTTGAGTCCTATCACTGCTCTCAATTCTTTTGGGTAAACACCTAGAAGTGGAATTGCTAGAACAAATAAGTTTATGTTTAATGTTTCCTTCTGTTCATCACATCCTCTTTTCCACCCACAGGGCTTTGCATCTGTGAGTCCCTCTGCCTGATCTTGCCTCCTCTGAACCTTGCTCAGTTGACTTCTTATCGTTTAAGTGTTAGCCTAAATTCTTGCTTCTTCTGCAAAGCCTTCTCTGGTCCCCCAAACTAAATTACCCACTTTTTAATCTCACTTATATTATTGCGTTCATTTGCTCTGTAACACTTTCCATACTTTGTCATTATATAGCAAGTAACTTACTTTTTCAAACTCCTGTTAAACTCCCAGTTCTGAGCTCAGTGGCTGGTACATAATAGCAGCTCAATGAAACTGTCTCATAAAGTCTCGGCTCTCCTGACACTCACGTTTATGACAAGCCGAGGCTGAATGGGATGCAGAATGATGGTGTAGGTACTACGGGCAAGGGAGTAACTTGGAAGGGGAGAAAGGAAAACCAGAGTTTTGACTTTCAGCTTGTGTTTTGATCTGGCTAAAAGGACGTGATTCATTCGAGTTCCTCCTGATAGGATGAACTCTGCTTCCAGGGCACAGGCAGTCAGCAGGGGCATTTAGAATGTGGGCTCTTCCTGCCTTAGATTGTATCCTGGCCCTATCACTGTCTAGTTTTCTTCATCTGTAAGATGGAGATCATAATGTTACCTACCCCCTACACTTGTGGTGAGTATTAAATGAGTTACCATGTATAAAGTGCTTAAAGAGGGCCTGGCACATAGAAAGCTCTCAGTCAATGGTAGCTCTTATTATTATTATTTATTAACGTTCACTCTGATGCTATAGAGATATAGATTATAAGCGAGGGTTAGAGAGCTCTGCCAAGTGCTTCCTTCTGTCGAGCACTCAGGGATGGCTCTTGAAGGGGGCTGTCCATCTCTGTCTCTGATCAGGTCCAGGATTAAGGGAGTTTTACTTTTTGCTTTTTAGCATCCTTCTAGGACTGTTCTCTGTCATATAGTTAGGAGGGGGTCACTACAATCATTATCAACACAGTGTACCAAACAGGGAAATCAGGACAGATAGGAGGTTGTGTCTTCCACACAGAAGCTGAAGGAGCTCTGGACTCTGCCTCTTCCCATCCCTGGCTGCTAGAGCTTGGGTTTGTGATCCAAGCATGGGCAACAAGGTACTTCTGCCATGGAATCCTGGGTGGTCTTGATAGCTTCAGGCATAGGTGTAGGGTCATATAGAGGTTCTTCTTGGCCTCTATGGAAGATTCAAGGGTCCAAGTTATGACACATGTCTGGTGGTGGCAAGTATCCAGGGGTGGTGATGCCTGTGGGAGCATCAAAAACCAATCAAAAACCATCGCTAGGCCAATGGTTGGTTTTTGATTGCTTTGTTCTGTTTTGGGATGGGTCTATTTTATTTTACAGTAAGAAAATATATATAATAACAAAATCCAATAGGAATTCAGTAATTGTTTCTTTAAATAATGCATTTTTGAGCTCTAACTCATACTGTACAACTCACCTATTTAAGGTATACAAGTCATTTGTTTTTAGTATATTTGCAGAATTGTGCAACTATCCCTAAAATAAATTTTAAAACATTTTTATTCATAGAACCCATTAGCAGTCACTCGCCTCTTCCCCTTGCCTCCACCCCCTACCCCATGCAACACCAGCCTGTTTACTTTCCCTATAGATGATAAACTATTCTGCAATCAGGATTTAAGATGTACCTTCCTTCCATGAACGAAAGGTTCCTGCTTATATTTTGTATTCAGGTTATCTATTGTTGCATAACAAATGACCCCCAAATTTAGCAGTGTAAAACAAAACATATTTATTTTCTTACAGTTTTTGTGGGGCAGGAGTCCAGGTACAGCTTAGCTGGATCCTCTGCCCCGAGATCTCTCACGAGGCTGCAGTGTGTTGGTCAGGGCTGCGATCTTGCTTGAAGGCTCGACTGAGGAAGGATCTGCTTCCAAGCTCACTCATGTAGTTGTTGGTAGAATTTGGTTCCTTGAGAGCTGTTGGACTGGGGGCCTCATTTCCTTACTGACTGTTGGCTGGAGGAATCCTCAATTCTTTGCCACGTGGGCCTCCCCAACATGGCAGCTTGCTTTATCAAAGCCAGCTCAAGAGAGAATCTGCTAGCAAAACAGAAGTCACAATATTTTGTACACTAATCATGGAACTGACATTCCCTCAATATTGCTATATTCTTTTGGTTAGAAGCAAGTTACTAATAGGGAAGAGACTACACAAGGCCATGCATGTCAGAAGGTGGGGAGCACATGGACCATCTTGGAGGTGGCATAGCCTGTCCTGCAGGACCATCCCTGAGGCCTGTCCTGCAGGACCATCCCTGAGTTCTCTAGGCTGCTCCATATATTTTTTAATTCCTGCTTTTGTTTTTGTTTTTGGCTTGAGCTAACCAGAATCAATGACTCTTGTTTGCATCCACACTGCCATACTTGTTTGTTGCTTATGATTCTGTCATCTTGTGATTCTGGTTTCTATTGATTTAGCACCTTTCTCTGTGAGGTATGAGCTACTTGGTAAAGTATTTGGCATTACCCATTACTCCTTTTATCCCCTCAAAGTCACCAGTTCTGTGTCTGAATATTTCATTACCTCAGAACCAGCTGGTAAGCATCCATCTGAACACTTGTTTGAATATGAGTCTTCACAAAGATCATAGAAGAAAAATTAAGAACAGAATTAGCACTGTCAAAATAGGAAAACTGAATCCTGTTAATGGGAGAGCCCATAAATCTCACATTCATCCCAGAATGTGTTTTTGTGGTTTTTCCTCATTTAAGTCATGACCAGAGGGTTGGTTTCCTCCCCAGAGCTTCAGGAGAATTTAAGCATCAGAAATCCAGTGCAAGCTCGTTTAAGCAAGAAAATGAAGTCTGTTGGCTCGGGTAACTGGGACATACTGTGGAGGCTCCCAGGATCAAAAGAAGAATGACAGAGCTCCTAGGTCAGCAACCAGTGACTCAAGACAGGTTTAGCTCTTGTGGGCATCTTCATTGTCTTCATGTCTCACTTTCTTGGCCTCAAGATTTGCTGTTGTAATCAGGTTTTCTCAGCTTGGTAATATGTAATGTTTGGTAAACCCTAGCTTAGACTTTGAGCCAGAAGAGAGAAAATCATTGGTTCAGGTGTTTATTCTCATGTCCCGGAAGACAGGGCACTATGCTAGGCAAGGGCCAGGTCACATGGCCAAATTCCAGTTGTTAGAAGAAGGACCATGGGAAACCAACAGCCACTACTGCACAGAACAGGCGCTGCTGTGAACCATTGTCGATGCCATAGGGATAGACAGAGAACCATGCAAATGACCCCTAAATTATTGGAGATTCCCAAAAGGACAAGACAATGTCAGTGGTAAAGGCCTGACTGGCAAATGTAGATTAGAGTGATCCTTTTTTAGACAATTGTCTTCATGGAGTCTTGGAATTAATTTTATTGCACCCAAGGTCCAGCCTACTGGTGAAATAGAATCACACTGAATTTTTCCATTCTAGATTTTACTTGTTCCCTGACTACTTGATAGTTAAAACAGAGACAAGAAGGCCAGGGATGACAAGGAAAATGACTGTCCATTTCATGGACTCATGACCAAGGTTAAATTACAGTAACAAAGGAGGCCAGAGCTTTTTATTTGCTGCCGCATTCTGTGATTCATGGGCAGATTGTTGTTTGTTTTTTGCTTTTAACCTTTCAAGTAAGGAATGATTTGTCATGTTCATGAAACCCACATATATTCAGGGACCGCTTATTCTTAGAGTTAAGGGTAAATCTTGTTTTTAGAACCAAATCAATATAGATTGAGATCAAGATTGGTCAAACACTTCTGGAAGATGTAATATTGTGCTCTCTTTAAATATGTTTATTGACACCAATAATGGGCACTGCCACTTAGAAATATGCTCTTCATATATCTCTCACCCTTTAATGGGTGCCAATTAAGAGGTGACGTAGAGCTCAATCTCCGCCCTGCTGAGAGTGTACGTGTGAGATTGAATTGCGAATGTACATTGACATGGTTGTGACTTTGCATCAAGACTGGCAAGAAACATTAGCAAATAAAAGATTTGCTGTAGGGAAAAATATTCAAAGGTCAAAGTTTGCTGAAGAAAGTTCTCTGCTTATGCATGGTACTTGGATGCTACAAATCAAAAAGGCTGCCTCCTCTCAAGTTGTTGATTCTTCATGTCGCAGATTTCTCCCCTGACACCATTTCACGTGTGTCCCTGTTCAGGAGAGAAAAAGCATGGGGGATGTTTGAAAGCTCGGGGACCATTGTTGATGTTGTCCCTGCTTGTGTCTTGCAGCCTACTTCTGCTTCCTCCTGGCCGCTCTGGGTGTGACAGCTGGTGCCCATCGCTTGTGGAGCCACAGGTCCTACAAGGCCAAGCTGCCTCTGAGGATATTTCTGGCTGTCGCCAACTCCATGGCTTTCCAGGTGAGGATGGAGGGCCCTCTCTGTGTTGGGGGACCCAGTGCAGATGGCAGTATGGGAGGAGGGGAAAGATGGGCTGACACCCCTCCATCCCCGTCCTAGACTCAGTGTTCAGGCCCCAAGCACGCCCAGTCTATCCCAAGTTTTTATCTCTTTGTAGCTTTTAGATACGGTAAAATGTCCCCTGGGGGGTTTTGTGCCCTAAGGCATGCTGAACTACTGAGGAGAAAGGAGATTCCTCTATCCAGAGCCCATGCTGTGAACATACCCTGAAAGCCTCAACATTTGTCCAGCCCTAACCAGGGGCCAAGTTCTGTGATAAGCACACTGGTATGCATATAGTATTTGATCCACACAGTAGCCCTGTGAACTAGATGCTACACGTCTCCATTTTACAGATGAGGAGAATGAGGTTCAGTGATGTAAAAGAACCTGCCCAAATCACATACCTAAAAAATAGTACGTTCAGGGCTAGGCGAATGCAGGCCAGCCTGACTCCAAGTTATTGCTCTTCCAAAACCTAGTCCTGAAGTAGCCCTGCAAGGTCCTCGTGGAAAGATTATTCCATCTGAAGTTTGAAGACTCAGGGATTTTACTGTGATGGGTGCTAGCTGTGAATCACTTCCTCAACTTCAGTTTCTTTATCCGTAAAAATAAGAACAAAACTTCATTCTCAGGGTTGTTATAAACTCAGTGAAAACTGCAAGGGGCTATAAAAATGTAAGAGACGGTCATCACTGTACTAGGATTGGGCTATATTCTTTAGGACTATTCCAGTCCTAGGCCATTCCCCACCTCCTTGGGTACTTTCCTTGGGTACTTTTGGTTTGGTCATGGATCTCTGTTTTCCCAATTCCTAATCTGAGTGAGAACAACTTGTTTTCAAAATTTCTACCCACATATGAGTGTAGATGATTCTGGGCCCCGTGCATTTTCACTCATTGGGAAGGAATCGTGATTGCCAAAAGTGCTGTAGAGTCCAGGGAAACAGGTGACCCAGGAGCTTCCCTGTGGCCCTCAGACACACAGCTCACGTGGCCACGTCTGCCATGGGCTTCCCACTCCTACGAGACAACCTGATGCGGAATATTTCTCTAAGTGCTCTTGTAGCTCAGAATTCATTTCCTTATTTTAGGCTTCTCTCATACAGTTTGACTTTTCCTAAGGTAAATAGGATATAACACGATGGGTCAATTAGGGAACACAATTGGTGATGTGTATATATACTGCTTGTAATTCAAGCACAGTCAGGAATTAGTACTGAGGTTCTAGGAAATAAGCTATTAAGCATAAGGGAGCAGTTGGCAGCTTCCTGGTTCCATGTCCATGTGTTCACCACTGGTAGTGTGAACTATGCTGTACTTTATTTTGACTTCAACCATCTTATTTCAGTGTTGTGCTTTCAAAATAATAATTGACTTAGGTCTTAGATGATGTTCAGGACCTAACTTGATAATTTTTATTTCTTGTGTTCAAGCAATCCTTTCTTAATAGCCTCCAATGACACACTCATGTAGTTATAAAACATTTCATTATTGGACTTTTTTTCCAAGATAAGTAACTTGTAGCTGAAGCTTAAAACTCTGATTTTTTTTTTCTCATGAAACTATTTGTTTATAACTCAAAATTTGAAAACCTAAGTTTTCTTAACAAAACACCACATAACAGAATATTAGACTGTGACTTAAAATTTATTTTAAGGAGAAAGTACACTGTAGATAGAAGTACCCAGGTCCTAGAATAAATTCTTGGCTCTGCCATTTGCTAGATGTGAGCCTTTCTGCAAGTATTAGTTCCTTTATCTGCAAGGGGGGCAATAATAATATTTGCCTCACAGAGTTGCTGGGAAGATAAAATAATGAATAAAAAGTACTAAGCTTATGGTAGCACCTGGTGAATATTGTTCTCACCTTCTCTTTTATGAGAATTGATATATTGTTTAATTGGTTTCTGTATGCTAATGTCTGTCATATAGAAAACAATACATGATTGTTAGGTAAATTAAAAAAATGAACAGCTTTAAAATATAGTTTTAGAAACCATCAAATTTGAACTATGCATACTTTTTCAAGGCCCACATTTGTAGTGGATTTTTAAAATTCATTCAACAAATACTTATTGAGCACCTACTATGTGGCAGGCACTGAGAAGGCACAGTGAGAATAACAATGAGCAAAGAGTCACAAGCTTCACCTTCATGGAGCTTTTCTGTCTAGCAGGATACTAGAATCCCCACAGTTTCCCAGTGGAAATTTCAGTGTTTTGTGGGCCTGGGGTTTTATAACAATGTCACGTAGACCTAGGTGGAAGGTACCTCTATAAGATCAGCATAGGGCCAGTTTCCATAACATGCAGAACTGTGTCAGTGGGAGAGCACCAGAACAGAACTAGAACTAGTCAGTGTCTAGAACAGTTTATTTAAACCACTTAACCCTGTGAGGAGAACAGCCTGGGGAAGTGAAAAAATGCTATGATCTGCCAGTGTAGAGTGGTGACTTATAACCCTGACTTAATGCAGTCGTTGATTTAGTTGCCCTTTGATAATCCATGGGTTTTTAAAGATAGTTTCAAAGATTCTCTCTCTTCTCTCCTTCGGTCATGCTGTTGGCCAAAATGGACAAGTCATGCCATAACTGTCTCTGTTTGGGAGCAGCAGGGCTTTTGCTAGATGCTACAAACAAGACCTTGAGCATTAAGAACAGTGTTCTTAAAGTTGAGACTTAAACATTTTAAACTCCTTTTCTTTTTCTTCTATAGAAGATGTATGTGTGGGGCTGAGAGGCAACGGTATGAAAGGTGGAGATACTTTTAGTTTAAAAAGATGATGATGGGCTGGGCGTGGTGGCTCATGCCTGTAATCCCAGCACCTTGGGAGACCAAGGCGAGTGGATCACCTGAGATCAGGAGTTCAAGAGCAGCCTGGCCAACATGGCAAAACCTTGTCTCTACTAAATACAAAAGTTAGCCGGGCATGGTGGTGCATGCCTGTAGTCCCAGCTACTTGGGAGGCTGAGACAGGAGAATCACTTGAACTCAGGAGGCAGAGGTTGCAGTGAGATGAGATCATGCCACTGCACTCCAGCCTGGGTGATAGAGTGAGACTCCATCTCAAAAAAAAAAAAAAAAAGAAAAAAAAAAGATGATGATGAGGCAGGAATGCCTGACAAGGAGCTATATAAAATCCTCTGTCCCCTCTGAACCCTTGTATTCAGCAAAGATCCCCTGAGTTCCTCTCTGGTCTATCCTCCTTCCTTGCCAGTAGGATGAAGTCAACCTAAAGACTGCTTGCAACTTCCTTATAATTTGCTCCAAGTCAAAGATGGACCCAGGTGACATATTCCTGTTCTCCAAGAGTTAAGTTTTCACAGGCAAGAGCCAGGATTCGGATTTGTGCTGTCACGCTCATGCATCTGCTCCTGCTGGCTGCATCTGGGTCTCTCACGGATCCAGTCCAATCAAAAACACCTACAAGATGCTTCAGCCCACTCCCTCATGGCTCATATTTCCTCATCAAGTCATGGTAATGAGGCATTGGATTGAGAGCTGGAAGAGAACTAAAGGGATTTAGCTTAAATTCTGTATTTTACAGAGGAGTAAACAGAGAATACTAGTGACTTCTCAAAGTTCACACAGCTAATTAGTGGATAGACTGAAAGCCCACTTTCCTGATTCAGGCCACCCATTAGATATTCTTATATGCTGTCCTACAGCGTGATTTCTAAACAATACAGAATTGAGTCTTTTTTTTTTTTTAATCCTCTCTGACAGTCTGTCTTTTAATTGGTGTATTTAGACCATTCACACTTAAAGTAATTATTGATATAGTTGGACTAATATCTACCAAGTTACCAATTATTGATATAGTTGGATCAATATCTACCAAGTTTCTGTTTTCCATTTGCTGCCCTTTTTCTTACTTTTAATTTGTGTATTCTACTCTTTTTCTATTTTTATGTGGTTTCAATGCACCATTTTGTATAAGTCTATTTTCTCTCCTCTCTTAACATATCAATTATACTTCTTTTTAAAAAATTTTTATGGATTGCCCTAGAATTTGTAATATACACTTACAGCTAATCTAAACCCACTTTCAAATAACACTATACCACTTCATAATAGTATCTGCAGTAACACAAGGACCTTATAACAGTCTATTCCCAATTTCTCCCTCCTGTCTTTTAAGACGTTGTTGTCATTCATTTTACGTATCCATAAGCTATAATCACTAAACAAATTGTTACTATTCCTATTTTGAACAAATTGTTATGTGTTAGATTAAGAATAAGAAAAATAAAAGTTTCTATTTTACCTTCACTTATGTGGATCCGGGTTTCTGATATAATTTTCCTTCTCTCTGAAGAACTCCTTTTACCATTTTCTGCAAGGCAAGTATACTGGTGACAAATTCCCTCAATTTTGGTTTGTCTGAGAATGTCTTTTTTTTTTTTTTTTTTTTTAGAGACAGGATCTCACTCTGTCACCCAGGCTGGAGTGCAGTGGAGCAATCGTGGCTCACTGCAGCCTTGAACTCCTGGGCTTAACCACCCCTCCCACCTCAGCCTCCCTAGTAGCTAGGACTACAGGCACATAGCACCACACCCAGCTTGAGAAAGTCTTTATTTCTACTTCATTTTCAAAGAGTAATTTTGCTGAGTACAGAATTCTAGGTGGGTGGATTTTTCTGTTTTAATATTTAAATATTTTATTTCACTTTCTTCTTGCTTGCACGGTTTCTGAAGAGAAACGTAGTATAATTCTTCTCCTCTCTCCTCTATAGGTAAGGAGGGATTTTTTCCGCTCTGGCTTCTTTCAAGATTTTCTCTTTGTCTTTGATTTTCTGCAGTTTGAATATGATAATACCTAAGTACTAGCCAGGCATGGTATAAACCCTAAGTGTAGGGTTTTTTGGTGTGTATCCTGTTTGGGGTTTTCTGAGTTTCCTGGATCTACGGTTTGGTGCTTGTCACTAGTTTGGAAAATTCTCAGCCATTATTACTTAAATATCTTCTTTTTCTCTTTTATCTTTTTTGAGATGGAGTCCCACTCGGTTGCACATGCTGGAGTGCAGTGGTGTGATCTTGACTCACTGCAATCTCTGCCTCCCAGGTTCAAGCGATTCTCTTGCCTCAGCCTCCCAAGTAGCTGGGATTACAGGTGTGCGCCACCACACCCAACTTATTTTTGCATTTTTAGTAAAGACAAGGTTTCACCATGTTGACCAGGCTGGTCTCGAACTCCTGTCCTCAAGTGATCCACCTGCCTAGGCCTTCCAAAGTGCTGGGATTGGGCCAGGCGTGGTGGCTCAAGCCTGTAATCCCAGCAGTTTGGGAGGCTGAGGCCAGTGGATTACGAGGTCAAGAGGTCGAGACCATCCTGGTCAACATGGTGAAACCCCGTGTCTACTAAAAATACAAAAATTAGCCAGGCGCGGTGGCGGGCGCCTGTAATTCCAGCTACAACATGGTGAAACCCCGTGTCTACTAAAAATACAAAAATTAGCCAGGCATGGTGGTGCACACCTGTAGTCCCAGCTACCTGAGAGGCTGAGGCAGAAGAATTGCTTGAACCTGAGAGGCGGAGGTTGCAGTAAGCTGAGATCGTGCCACTGCACTCCAGCCTGGTGACAGAGCAAGACTCTGTCCCAAAAAAATAAAATAAAATACAAAGTGCTGGGATTACATGCATGAGCCATTGGGCCATTGCACTCCAGCCTGGGGAACAAGACTGAAACTGTCTCAAAAAAAAAAAAAAAAAAAAATTAGCCAGGCATGGTGGCACGTGCCTGTAGTCCTAGCTACTTGGGAGGCTGAGACATGATAATCGCTTGAACCTGGGAGGCTGAGGTTGCAGTGAGTTGAGATTGTGCCACTGCCCTCCAGCCTGGACAACAGAGCAAGCTCCGTCTCAAAAAAAAAAAAAAAAGTCATTGATAATGCCCCTACAAAGTAGGTACTATTATTTTACTCATTTGATAGGCTAGAAAACAGAAAAGTGGTTATGTAACCTGTCCAGGGACATTCGGATTTATGTGACAGTTTTATGTGACAGAAGAGGGGTTGAAATGTAAGCATCTGGACTCCAGAAGTCACCCTGTTACTGCTGTGCTGTAATGCAATAGTCCTCAGCCTTTGTGGCACTAGGGACCAGTTTCATGAACGACAATTTTTCCATAGATGGTGGGGTGTGGGGATGGTTTCAAGATGATTCAAATACATAACATTCATCATTAGATTCTTATACCAGTCCGTGGCCCGGGGGTTGTGGACCCTGCTCTAATGCCTCTCCCAGTGTCCAAATACACATTTATCCTTTCATTCAGCAAATACATGTGTTAAGCATTGTTCCAGGCACAGGAGAACAAGACAGACAAGGTCCCTGTCCTCATAACGTGTATACTACAGTAGGAGAGAGCGCAAATGAACATGTGAGCAAATGAACAAACAAATGTATTCAGAGAGAGAAGAATATAAAGAATTAAACAGAGTAACGTCACATGGAGGGCACCTTTAGAAAGTGTGGTCAGAGAAGACCTTGCTGAGGAGGTGGCATTAGTGCTGAGACCTGAAGGAGAGGAGGTTAGAGGGAGAGCATCCAGAGGGAGGAGTCAAAGCAAATGTAGGAACTAGGATGCTGTGTTCAAGGAGCAGAAAGATGGCCAGCATGGCTGGTCCATGTGAGTGCAAGGCCAGAGTGGGGGACGGGGGCCACATCAGTGCAGGGCTTTATCAGGCAGAGTTCAGATATTGTTCTACATATCACGGGAAGGCACTGCCAGGTCTTAGGCAGGGAGTGACATGGCCTCATGCATTTCCATGGCTTGAGTAAGCCTCAGACCACAGTCAGGAGACCCCAAAGAGTTTGTGCCAGGTTCAGGATCATAGGCCATCCCCCAAGGCTGGGTCTCTGTGGGGTGTGCCTGTCAAGGAGGGAGACTTGTATGCGAGGCAGCATCCTCAAGTACAGCTCGTGCTGTTAGCAGCAGCATGCAGTGGCAGTTGTGTAGAAGAGAACAAAGCACCAGAACTTTAGTGCAGCTCAGGAATCCTTAACCTTATGTGGCTCTCTGTGGCTTCTAAGTCTCCCTTCAGAAATCCTGTTTCAGTGTTGCCACCTTTCCTAGCCATGAGCCCAAGCTTCAGAAGTGGTCCTGACCCGGATGTCCTGACAGGTTTTCCTGGTGTGATTTTGGAAGGTGATTTGCACATCATGCCTCACATTGTCTTCTTCCACAGCATTTCACTGTCCTAGGCACATTTGGGACATTTGGAAGTCATGTGCAAAGAGCAAATAGCTTGGTGGTCTCTAAGCAATGATGCCGTACGGTGATTTATCAGTTCATTAAAGCATTGTCATTCCATGCATGCTGCATTGTAACCCCTTCCATCACGCGGAATACTCCGACAGCCAAAGTGGTGCAGGTGGGAGGTGGCCTAGCGAGTGAGCGAGAGAGCAAGGAAGAGAGAGAGAAAAGAAACCAGGAAACTCTCCAGAGGCTGCTGAGTGGGGTACGGCATTTTCTTTCTGCACTTACCTGGTGGGATTAATTATACTTTCTACCAACAAAAATGAACCGATTTTTAAGGTGGAAAATAAAAAGTGAACCGATTTTTAAGGTGGAAAATAAAATTTCCCCACCCCTAAGATGCCTTACTTGCTTATTTGTTGGGGATCTAGGTCAGTGAAAGTAGGTGAGATGAGAGAAATCACCTGAGAAAATGAACCTCAAGGGGATGAAAATGTGACAGTCTGAGCAAGAGGGTGATTAGACAGATGGACAGACCAACCAACGGGGCTGGTCTGTTTCTCACAGCACCGTCTCCAGATACGCTGGGAACTCTTTAATGCAGACCGTACCTGCTTTGTACAATGGGTATATTTCTAACCACTTTAAGGCGATTAGATTTTTGTAAACCAAAAAAACCACAATACTTTAAAGAGTTTTTATTTAAAGAAATATTTGGTAGAGATAATTTTTATAAACAAATACTATCAGATTTTATGTTAATTTAGCCTGGCATCTGTATTGGAAGAAAGATACTGTTGTTGAAGGTGAACTCCGCATGCTGTCCTGTCAATTGGGAATCTATTTGGAAACACATTTTCAAGCTTTGTGTTTCATTCTGTCTGCTCTTCCTGAAGATCTTTAGAAGTGCTGCACGCAGTGAACCTCCTTAATCATGTATTTTCTCCCAACCTTTCTTTGTCTTGGAACCGCAGAAGGTTAGAGCTGGGATCACAGGCGGTTAGAATTGGGGAACCTTAGAAGCCACGAGTCTAATTCTTTTCCAACAGCTGAATAAACTAAGGGCCAAATGTCTGAGCTTATTTTGTTTATTTTTCCCAAACCATCTCCAAAAATGTTTATGGACATTGAAGAACACTGTATTGCAATGCAATTCTTTGACAGGTCATTTCTCCCTGTACCTGTCACTAGCCATTTGGGCTGAGACAGCACAATGTCATTGCATATTCTTTATTCCATTGCTAGCCTGCCAGACACTCTTACGTTGCTGCTTTCTAGATTTCCCAACCCACTGATTATTTTGCATTTTGGATGATTTCTCCCCCAGCTGCCTTCATTTGCATTTTTCCGAAATCAAAACTCATTGTGGTAATTTCTATTCATACTTCTAACCTCTTTAGATCCATCTGTGTTATTCCTCTGTCCTCAATGATGTCTGCAGCACCTCCTAATTTAGTACCAATCAGAAATGTTATTAACAAAATGTGTAAGCTTTGTTCCCAGACATTAATGAAGATATGAAATGAAACAGATCTAACAGACACAGTGAGGCCTTCTGTTAGTGGCCTCTTCCCCACCCCCTTATTAGATATTGAACTGTTTTTCATCATTGGTCCTTGTTTATCAAAGTTCAGGCTTTTCAATCATCGTGTTCCAATTCCTATTAATGCCAGCCAGC
Organism: Mandrillus leucophaeus; assembly: GCF_000951045.1. Classification (NCBI taxonomy): domain Eukaryota; kingdom Metazoa; phylum Chordata; class Mammalia; order Primates; family Cercopithecidae; genus Mandrillus; species Mandrillus leucophaeus. The sequence goes on along the minus strand of NW_012108297.1, from coordinate 1,154,725 downwards.
GCTCTTGTCACAGGATTATCTCAGGAATGCCGCCTCAATGCCGTATCAAGCTCCAAAGATACATGTCTACAGGAGTCACTGAATCAGCAATTTTAATTAATGATAATATTTATGGAGTTTCAGATGCCAAATGGAAATTTCTAGCTTTGTTTTTAAAAACTCTTTTAGAAGGCAGAAACATTTGATTATTTTTACCTTCTTCCATTTGAATCTTTCATAGCGTTTCATGTAAATCTGCTGTTTAATTACCATTACATTTAAAAGTGCGTAAGCCACTATGTGCTTGTGAGGAACACAAGTAATATCTAAGAAGTGGCCCTTGGATGAGGAGCTTATAATCTGAAAGAGCTGGCTAGACTTGTGTGCAATAAAGACTCTTATAAAAAGACAACGTGGAGTTAAATTGCTCAAAAGTGTCACACTGACTCTTAGGGCTGCAGAAATTTGAATATGGGCTAGGATCGTTGGACAAAGCCTACGGCAGAAGGGGAGATTTGAGCTGCACGTGAAAAGGATTTGTCTAGGCAGAGAAGAAAAGGAGGGTAGGGACACATCTGAGCAAAGGTAGGGAGAGAGGAATGATTAGAATATACTGTAGGAGGTCACAGCATAGTTAGAAAATCACCCAGATTGAAGAAGTAAGCTGACAGGGTATAGTGTGTTACAAATCTGGCTACCTGTGTGACGTGTCTCATTGGATGTCTCTTAGGCTTCTCAAACTCAGCATGCCCCAATTCAAAGTTGTGACTCTACCTTCTCCCCGAAACTGTTCTTCTGTTCTTCTCCTAGCTTTCCCACCAGAAGTCTGGGTGTCATCCATGATTTCTCCATTTCCCTAATTATCCCTCACCAATTTTTAAGCCAATCCCTTTAGTTCTACCACTAAATTACATCTTTAGTCTGCACACTTCTCATTTTTACCACTTTTTAGTTCAAGATCAACTTTTTCCTAGGCTACTGCAAAAGCCTCCTGAACTGGTCTTCCTGATTCAATGCTTGCCCCTCTCTATATTGCAGCCAGAGAGAGCTTATTGGAAATTAAACTACTCTCCAGCAAAATAAATAAATAAATAAATAAATAAATATTAGCATTGTATTTGGAATGAAATCCAACCTCATTATTATGTTCTATGGGGCCCTGCGTGATCAGGGCCTTGCATACCAGTTCTCTGTGTCCACCCCAAGTTGGTGTACTTCAGTGTAATTCTGACTATAACCACCCAGGGTGAACATCAGATCCCACAAGTTAAAGGCTGAGTGCTCCACATGGCTGCCCCCGCTTCAGATGCCTGCTGCAAGGGTTGCAGGACAGTAGTGGGGTCCTCAGGCTACCTGTACTTCTGAATGACCAGTGGTAAGTTTGGGGTTTCCACAATCTCCTTAGGTTTGATAATTCACTGAAACAACACACAGAACTCAAGAAAGTGCTATACTTACAATTACAGTTAACCCTTGAACAGAATGGGTTTGAACTGTGCAGCTTCACTTAAACGCGTGGATTTTCTTCTGCCTCTGCCACCTCTGAGACAGCAGGACCAGCCCCTCTTCCTGTCAGCCTACATTCAATGCGAAGATGATCAGGATGAAGACCTTTATGATGACCCACTTCCACTTAATGAATAGGAAATATATTTTCTCTTCTTATGATTTTCTTTTTTTTTCCCCTGGATCTGCAAAGAGTTATTGATTCAAAGTTGCCACATGGTGGGGGTACAAACATTCATCAGTCACTGTGCATGCAATTGGTGACATTTTCATGTGGAGGCAATTACCACCACAGATATCTTCTTTCATTAAAAAATAAAGTAAAATTTTCAAAGCCTCTTACAGGCCAAAGGGCTAAGAACAAGATCCTCACTCAAATACTCAAGAGTTTTCCTGAGGAAAACTCAGGAGTTGGAAACAGCCTTGAACATTTTCTCACTGGCCACAGCAAATAACGCTAAAGTCATAGAGCTTTGGCACCGACAGCATCAACATCTGCACAGGAAGTGGCCCCTCTGCCCAGCAGAAGGGAACATGATGCCTGTGGGAGCCGCGGGGAAGCATCTGAGAACTCCAGGGCCTGGAGTCAGCACAGAGCTGCTAAGCATGGTGTGGGCTTGTGTTAAACTGAAAAGGTGGGGAGTGGAGATTTGGGGTGACCAGTGGTTCCCACCACAGCCAGAGGCAGCAGACTCAGAACTGTGGGACCCAACATGCCTGGGTGGACAGTGGACAGAGGACGGTGGCAGAGGCGCCTGTGGCTAGGCTGCTGCCCCTGCTCTGGAGGTTGCCTCAGACCCGAGACCCCAGGACAGCAGTAGCAGAGTGTGAGATGGGCCATCCCAGCAGCCAGACCCTGCATAGGGTGCCACGCACCCTGCCCTCCACATCCCGTCTTACGACTGGAGGACGCCTCTGTGTCCTGGACGATGGACATCAAAGCTGTGTCCGGCCAGTGTGTGCAATATCCAGAGGAAAAGGACTCTTCCCAAATGGAATCCTCCTCAGGGATGTGGCAGGGCTGTGTCTATACAGCCTCTGCCCTCAGCCCCCTCAGCCTTCCCACGCACCCAGGAGGACCTCTGTGTCTGTCTGGGGGACCCCTAGCACTCGAAGAGAACCAGAGGCTCTGGCTGGAACACCCCTAAGCATGCTCTGGATAATACCCAGCAGGCTCAGACATGGGCCTGCCTCTCACCCCAGGGGTGTTCCAACACAGGGCCCTGTAGAACATAATAATGGGGTTGGATTTCATTCTAAATATAATGCTAAGCCACTGATTTATTTATTTATTTTGCTGGAGAGTAGTTTAATTTCCAATAAGCTCTCTCTGGCTACAATATAGAGAGGGGCAAGCATTGAATCAGGAAGACCAGTTCAGGAGGCTTTTGCAGTAGCCTAGGAAAAAAGTTGATCTTGAACTAGAAGGTGGTAAAAATGAGAAGTGTGCAGATTCAAGATATAATTTAGTGGTACAACTGAAGGCATTGGCTTAAGGATTGGTGAGGGATAATTAGGGAAATAGGGACACCCAATGAGAGATGTCACACCAGCATCTCCCAGGAAGAGGCCGGCCTAGAAGCTAGGCATGCAGATCCCACTGTTGGGCAAGGTCAGAGGCACCAGAGCCGAGTATCAGGAGGCACTCATTCTGCAGGCCCTTGAGATGCCAACTCTGGCCAGAAAACGCAGAGCACAGGTGCCACTGCATCCCTACAATCGGGAGCAGAGCAGACTCAGCCCTGCCCTCTGTGCCCACCCCACTGGGCAGCAGAGGCCATCCCCATCCAACCAGGGTGTCTGATCAGGGTCACACTGAGTCCAAAGTCTCTTCTCCCAGGACTTTCAGGGTCTCCTGATACCGGGTCTCCTGATACCAGGTCTCCTCCTCACTGCCCCAGCCCCAGCCCCAGCCTTGAGGCTTGCCTGGGCCCGCCCTGGCACGTGGATCCTACTTATCCCCAGCTGCAGCCTCTCCCCCAGGGAAGCCGTCTTGTGAGCTGAGGCAGATCTGAGAGGCTGGGACCAGGACTTGAATAAGATTGGAGAAGGTTCCTGAGGGCTGCTGTTCCTCAGCGGACTGGAGTTTGCCTTCTGGTGTGTTTATGAACACATCTCAGGTTCAGGCTGGGTGGTTTTTAAGAGGAAGTGGGAAAAGACATTTGCCTTTTCCATCACCTTAAAATCACCGGAGACCCAGCCCTTGGGTGTGAAATCCACTGTGGCCGCCCCCAGCAGTGGTGAGCCAAGTGTCGGCCTGGCTGCCCTGAGAGCCCCACGCAGCCGCTGATGGAGAGCCTGACACGGGATACCGCCTCTCCACCTAGGGGCTGCGACGCCTGCTCTCCACATAGGGAGAACAGACGCCAGCCGGCAGTCACACATCTTTTTCCTCCCTGGCCAGCTCAGAAGTGCTTTGGCCATGGTGGGGTGTGTTGCGTGGAGCGCTGGCTTCTCAGGGTGGTGGGTGAACGGTCCCAGGAACTAAGAAAAGGCCATTGTGTAGGTAGCATGGTGCTAGGACAAGCCTGGTACGAAATGAGGTCTGAGACACATGATGCTATAATAAAGAATATATCTGGTCTTCATGCCTGGATGGCAGGTCCACCAGCACCTGCAGCAGGCGCAGACCAAGAGCTGCATGGGCAGCTCTCAGCAGGAAGTAGGTGATCCTGAGGGCACTGCCCTTGTCCTCATGAGTGCTCTGGATGCTCATGTCCTCAGGACCCGTGGCAGTGGTTGCAATAGAGCTGGGGCAGGTCCATCATGGCCTCGGTCAGCACGGACAGGAAGCCCAGAGTCTCCACAAACAGGGCCCAGTCGATGGACGGGTCCTGATCTAGCCTGTCATGTCGGCAAAGGCCAAGACACACTCCACATAGTCCAGGAAACTGCTCCGGTGCCAGGAGTGGTGAAGATCCAAGGATTTTATGCTCAGCTCCTTTGCCATGTGGATCTTAGGGCAGAGTTTCACCATCAGCAACATGGACAACATGATTATGCTCTGCTACAAGAGAGGTGACTCAAAATGCCTTCCAAACCAGAAGAATGTCAGTAAAATATTAGCCACCAGTAGCACCAGACACACCTAGATAGAGAACCCATCAGCATTCTGAGTCCTCTGGATGTGCCTGCACTGCAGGATCTACAGGACCACCCCTCCGAAGACCATGGCCCCAGCTTCCCCCCGGGAAACCAGCTGGTGCAGTGGCACCAGAAGCCAATCTAGGTCTCTGCTTCTATCCGGAACACTTGTGTTGCCCTGTTGGCTAGCCAATGCCCACCTCTCTAATCACATGGCTGGTCTTTCTGGTGATCTGCTCCCATCCTGAGGCTATCTAGGGACCCATGAAAGTCACCACTAGCGTAAGAGTGGAGGAATTTCCTATCACTCAGGAAATTCCAAGAGTTTTTAAAGCTCTGTGTCAAGAACCAGACACAAAGACCAGATATATTCTTTATTATAGCATAATGTGTCTTAGACTTCATCTCGTACCAGGCTTGTCCTAGCACCATGCTACCTACACAATGGCCTTTTCTTAGTTCCTCAATTGTTACAAGTCCTTCCCTCTACCTGGGACAATTCCCCTCTTCCTCCCACACCTCTGCCACCAACTCCTCTCAATCTGAAGATGACCTAGTTAAGAATGGCCTTGCTGGCCAGACGCAGTGACTCAGAGCTGTAATCCCAGCATTTTGGGAGGCCGAGGCAGGTGGATCACCTGAGGTCAGGAGTTCGAGACCAGCCTGACCAACATGATGAAACCCCCGTCTCTACTAAAAATACAAAAATTAGCCACGCCTGGTGGCAGGTGCCTGTAATCCCAGCTACTCAGGAGGCCGAGGCAGGAGAATCACTTGAACCTGGGAGGCGGAGGTTGCAGTGAGCCAAGATCACACCACTGTGCTTCAGCCCGGATGACAAGAGTGAGACTCCGTCTCAAAAACAAAAACAAAAAACAAATGGCCTTGCCTATATTAAGGTCCTTTTTTGTTCAGCTCCTTTATTGGCTTCACAGCTCTAATCCCAGTCTAAAATTATTTCACTTATGTTGACTTGATTTACTTTATGTTAGTATTTGTCTCCTCCATAAACTATAAACTCTTTGAGGACACAGCCTCAATAGTCCTGTTTGTTCTTTATCTTCTAGTGCATACCGGTCAGTAAATATCAGTCAAATTAAGGATAAAATGTGGGAAAGATAAGGTTTCTTCCAGCCGAAGAAACCTGTCTGATTTTCAAGAAGAGGAAAAGTTTAGATTTTATAAGAAAAGTAATATACAGAGATTGTCAAATAATAAGCAAAAGAATGATAGATTTTGGGGAGCATGAATGGAAAGAGGATGTTACCAGTATGCCAAATGTATTGTGGAGAGGAAAATTACTGCAAGAGGGAGGCAGTTAGAAGGTTATTACAGAATCCAAGCAAATTGATACAAGCCTGAACAAGGGTGGTAGAGTAGAAATGGAGTGGAAGGGGAAAAGCTGAGATTGTAAAGAAGAGTGCCCATGAAATTTTTGTTTTTAGCTTTCACTTTTATTTTGAAATAATTTTTTCAGGTCTTTTATTTTGAAACTTAGAGAAAAGTTGCAAAAAATCATGAGCTTGTGTATAGCCTTCATGTAGATTCACCAACTCTTAGAGTACTGCTCATTTGCTTTATTCCCTTGCTCTTTCCTCTGTACATGCATGTGCATTCTTATGTATTCTTTTTTTACAAATCATTTGGGAGTAAGTTATAGATATCATGCCCCTTTATTCCCAGATACCTCAGTGTGTATTTCCTAATGACAAAGACACTTTCACATAGACAGAGTACACTTACCAAAGTCAGGGATTTAATGTTGATACCATGCTGTATCCAGGATTCTATAATAGTTCAGGGTCCATTTGAGGATTATGCATTACAATGAATTATAATGTCTCTTTAGATTCCATTCATTTGGAATAGTTCCTTGTTTTTTTAATTTTATGCCATCGATACTTTTGAAATGTACTGGCCAATTAAGTTGTAGAATGTTCCTCCATTTGGGTTTGCTCATGTGATTAGACTCAAACTCTGCGTTTTTGGTGGGAGTACATTAGCATTCTTGTGTCCTTCTCAGCATCGAAAAAGAGGTACATGACATCACTTTGTCACATTATTGGAGGTATGAACTTTGATTATTCGGTTAAGGTGGCATCTGCTAAGTTTCTCCACTATAAGATTGCAATTTTTATTTTGTAATTATTGAACTAATTTATGCAAAGATTATGAGCCTATATAAATATTTTATCTTCATCAAACTTTTACCCAATAGTTTTAGCAAACATTGGTGATTCTTGCCTGAATCAGTTATTGCCATGACAGCTGCAAAATGGTGATTTTGTAACTCTATTATTTCTTCTACATTTGTCAATTGGTATTTTACCGTAAAGAAAAGTGTTTGCTTCTTCCCATGTATTTATAACCCACGGACTCTTTTTTGATTACATGGATTATAATCCATTACTGTCATTATTCATTTTAATGCCCAAATTACCCCAGTTTGTTCAGTGGGAGGCACTACAAATGGACTCCTCTTTCTTTTTAGTATGGTGTGTTGCTGTGTTGCCCAGGCTGGTCTTGAACTCCTCAGCCTCCTGAGTAGCTGGGATTACAGATGCACACCACCACACCTGGTTCCTCTGTCATTTCGACATGCTCCATCATTTTTTAAGCACTTCCTTTCCCGCACAACAAAATATACTGAGCTCCCTGTGTACTTTTCCTACCCCAGTCCTGGCACCAGCCATTTCTCCACAGTCCTGATTCCTTTTAGTGGAGAATGGTATTTTAAAAACAAGTTGTGGGAACTAAATATGTTCATTGCTATTGGGTCATCATTGTTTTCTAGGCCCTTTCTTCCCCCTCAATTTTTAACTCATGGAGTAAAGGAGATCTAGCTCAGGAGACTAGAATAATGGTCACATCACTGACCAAAAACCCTCCAAAGCCCAAGTTGAAAAGATTTCCAGAAGACCAACTTATTTACCAAGATTACTGTCTATGCCATTTTAAAAGTGTATGTTAAATGTATGTTTTTTTTAAAAGTGAAAAGTCTTATTTGAATACATTCTCGTTGTTAAGAGATTTAAACAAAAGAGTAATAGAAGAAAATATTAAACACTTCTTTCCTTATTTTAAGACTTTAAGTTTTATTGGCACTTTTTAAACTACTAAGGTTGACTTTTCAACACTTACCCAGCTTCTAAGACCTATGTAGACCAAGTGCTACATGAAGGCAAGGCAGCAGGTGGCAACTTGTCCTCTCAAAGCCACAATTTGCCAGGTGGTGTGAACTGCTGCCAGGCCACTCTTGGGGACTTTCTGGGCCATTCTTACAGATTAGCCTATTGTCTGGAGAGAAATAAGTACTGACCTAGTATCAACAATGGGGAAAGCACCCAACGTTGTTTTTCAGTCTGAACTGGCGTCTGAACAGGACGAGATTAAGGTTAGGCCCCGGAGACAGAGATAAAGCCTATTTCTAATGAGTCTTACAGTTTCTAAGGAGTGGAGCCATCAGTATCTTTTTCTGTTTGACCCTCTTGATAGAACAGCTCCTTTCCCAGAAAGGATGCCATTCAGACACACACATACCACATGCACGCACACGCACATGCACATGTACATGCATATGCATGCACACACATATTTTCTACTCTAAAACCTGCCTGTTCAAGCTGACATGTTGACATGTTGGTCCTGGTTTCTTTTTCACTACTGACTGGAAACGAAGATGTGTTATGAATACAAGTGGAATTCCCTTTGACTTTGTTTTGAGACTGCTTGGGAAGTTTTTTGTTCTGGAACTTTAAACAGCCACAAAATTGAAATAATGGACAGAAAGACCATCTTGGTGTCTGGTTGGGAGCAAGCATCTGTTTCCAGCTAGGCTAGGGGAAAACCAATCAATGATTCTGGTTTCAGATCTGCTGAATGGGACAAGCTAAATGCTGTTTACATTTAGCCTTCATCTTGCTAACCAGTGGAAATTATGTGAACCTTAAAAGACAGTGTCCTCTATTGCCATTTAGATGACTGGATTCAAGAATTTATTTTGAGGATAAAAGGACGCTGGGGAGTAGTTCTGAGGAAGCAGGTTGCTTCATACCTCACTTCAGTGGACTCTTGAGATTGATGACTTTTGCTCAAGTCACAGATAACACTCAGGGGCTGGGCATGTGGAGAAAAATCACCTCATGATCAATTTCAGTTTCTGCAGTCTCAGTGGAGACCCCGCTTAGGGACATTATCAGTGATGGATAGTGAAGTAATGGAGGCACAAAAGACAGAATGGGTTCAAGCGAGGGCACTGCCACACCACTTGAGGTCTGATTGGTTGATTAGTTGCTAATGAGAATAAAGATAGACGGGTGACATAAAGGTATATTAACAGACAGGATTGCCAGATGAATCTTACTGCTTCGTCGAGCAGAAGCTGGGTTGTTTTCATTCAGGAATATAGAAATGTTTTCAAAAATAACTTGTTTATCCTGTATTGCAAAAGAATAATCTGTTTATTATAAAAATTTACAAAACACAGACAAAATAAAAAAGAGTCACCCACAGTCCCAATTCCTAGAGAGAACCACTGCAAACAGTTTGGCTAAGATATTTCCTTTGTTTTTCCCATGCTTAAACATACATTTTTTTTAAAATTAAAAATGGATTTATAGTGTTTTGAGAAGTACTTTTCTTTTCT
>NW_012108297.1:1140850-1143971 GCF_000951045.1 Mandrillus leucophaeus | reverse complement strand
TTTGAGACAGAGTCTTGCTGTGTCACCTAGGCTGGAGTGCAGTGGTGTGATTTCAGCTCACTGCAACCTCTGCCTCGCAGGTTCAAGTGATTCTCGTGCCTCAGCCTCCCGAGCAGCTGGTATTACAGCCGCACACCACCATGTCCGGCTAATTTTTGTATTTTTAGTAGAGATGGGGTTTCACTATGTTGGCCAGGCTGGTCTCAAACTCCTGTCCTCAGGTGGTCCACCCATCTCGGCCTCTCAAAGTGCTGGGATTACAGGCATGAGACACCGCACCCAGCCTCTTTTCACTTTTTATTTTATTTATGTTTTTCTGTAGCCCAAGTTCAGTCAAGGGTCATTTCACTTTTTTAGTGTGGCTACTAAGAAACTATTAGTTATATTATGTGGCTTGCGTTATATTTCTGTTGCAAAGTAGGACTATAGTATGGTGTCTCTGATAATGAAGCCTACCACCTGAGCTGTACACTCCGGATTTGTTCTGTTCCTACTCCTGTCTTGCTCGCCCACCTACCTGTGCCTCATTTATGCCCAGCGTTCTTAGAACTAATGTAGCTCCCTTCAACATTCCAATTTTTGATCAGGAATAATCAATTAACATGTGGCAAGAGTGCACTTTTGATGGATTGCCGAGTAAGACTGTGATCTACTGGAACCGACAATTCAGTATAAACTCTAAGTTGCAAATTTAATACAATGATTTGTTAATTGATTTGTTTGAATGTTTAAGTATTTGGCTTTAGGCATTACTGCTGATTTCAACATCATGTCCCTACCAGAATATGTACATGGAACATGAACAGACGGATTACCTATACTTGACAGTCAGTTCATGATGGGCATTTGTCATCTCTGTATGCCTCAATATTGTTTTTGTTAACTGTGCAGCAAAGGTGATGGAGTGGCACACATAGTTTTAGACAAGAGCTATCAAACACTAAGAGGAAGAGAGATTATCAGATTGTACCGCTGGGGGTACAGCTTCCAGCACAGTCGATCTCCATTCACTCCCCGCCTCCTGAGGTTGAGACGGTTGGGCCATCTCTCCCTCCTCATTAATCCTCAGCTTTCCCCTCTGCTTGTTGCTAAAGCAGATACTGACTGTACGAAAATGAGCTCTAGGTCCCCACACCTTTTCAACACAAGTGTATTCACAGGTGGGTTCTTTCCCTTGCCCATCCACTCCCAATCACTCCAGAGCAGACAAAAGTGCAGGTAAGTAGGGAAGAAAGGTGATTGGGTAAGCAAATAAATCTTTCTCTCTTTCTGCTCTATTGTTGACACACATCTTGTTCTTTAATTTCTTTTTTAAAGAAATTATTGCCAAGTTCCCACGACCTAGAAAACACATCTTATTCTTTGAGTCACTTTTTCACTGGACTCAGCTTTACACTTGAAAACACAGCAATAACAAAGGATTAAAAAATACATCAAAGTATTTTTGGCTTGATTATGTGCTTGATTATTTGGAATGTGGCCAAAAGCCTTGCTGCATTCCACTATTGCAGTCAAGTGGCTTCTGTTGGAAGCGTATCCAGGTGAAAGGAATGAAAATAAATATCTCTGTTTCAACTCGTCTTCATCATCATGGGTCTTTTTGTTGTAGTATTATAATTAATTTTGTGAGAATAATGTTTCTAGCTATTTGAAACTCTTCACGTAGAGTTTCTACAAGATTGCATGGCATTGAATTAAACAGGCATGTATTAGTTCATGATCACACTGCCATAAATAACTACCTGAGACTGAGTAATTTATGAAGAAAAGAGGTTTAATTGACTCACAGTTCCGCGTGGCTGGGGAGGGCTCAGGAAACTTCCAATCGTGGTGGAAGGGGAAGGAGAAGCAAGGTATGTCTTCCTATGGTGGAGCAAGAAAGAGAGTGAAGGGGAAACTGCCTCACACTTTTAAACCATCGGATCTCGTGAGAACTCACTCACTATCATGAGAACAGCATGGAGGAAACTGACCCTATGATTCAGTCACCTCCCACCAGGTCCCTCCCTCACCACGTGGGGATTACAATTACAGATGAGATTTGGGTGGGGACACAGTGCCAAACCATATCAGGCCAATATAACCTTTTAACAAGATGAATGAAAGTTTTCTATAAAAGACCCCTCCCTGCAACATTTGGAGAATAAGGGAAATATCTTGTTGATAGGAATGTGAACTGAGAACCAAGGAAGTGCCATATTTATTCTATTATTGTTTTGATTTGTTATATGAGCTTGTATAAATGTCCTCTAAGCTTTAATTTTGCCATCTGTGAATAGGGGACAGAGTGTTCTTTCTATGTTATGTTCACATGGGCACTACAATAAAAGCAATAAACTAATGCAAAAGGAAGACATTATTTCTTAGACCACAGTAGTCTTGATTGACATTTGAAATTCTTTTACAGCTCCAAATTCTGTGATTCTAAATAATAAAATGTTTTCACTCTTTCCAACCACCATGTTTAAATATACTGTAAAATCTAAAGACCTCTTTCATCTTACAGTAAGCCAGGCTATAATTTTTGATATACATAAACTGCCAGGCTCCTGTTTTCTCTCTTTATAGTCAAAGCTGAACATATACTTCTTGGAACTTTCTGCCTCCTCTCTCTCTCCCCCAAAACCCAAGGATTAGGTGGATTTTTAAAATTTTCAACCAGCCTGGCCAATGTGGTGAAATCCCGTCTCCACTGAAAATGGAAAAATTAGCTGGGATTGTTGGCGCATGCCTATAATCCCAGCTATTCGGGAGGCTGAGGCAGGAGAATTGCATGAACTCAGGAGGTGGAGGTTGTAGGGAGCGAAGATCACACCACTGTACTCCAGCCTGGGTGACAGAGCAAGACTCCATCTCAAAAAAAAAAAAATTAGCTGGGCATGGTGGCATACACTTGTAGTCCCAGCTACTTGGGAGGCTGAGGTAGGAGGATCACTTGAGCCCAGAAGGTCAAGGCTACAGTGAGCTATGTGATTGTACCACTGTACTCCAACCTGGGCAATAGAGCAAGACTGTCTTGAAAAACAAACAAAAACAAAACAATTTCTTCCCCTCTCATCAGAAGGATGAAGCCAATCTCTATGAAATGGTAGACTCCTAATGAGAACATTACCCAGTATTG
>NW_012108297.1:1135019-1136415 GCF_000951045.1 Mandrillus leucophaeus | reverse complement strand
AGGGTTTCACCATATTGGCCAGGCTGGTCTCAAACTCCTGATCTCAAGTGATCCTCCTGCCTTGGCCTCCCAAAGTGCTAGGATTACAGGCGTGAGCCACCGCGCCCGGCCAAGTACTTTTCTTTTAACTACTTTTACCTTCATCTTTCTAGGTCAATACTACAATAGCCTTTTTTTGTTAATTAGTTTTTAATACAACACTAATAGAATTCTTTTTAATAGTTTCAGAGTATAGGATCAAGCATAAAAGTATTTCTCCTCATTCCTACCTTCCAATTTCACTCCCATGAGGTAACTCTAAGACTTTTTCTCTTACTAGTTCTTTCATGTATATATAAACTTTCACTGTGTGTATTTACACACACAAGTAGTATTTAATTAATTTATCACAAAATATTTAATCAAATCCTGTTATGGGGAAATGCAGGGTCTTTCCAAGTTTTTATTGCGGTTAGCATCCTTGTGGTTAAATCTCTGCACACAACCATGATTTCCTTAAGATAAATTCCAGAAAATGAATTGTTAGATTAAAAGATATGCACAGTTTTAGGGTTTTTGATATGTAGTGCTCATTTGCGCTTCACAAACTTTCTGCCCATTTCACATTCTCACCAGTAGGCAGCACTGAATTCTTAATTCTTCAAACTTTTAAATTTGAAGTAAATGCACACATTGAAAAACGTACAAGTGGCTGGGTGCAGTGGCTTACGCCTGTAATCCCAGCACTTTGGGAGACTGAAGCAGGAGGATCCCTTGAGCCCAGAAGTTTGAGACCATGGGAGACTGAAACAGGAGTATCCCTTGAACCCAGAAGTTTGAGACCAGCCTGGGTAACATAGTGAGACCCCATCTCTACAAATAATAAAAAAATTAACTGGGCATAGTGGCATGTGCCTGTGGTCCCAGCTACTGGGGAGGCTGAGATGGGAGAATCGCTTGAGCCCAGGTGGCTGAGGCTGTAGTGCGTCATGATCACACCACTGCACTCCAGCCTGGGTGACAGAGAGAGACCTTGTCTCAAAAAAAAAAAAAAAAGTATGTGAGCCATGAGTTAGACTTGCACTGCTCAATGTGGTAGTCACTAGCTACATGTGGCTACTGAGCACCTGAAATGCGACTAGCCCATGGAGGTGTGCTGCAGGTGAAAAATTTCTAAGACTTGGTACAGAAAAAAAAAATAATGTACAGCATCTCAGTAATTTTTGTACTGATTATATATTGAAATGATAATATTTGGGTATGTTACACTAAGTAAAATATATTATTAAAATTAATTTTACTTGTTTCTTTTCACTCTTTTTTTTTTTTTTTTTGAGACAGAGTCTTGCTGTGTCACCTAGGCTGGAGTGCAGTGGTGTGATTTCAGCTCACTGCAACCTCTGCCTCGCAGGTTCAA
>NW_012108297.1:1114887-1133904 GCF_000951045.1 Mandrillus leucophaeus | reverse complement strand
CTCCCAATCACTCCAGAGCAGACAAAAGTGCAGGTAAGTAGGGAAGAAAGGTGATTGGGTAAGCAAATAAATCTTTCTCTCTTTCTGCTCTATTGTTGACACACATCTTGTTCTTTAATTTCTTTTTTAAAGAAATTATTGCCAAGTTCCCACGACCTAGAAAACACATCTTATTCTTTGAGTCACTTTTTCACTGGACTCAGCTTTACACTTGAAAACACAGCAATAACAAAGGATTAAAAAATACATCAAAGTATTTTTGGCTTGATTATGTGCTTGATTATTTGGAATGTGGCCAAAAGCCTTGCTGCATTCCACTATTGCAGTCAAGTGGCTTCTGTTGGAAGCGTATCCAGGTGAAAGGAATGAAAATAAATATCTCTGTTTCAACTCGTCTTCATCATCATGGGTCTTTTTGTTGTTGTATTATAATTAATTTTGTGAGAATAATGTTTCTAGCTATTTGAAACTCTTCACGTAGAGTTTCTACAAGATTGCATGGCATTGAATTAAACAGGCATGTATTAGTTCATGATCACACTGCCATAAATAACTACCTGAGACTGAGTAATTTATGAAGAAAAGAGGTTTAATTGACTCACAGTTCCGCGTGGCTGGGGAGGGCTCAGGAAACTTCCAATCGTGGTGGAAGGGGAAGGAGAAGCAAGGTATGTCTTCCTATGGTGGAGCAAGAAAGAGAGTGAAGGGGAAACTGCCTCACACTTTTAAACCATCGGATCTCGTGAGAACTCACTCACTATCATGAGAACAGCATGGAGGAAACTGACCCTATGATTCAGTCACCTCCCACCAGGTCCCTCCCTCACCACGTGGGGATTACAATTACAGATGAGATTTGGGTGGGGACACAGTGCCAAACCATATCAGGCCAATATAACCTTTTAACAAGATGAATGAAAGTTTTCTATAAAAGACCCCTCCCTGCAACATTTGGAGAATAAGGGAAATATCTTGTTGATAGGAATGTGAACTGAGAACCAAGGAAGTGCCATATTTATTCTATTATTGTTTTGATTTGTTATATGAGCTTGTATAAATGTCCTCTAAGCTTTAATTTTGCCATCTGTGAATAGGGGACAGAGTGTTCTTTCTATGTTATGTTCACATGGGCACTACAATAAAAGCAATAAACTAATGCAAAAGGAAGACATTATTTCTTAGACCACAGTAGTCTTGATTGACATTTGAAATTCTTTTACAGCTCCAAATTCTGTGATTCTAAATAATAAAATGTTTTCACTCTTTCCAACCACCATGTTTAAATATACTGTAAAATCTAAAGACCTCTTTCATCTTACAGTAAGCCAGGCTATAATTTTTGATATACATAAACTGCCAGGCTCCTGTTTTCTCTCTTTATAGTCAAAGCTGAACATATACTTCTTGGAACTTTCTGCCTCCTCTCTCTCTCCCCCAAAACCCAAGGATTAGGTGGATTTTTAAAATTTTCAACCAGCCTGGCCAATGTGGTGAAATCCCGTCTCCACTGAAAATGGAAAAATTAGCTGGGATTGTTGGCGCATGCCTATAATCCCAGCTATTCGGGAGGCTGAGGCAGGAGAATTGCATGAACTCAGGAGGTGGAGGTTGTAGGGAGCGAAGATCACACCACTGTACTCCAGCCTGGGTGACAGAGCAAGACTCCATCTCAAAAAAAAAAAAATTAGCTGGGCATGGTGGCATACACTTGTAGTCCCAGCTACTTGGGAGGCTGAGGTAGGAGGATCACTTGAGCCCAGAAGGTCAAGGCTACAGTGAGCTATGTGATTGTACCACTGTACTCCAACCTGGGCAATAGAGCAAGACTGTCTTGAAAAACAAACAAAAACAAAACAATTTCTTCCCCTCTCATCAGAAGGATGAAGCCAATCTCTATGAAATGGTAGACTCCTAATGAGAACATTACCCAGTATTGAATATTATGGTATAGAACATTATTACTATTGTCATAGAAAGAAAAGGCTAATGCAATATAATACGTAAATTTATTTTTATTTTCAGATTTTCCTATCGAAAGCACTACTCCCCAATTTAATTCGTCTTCTCAAAGCTTTGAAAGCATCATCAGATTAAAAAAAAATTAGTGTAAATTGAATGTTTGTAGAGCTCACTGACCCATTGCTATAGGTAAGTTCTCATTAATTGTAACAGACTAAATGCCATCAATTCTTGCCCCTGACAGCTCAGCCCCCTGACACCTTCCCGTGTCTCCCATTACGAGAGGTCCAATAGGGTGTGCTCCCCACGTGCACTGAGCCCTACTTCAGCTCTGTGGGCTGGGCAGACTCTGCTGCCTGTCCTTCTAGGGGTACCAGAGTCTGTCTTGGGGCTCCAGTGAGTGTTGTCCCGCTCCTCAGTCACTGCTGCTTCTCCACTTGGTGGATTACCAATACACCCAAGGAGCCAAAGTTGTCCCCCTTCCGTTTCTGTTATACTCTGTTAGAGCAGTCCTAAAATGATGCCACTGGTGCCTTGGTATTTTGCAGAGATTTGGGGAAGTAGCCATTTGGTTTTTTTTTTATCTGCTGGCTTCCTGATCTATGTGAGTCACACATGAAGAACATCAAAGTAGGGAGAGAGGCAGAGACATCTGGGCCAAGAACCGGCACCCTTCATACTCAGGACTGCCCCTCTCTTCTGACAACCAAGATTTCATCCTAAGAAGATGTCTCCCTCATTTTTTTAAATTTTTAACTTCAGGGGTACATGTGCAGGTTGGTTACATAGGTAAACATGTGTCATGGGGGTGTGTTGTACAGATTGTTTCACCACCCAGGTATTACACCTAGTACCCATTGGATATTTTTCCTGATCTTTTCCCTCCTCCCACCCTCCGCCCTTGATAGCCCCAGTATGTTTTTTTCCCCATGGGCCCGTGTGTTCTCATCATTTAGCTCCCACTTGTGAGAACAGCGGTATTTGGGTTCCTGCATTAGTTTGCTAAGGATAATGACCCCCAGCTCCATCCATGTCCCTGCAAAGATCTCGACAGAACTACAGTTCAACCCAGCAATCCTATTACTGGGTATATGCCTGAAGGAATATAAATCATTCTATTATAAAGACATAGGCACATGTATGTTCACTGCAGCACTATTCACAATAGCAACATGGAATCATCCTAAATGTCCATCAGTGATAGACTGGATAAAGAAAATGTGGTATATTTACACCATGGAATACGGTGCAGCCGTAAAAAAGATCTCTCTTTTCTTGACACAAATGATCTAGGAGACTTCAGTCACCCCCACCAGAGCTTTCCTTCAGGTCTCTGCACTAATTCACCCAACAAGCCTGAACTTCCTGCAGTGGGTACGTCCCACACATAAGCTGAGATCCCTGCTAAGTGAAGATTTACTCTTGTTCTAATGAAAACCACTCCAGACCACAGGGGATTGAACTTGAGGTTGAGGAACTGTGGGTTGAAGATAGGAGGAATGTGAAACCAGCAGTGAGGACTGGTCGGGGAGGGGAGGCTGGGAAGATTCCCAGGAGGACGCCTGGCGGTGCGGTTCCTCTCTTCACTCAGGCTCTCATTCTCTCTGCAGAATGACATCTTCGAGTGGTCCAGGGACCACCGAGCCCACCACAAGTACTCAGAGACGGATGCTGACCCCCACAATGCCCGCCGGGGCTTCTTCTTCTCCCATATCGGGTGGCTGTTTGTTCGCAAGCATCCGGATGTTATTGAGAAGGGGAGAAAGCTTGACGTCACTGACCTGCTTGCTGATCCTGTGGTCCGGATCCAGAGAAAGTAAGTGAATGGGCATGACAGAGAGCTGTCCCTCAGGGGCCAGGACATAGAAACAGCACAATGAGGTGGACTCATAACCCCATAGCAATCTTCTCAAGCATTTGCCCTAACAATTTGGCCATATTTATATGATTTATCTCTATTTATTAATTTCCTTTTGCTCATTAAATTTTGCCCATTGGCACATTTGTTTTGAGTTATAAGTTTCATTTGTAATGGATTTCCTTTAAGCCCAGTGTCATTACCTTCAGACTAATCTTGCATGGCTGATTTCATGGAATCTGTTTCTGTGTTTCCCCACTGCCCCATTCGTGATTCTCTGGAGTAGCAGAAGAGGGACTTGCTTCATTTTAGTGACACACTTGACTCTACTTGACTCCAAAAGGACTGGACTCTCTCCAGGTATCCTACTCCTGTTCTGAAATTCTCTTGTAGTGAAACCTCTCCCCCACCCATCACTCATGGAAACGTTACACTAGTAGGTTTCTGTGCAGAGAAAATGAGACCGCTCAACAGAGGGCCTCAAAGCACTCATATGCCCTGATGGTGTCGGCTGAGCATATTGAGTTGGCCAGCATTTGCAGGATGAAACTGCTTTCTATAAGCACATGAAGAAAGAGTGCCTATAATCGTGCTGGCAAGTAGAGAGTGACCTTTGTTCTCAAGTTGGTCTGGGTCTGCAAAGTTTGGCTATGATGAGCTTTTAGCACCTAAAGCAATAGATTTATGTGCAAAGATGGGCAACATGTGAACCACGCTCTAATTAGAGCCTTGAGACAACATGTTGAATAAGCGGTTCCTAGTGACCATCTCCACTGATGGGTAGGAGTCATCCGAGGACTTACCTAAACAGAATCTCCTTTTCAGTCTGAAAATAGACATGGAGGCCATGCCTTTGTTCAACACAAGAATCTTTGCGTGAAAGGAAGAATGGCTTAGGACTGTGCTCTTTTCCCCCAAAGCCTCTGCTTTTACACTGGAGGGAGCAGTAGACATAGTGAGAAACTGGCAGACCATGGAGACAGACTGCTGGAATCAAAGTCTCTGACTCCTCCACTTACTAGCAATGAATTAACCACTCTAAGTCTCAGCTTCATCTATACAATGCGAGTGACAGTAATACCTATCTCCTACAGCTTTTATGAAGATATTTTTAAAATGTATGGAAGATGCCTGGCATATAGTAAGAGCTTAGTGAATGTCAGCAATTATTATTATTACACAGGCAGTTGCTAGACTAGAGAATTCTCTGTGTTTCCATCACTGCTTTCTGCTGGTTTCACTGTAGGGTTTTCTCTGTACATCTCAATACAGCTCTTTTAGGTGAAAACACCCAGTATCAATTCAGCTCTTTTAGGTGAAAATACCCAGTATCAAGTTTTAAAGCAGAAAATAACAATATGTTGTTTTTTTCTTTTTTTTTTCTGGAAATGGAGTCTTGCTCTGTCACCCAGGCTGTAGTGCAGTGGTATGATCTTGGCTCACTGCAACCTCTGCCTCCTGAGTTCAAGCGATTCTCCTGCTTCAGGATCCCAAGTAACTGGGACTACAGGCATGCACCACCATGCCTGGCTAATTTTTGTATTTTTAATAGAGACGGGGTTTCACCATATTGGCCAGGCTGGTCTTGAACTCGTGACCTCAAGTGATCCGCCCTCCTTGGCCTCCCAAAGTGCTGGGATTACAGCCGTGAGCCACCGCGCCCAGCCAACAAGATGTTTTCAATTAACAATTCAATGATTTATTGATGTTGATTTTCATTGTGAGTGTAAAATATTAAAGGTCATTAGAGAAAAAGCTGAAAAATTCAGAGAAGTAGAAAGAAAATCATTCACAGTCTTAACAGATAAACAGACACTATTAATATTCAGTAGTATCTCTTTCTATTTCATATATGTTGCATGATGGCAGTCATATCACATATGTAATTTTATGTTTCACTCTTAACCTCAGATTGTATTGTAGACACCATTGTCAAAGGCTGCAGAAGATTCCATCAGTTGAGCATGTCATAGTTTATTTAACCATCACTCTGGTTAGCTATGTATGTCATTTCCAATTCTGTGATACAAATGATGTTGCTGTATAGAGTAATGCTTTGGGACAATCGGACCTTAGATTAATTTGAAGAGTTCAGATGAGAAGGCAAAAGATTTTCTGTTTTATTAATGAGAAATGAGCCGGGTATAATAGTCTGGGTTTCTCTGACCATAAAAATGGAAGACTTTTTTCATCTTTTCTCACAAAAAAATGTAATCTGATTCATTATGTGTGTACTGGCAGCACATATGTCTAAAGACTATTTCTAAATGCAGGAAGAAGAACAAAGACTATTTCAGCAAGTTCCCTGAATAGTCATCTGAGAACATCTTTCATCACCAGTTCAGTGACTAAAGGAGGCTTTGGCTATCAGAAACCATTCATTCATATCATCATGTCACATATATCATTGAGCTCCTGCTGGGAATCAGTGCTAAGGATACAGCCTAAAATTTAGAACACATTCTAAACTATAGAGGTCACCCCTAGTTGCCTGGTCTAGCCCCAGAATGATTAAGGTAGAGGAATACTGCTCTTTGAGAGTACAGGCCAAACAGGGGAGATATGGCTCTGGATCATGTAGTTTGCATGTTAAAGGCATGCTCCTGGCGGGACCCTTTATTATCTCTAAGAATTGCCTAGGCCCAGGAAGGCCAGGCTTTCCCCAGCCAGAAAGGTTTTTAAGATGTCAAAACGTCCTAATATGTATGTGTGTGTTTGTGTAATACATCCTGTGAGCAAACTAGTAAAATGTAGATAGAAAGATGAAGCTAGAAGTACATGCATCTTAGATTATTCACTCAATGTTCTTGTGATTATACTTTACTGTTTGAAAGGGGCTCCAGCAGTCCTCAGATGTGTGGGTGAGCACTGAAGTCCTGTGGTAATTATACAGCATAGAGAACATAGAGATCTGTAATCCAAAATAAGGTTTAGAATCACTGAACTAAATGAAGCAAGTTTCCAAGATGCACAGAGGCAGTCAACTGTTCAGATATTTTCATGTTTGTGAAGCTGGCTTTACTGGTCCTGTCAGTTAGGCGGTGGAGAGGAGAGAGTTCTCATAGGAATTGAAGTCATTATATGTGGGGATATGAGCTGAAGGGGTGGATCCTGGTGTCAGGCACTGTCACAGCAGATCTCAGTTCTTGCTACCCTGGGCTGAGTGGAGAGCTTCCTGAGTAACAGAAAAAGGTGTCCAGCTGCATTTGGGGCCCAGACTTAGGTCATTTCAGTGGCACACTTCTCGTGGGCTGAATCTCCACCTGCTCCTGTATGATTTTCCTAGAGGAACCGTCCCTATTCCAGTTGGAGGCAATCAGAATTCATAGCTGACTCTACCACACTCCCAGGGCGCAATGCTTGTGCAGATCAATCAGCTAAGTGCCTCTTGGAGAGTTTACTCAAACAGGTGATAGAGACTGAGGATTTAGAGACTCCTCCTTCAGTCCACTCAGGACACTCACACTGATATTGCAGTTGATTGATAAACTTTTGCTGAGCCATCCTAATAACAACTTACTAAAGAAAAGCTTGGCAGAGAGTCATTCTTAATCAGCTTCCCATTGTACTGTCTTATGGAAGAGAGAAGGTAGGAGCAGGAAAACAACACATTTCAAACTATACTTCCAGACCCTAAAAGATAATCTTACCAAGGCTGTCATAACAAGTAGTTAACTGGACTAAACCACATTTTGCTGCACTGTCAATGTGTAAATTGTGTAAAGGCAGCCATTAGGAGGTGCAAGGGAGAGAAGCCAGTGGTATTGCCTCTAGGCTCTGACAACTAGGGCCCCTGTCCTAGGTCTTATGACTTAAAGGGCCACACTTCTTTCCACAGAGTGAGGAGATCACAGGGCCAAAGGAACATGCCACCTGCCTAAACCTTCCTTGACTTCTGGGCCATACCCTGGATTCCTAGGGTCCTCGATTCCTGCCTAGATGCTCTGAGCTCACTTCTAGAGCCTATAGCTGCCTCCTCCTGGGATGTGTCCTCCCAACAGGACATACATAGAGCCTAGGCCTGAAGAGTGGCCACGGGGCAATGTTAGCACAGGGACTTAAGCTTAAAAGTGTGAGCTCAGATATCCACCTAATGGGACAGAGCAAAAGGGGAAAGGAAAAGGAATGAACCACAGGCTAGGGATTTCCACCTATACCCCTGGCCTGAACCCTGCAAATGTTGGGGTGAACCTGTCAGTGAGCCATTCATAAGGTTGAGCGTGGATCCATCAAGAATTGTGTTTGGCTTGAACGAGACAGAAGGTTATTTCTCTTACATATAAAAGAATTCTGGAGACAGGCAGTCCCGGGAGGACATGGCAGCACTGCAGGGTCAGTAGAGAACTGGGATTCCTTTATCGTTTTGCTCTACCATCCTTAGCAGGGGACTTTCATTCTCAGTGTCATTTCATGGTGCAAACTGATCACTAAAGCTCCAACCAGAAGGGGAATCAGGGAGGCCAAAGGGAACACATTGCTGAGTTGAGTCGGTCGCCTTTAAGGAGTCTTCCTAGAAGATACAACCTATCCACGTGTCTCTCATTGACTGTATCTGTACCCTAGGAAAACAGGGAATGTATTATCTTGGTTAATACATTGGACCCTTGAATAAAATCTTGGTTTTGTTTCTAAGGAAGGAAGGGTGAATAGATAAGGGGTGAACAATTAGCAGTCTCTGCCATAGCCACACAGTTGTTCTGCCTTAAGCAAAGCAATTAGTCATCTCATATTCCTCAGTCATATTTTGTGAACCAAGTGGGTAGCCTGCCTGTCTCCATTAATGAATGGAAACTGGAGTCTCAAATCATCTTTCTCAGATGGCAAAATGAAGATAAAATCCAGAGACTGTTTCTCCTAATGCTTTGCTTATTCCATTGAGTCCCATTTTAGGGAAGACATTCCTCTAGAGGTTACATGTAAACACTGTCATGCCTTTTTAAAGTAACCAGGGAGGATGCTAGTCCAGACACATAAAAACAAGGTCCTTGCCTCATTGCCATGGTGATGAGATAAACTGAGAGAAAATGGATGGAATGGTTCAAAAGAGCAAATCACTTCTGTCCTGGTGCCTTGGGAAGAGATCAAAATGTATAAATATTGCCATTCCAAGAAGAAAGGCACTCGAATATCTAGAATCTTTTTGAGGCCTGTTTCACCTCAATTCGTCCCCTAGTTTGTTACCACTAGTCCTCTCTCCTGCCTCCCAAGAATGAGCATCACATCTGTCAGTGATACCCTCTTTTTTGTTGTTTTTAAAGGCTCATTTTTTTAAAGAGCAGTTTTAGGTTCAATTTAGCAAAATTGAGAGGAAGGTTCAGAGATATCCCATGTACCTCCTGCCCACACACATGCATAGCCTCTCTCATTATCAGCATTCCTTACCAGAGTGAATATTTGTTACATCTGTTGAACCTACATTGACACATCACTGTCACCCAAAGTCCATGGTTTCCATGAGGATTCACTGTTGGTGTTGTATAGTCCATGGGTTTGGACAAATGTATAATGACAAATGTATCCATGATTGTAGTATCATACTGAGTATTTTCACTGCCTAAAAATGCTCTGTTCTCTGTCTGTTCATCACTCCCTTGCCCCAAGCCCTGACAACCACTAATCTTTCCACTATCTCTATAGTTTTGCTTTTTCCAGAATGTCATATAGTTAGAATCATACTGTATGTAGCCTTTTCAGATTGGCTTCTTTCACTTAGCAATATGTATTTGTGCTTCCTCCATGTCTTTTCATGATTTCATAGCTCATTTCTTTTTAGTGCTGAATAATGACCAAAATGTGGTCTAGATCTGTTGAAGTTTATTTATCCATTCACCCAATGGAGGATATCTTGGTTGCTTCCCAGTTTGGTAATAATAAAGCTACAGTAAACATCCATGTGCAGGTTTTTGTGTGGACATAAGTTTTAAGCTCCTTTGGGTAAATACCAAGGAACACAATTGTGGGATTGTACAGTCAGAATATTTTTAGTTTTGTAAGAAACAGCCAAATTGTCTTCCAAAGTGGCTGTATCGTTTTGCATTCCCAGCAGCAATGAATGAGAATTTCTGTTGCTCCAAAACCTTGCCAACATTTGTTGTTGTCTGTATTCTGGATTTTGGCCATTGTAATTAATATGTAGTGGTATCTCAATGTTGTTTTAGTTTGTATTTCCCTGATGACATACGCTTATTGTTCCATCTATATATTTTCTTTAGTAAGATGTTTGTCAAGATCTTTGGTCCATTTTTAAATCAGATGGCTTTCTTATTGTTAAGTTTTCAGAGTTCTTTGTATATTTTGGATAACAGTCTTTTATCAATATGTCTTCTGCAAATATTTTATTCCTGTCTGTGGCTTGTCCTTTTGTTGTCTTGACAGTATCTTTTGCAAAGTAGAAATTTTAAATTTTAATGATGTACAGATTATCAATTCTTTCTCTCATGAATCATGCCCTTTGATGTCATATAGAAAAGTCATTGTCAAACCTAGAGTCATCTAGATTTTCTATGTTATCTTCTAGAAGTTTTGCAGTTTTGTGTCTTACATTTAGAATTATGATACATTTTGAGTCACTTTTTGTGAGGTGTGTGAAGTCTGTGTTTGAATTCATTTTTTTTGCACGCAAATGTCCAGTTGTTCCAGCACCATTTGTTAAAAAGACTACATTTTCTTCATTGTATTCCCTTAGTTCCTTTGTCAAAGATCAGTTGACTATATTTATGTGGGTCTGTTTCTAGGCTCTCTGTTATAATCCATTGATCAATTAGTCTGTTCTTGTGCCAGTACCACACTGTCTTGATTACTTTAGCTTTATAATAAGTCCTGAAGTCAAGTAGTGTCAGTCTTCCAACTTTGTTCTGCTCCTTCAATATTGTGTTGGTTATTTTGAGTCTTTTGCCTCCACGTATAAACCTTGCAATCAGTTTGTCAGTATCTGCAGAATAACTTGCTGGGATTTTGATTGGAATTGCATTGAATATAGATAAAGTTGAGAAAAGCAGACATTGACAATATTGAGTCTTCCTATTTATGAGCATGGGATAACTCTTCATCTATTTAGTTCTTCTTTGATTTCTTTCATCAGTGTTTTATGATTTTCCTCACACAGATCTTGTACATGTTTTGTTAGATTTACACTTGTTTCATTTTTATGGTGCTAATGTAAATGGTATTGTGTTTTTAATTTCAAATGCCACTCGTTCATTGCTGGTATGTGGGAAAGCAAATCGACTATCGTATATTAACCTTGTATCTGGCAACCTTATTATAATAGCTTATTAGTTATAGGAATGGTTTTTTATTTTCAATTCTTTCAGATTTTCTACAAAGACAATCATGTCATCTGCAAACAAAGACAGTTTTATTTCTTCCTTCCCAATCAGTGTACCTTTTACTTCCTTTTCTTACCTTATTGCATTAGGTAGGACTTCCATATAATGTCAAAAGGGAATGATAAGAGGGTACATCCTTACTTTGTTCCTCATCTTAGGGGAAAAGCATATAGTCTCTCACCATTATGACATTAGCTGTATATTTTTTGTAAATATTCTTTATCATTGAGAATTTACTGAGAGATTTTATCATGAATGGGTGTTGCATTTTGTCAGATGCTTTTCCTGCATCTATTGATATGGTCATGTGATTTCTCTTTTTTAGCCTGTAATGTGGTAGATGACATTAATTGACTTTCAAATTTTGGTATTTTTGTTTGTTTGTTTGTTTGACTTTCAAATTTTTAACCAGCCTTGCATATCGAGTATAAATCCAACTTAGTTGGAGTGTATAATTGTTTTTATACGTTGTTGGATTTAATTTGCTAACATTTTGTTGAAGATTTTTAGCATATGGCTCATGAAAAATATTGGTTTGTTTTCTTTTCTTATAATATCTTTGTCTTGTTTGGGTATTATGGTGATACCTCATAGAATGAGTTAGGAAGTATTCCCTCTGCTTTTATTTTCTAAAAAAGAGAGTTTCTCTTTTAGAAATTATACCAATTATCATAGAGAATTAAATATGTGGTCAGATTCACCAGTGAACCTGTCCTGGCCTGGTTCTGTCTATTTTGGAAGGGTATTAATTATTGATTCAATGTACTTAATAAATATAGGCCTATTTAGATTGTCTATTTTTTCTTGTGTGAGTTTTGGTAGATTGTGCCTTTCAATGATTTGGTCCATTTCATCTAGGTTATCAATTTTGTGGGCACAGAGTTGTTCATATTATTTCTTTATTATCCTTTTAGTATCCATGGGATCTGTAGGGGTGTCCCCTCTTTCGCTTATGATATTAGTAATTTGTGCCCTACCTCTTTTTTCTTAGTCTGGCTAGAGGTTTATCAATTTTATTAATTGATTCAAAGAACCAGTTTTTTGTTTCATTTATTTTTAAAATTGATTTCCTGTTTGTAATTTCATTGCTCTCTGCTCTAGTTTTTATTATTTATTTTCTTCTTCTTACTTTGGATTTAGTTTGCTCTTCTTTTTTTAGTTTCCTAAGGTGGAAGCTTAGTTAATTGATTTTAGATGTTTTTTTCCTAATGTACATAGTTATGCTGTAAATTTTCCTCTAAGCACTGCTTTCATGGCATCCCACAAATTTTGATAAGTTTTGTTCTTATTTTAACTTAGTTAAAAATATTCTTAAATGTCTCTTGAGATTTTTTTCTTGGCCCATGTGTTATTTAGAAGTGTGTTGTTTAATTTCCATGTATTTTGGGGTTTTCCAGTAGTCTTTTTTTTTTTTTTTTTGAGACAGAGTCTTGCTCTGTTACCCAGGCTGGAGTGCAGTGGTACAATCTCAGCTCACTGCAACCTCTGCCTCCCAGGTTCAAGTGATCCTCCTGCCTCAGCTTCCTGAGTAGCAGGGATTACAGGAGCACACCACCACGCATGGCTCGCTTTTGTGTTTTTAGTAGAGACAGGGTTTCATTCTGTTGGCTACGCTGGTTTCGAACTCCTGATCTCAGGTGATCCGTCCACCTTGGCTTCCCAAAGTGCTGGGATAACAGGTGTAAGCCACTGCACCCGGCCTCCAGTTGTCTTTTATTATTGATTTCTGGTTTAATTCCATTGTGGTCTGAGAGCAAACATTGTATAATTTCTATTCTTTTAAATTTGTTAAGGTGTTTTTTATGGCCCAGAATGTGTTCTATCTTGGTGAATGTTCTATGTGAGCTTGAGCAGAATGCATATTCTGCTATTGCTGGATGAAGTAGCCTATAGATGTCAGTTATATCCTGTGGATTGATGATGATGTTGAATTTAACTGTGTCCTTACTGATTTTCTACCTGCTGGGTCTGTTTGTTTCTGATAGCAGGCTGTTGACATCTCCATTTATAATTATGGATTCATTTATGACTCCTTGCAGTTTTATCAGTTTTTGCTTCGCATATTTTGACACTCTGTAGTTAGGTGCATACACATTAAGGATCATTATGTCTTCTTGGAGAATTAACCCCTGTATCATTATGTAATGTCTCTCTATCCCTGATAACTTTTTTTGTTTTGAAGTCTGCTCTGTCTGAAATTAATATAGGTACTCCGACCTTCTTTTGATTATTATAAGAATGGTATATCTTTCTCCATTCATTTAGTTTTAATCTGTATGTATCTTTATATTTAAAGTGGGTCAGTTTCTTGTAGACAACATATAGTTGGGTCTTGTTTTTTGATCCACTCTGATAGTCTCTGTCTTTTAATGGATACATTTAGACCATTGATGGTCAAAGTTTTTATTGGTGGAAATAAATTGATATTTCCATCCAATTGATATTTACCGTATCAATTGATATGGAATTGATATTTACCATATCAATTGATATGGAATTGATATTTACTATATCAATTGATATGGAATTGATAATTCATCCAGTTGATATTTACCATATTTGTTACTATTCCATTCAATTGATATTTACCATATTTGTTACTATTTTCTATTTGTTGCAATTTTTCCTTTTTTCTGTTTTTGTCTTTTATTCTTTTTCTGCCGTTTGTGGTTTTATTTGAGTATTTCTTCTCACTGACTTTTAGTTTTGGAAGTTTCTATTCATATTTCCTCAAACTCAGATTCTTTCCTCAACCATGTCCAGTCTACTTATAAACCTATCAAAGGTATTTTTCACTTCTGTTACAGTATTTTTTATCTCTATCATTTCTTTGTGGTTCTGTCTTAGGATTTTCATCTCTCTGCTTATATTGCCCATATGTTCTTGCATGCTAACTACTGTATCCATTACAGACCTTAGCACGTTAATCATAGTTATTTTAAATTCCTGTGTGACAATTCCAAGGTCCTTGCTGTGTCTCTTCAAGCTGTGTTTTGTTTTGCTTGGGTTTTTGCCTTTTATTATGCCTTGTAATTTTTTCTTGATATCTGGACATGATGTCCTGAGTAAAAGGAACTGCTGTATATAGGTCCTCAGTAGTGTGGTGGGAGGTGTGTAGGGGGAGGAGATGCATACTAGAGCCCTGTGATTAGGTCTCAGTCGGTTAATGAAGTTATGCCTCCAGACTGTGAACTTCACAAGTGTTTCTTAATTTCTTCTCTCCTCATTTAGGTGGAACAAGATGGCTAGAATGGGCTGGAGTTGGGTATTTTCCCTCCCCCAGGTTGGTTAGGCTGTAAGTAAAACCCCAGCAGGTCAGGCTCTGGCCTACTAGTTTCTCCTGAAGGTAGATCTTGTTAAGAACAGAATACTCTGGTGTATGTCGAAGTGGTTCTTTTCCCCTTCTCCTGGTGGAAATACAAGGGAATTTTTTTTCTGATATTTACTCTGAGAACCTGGTCAAGCTCCTGGAAGGAAAAGTCACAAAAGCATGGGGGACTCCCTATGACTAGATCCCCCTTTTGATTTTAACCTTCAGACTTGTCCACACCTAGCCTCCAGCAATTCATCAATTAAGGTCAGGTTTTCCTAATACACCACTAGTTCCTGTGAAGGTTTCTACTCCCTATATTGTGCTTCTCTGTATCTACCTGTCTGTCCAATTTTGGG
Source organism: Mandrillus leucophaeus (assembly GCF_000951045.1). Lineage (NCBI taxonomy): Eukaryota > Metazoa > Chordata > Mammalia > Primates > Cercopithecidae > Mandrillus > Mandrillus leucophaeus. The sequence continues at coordinate 1,119,090 of NW_012108297.1, read as the reverse complement.
AACAGTGGTTTTCCCTGTAATCTCACATCTCTTACTAATGTAAGAGTTGCTGAGTTTTTTTCAGTTTGTTCAGCATTTTACTTCTTGTTAGAATGAGTGGCAACTTCTGAGCTCTTCATGTGGAACCAGACACTGAAAATTGATACTTTCCTTTTTTTTTTTTTTTTAAAACTTTATGTAACCATGTCTGACTAACCCCTAAGTGTATTTTCCCATTTTGAGCATCATATATCTATCCAGGGCAGGGTGGTTAGACAAGACAATATTTGACTCATCTTTGCTTCTCTACCCCACCTTCATCTTCCACTTTAGGGATTCTCAATGAAGTGGGATGAATCGTCTGGGGATTTGCAACCAACCTGACTCCATCTCCCTTGACTGAATCCATTGCTCTTTGATCATGGTTTTATGTAGGGCTTTGGGGAGTCTCTTTTTGTTTTGAGTCCATTTGCCATGAAGACCCCTCTACTTGTTGCTAAGTTAATAGAACAATTCCTCCCTAGATGTTAGTGATGTTGAGCACATTCAAAGCCTTGGTTGGTTATTTGTATTTTGTGAAAAACTCTGTGGAAATCATCTCAAAGGAGAGACCCTAGATGATGAGACATTCAAACATCTAAACATGTGTTTGGAATTTGGGGAGAGACATGGAGACAGGGGCTTTTAAGTACAACCACGCTCAGCCACTCTCTTACTACTCAGTTACCCTGGGTTTGGTGACTGCCTGTTTTACTCAGGTTCTTTACTGGTCCTGCAACAGGGAAACCAAAGTAGGCCCTAAGGTAAGCATCACTTGGCCATGCTATAAGCAGAGTTCAGTTCTTTGGTATCCTTTCTGCCAACTCACAGTTTAATAACAGATGCCATAAGGCATGTGGCATTTTCTCAGCTGATTCAGCTTCTTTCTCTTTTCTACATGTATCATTTATTCATTTGACAAATATGTCAGGCAATGTTAGATGCTGGAGATTGAACAGTGAAAAAAAGAATAAGATTCTGGAGAGTGCTTGCCCTATCTTTCTAGAGCTCCCCAATTTGGGTCTGGGAATGTGGGAAGAGGAAACTGCAGCACACATCTGCCCACTGCCTGACTGGGCCCCTCTCTCTACAGATACCTTTGCTCCTCCCCATTCAATCTCTCCTGTTACTCAATCTCCGTTCCATTGATCTGTTTTTTGGTTCACTCCCTCTTGTCTATTTGCCTCTTTCTTTCCCTATAGTCTTTGTCTTTTCACCTGCCAGACAGCTTTGTTCCTTTTTTTGTCCCCTTCTCTGCATGGAGACACTTTGCCTCATGTATCACACTGTGTTCTTAATGCCATGATGTTCTTCTTCTCTCACAGTTTTATAAGAGAACAAAAGCTATTTAACCTATCCCTCAGCAAGACTCTTTTTGTTGTTGTTTTTGGTGGGGAAGTGAGGAATTCTGTCCTCTTATATTCTCTCCTTACTTCATCATCCTGCTTTGATTTATTCTTTTCAAACATTCCTTGTGAATGTAAATATTTCCTCTCCTTGAATCTTACCTCCCATTTTTGAGAGGCAGTATATCTTTGGTTAACAGCTTGAGCCCTGGAGTCTGTTACTCTGCCCTCACCTCAAACCACTACATCTTATCCTGGCTCTGCAAAAATTTTCAGAGTGTCCCTGAAGATGAAAGCTACTGTTAAACAAACAAACAAAAAAATTGAGAACAAATTATTTTTTTTCTTTGAATGATTCTCCCTGCCTCCAGCTGTAGTAGGCAAAAATTAAAATTCTGAATCTTCCAGTTTCAAGAACTTGGTAAAGTCAACTAAAGATGTGTGAGCTGTGTTTAATTTGATACCTTTTGTTAAAAGTAAATGGAAAAGGTAAAATATCCTTTAACTATTTTTATTACACTTTTGACCTTTCTAAAGAGACATGACTGTTGTAGCCAAACAGCTGAATTATATTCTGGGATACAAGACAGAGATGATTCAATATTGAGGTTACAGCATCAACACCAAAATTTCCCTAATGTAGTGGTTAAAATATTGGGTGGGGGAAAAATCAGTGTGGTACATAATTTAATAGCTTTTTATGACTTTTAAAAATTTTCCAAGTCAAAATGTCCATTTTTTTTGCCTCTGTAAGAGGTACTTTTCCTACTAGAACTTTAGGAGAATTTGCATATGTGTGTGTGTGTGTGTGTGTGTGTGTGTATAAAAATACACCAACTGCATTAGCAGTCATTTTTCTTTCCCCACTTTGACCATCCCATTTCTATGTGCAAGAAATTCCCCTGGCAAGATGAGGAGACAGTTGCTCAAAGGGCTGGAACCTGACTACTTCACTCACTAGTGTGGTAAACATGTTAGTAAACAGGTGTCAATGGATTCTGGGACTGCTGTTTGTAAAGTATTACCTTGTTGATGGCAATAAAGGCATCCTCATGCATCTTTGATTTACTTCAGTAGCCAATAATAGCTGTTATTTTAAAAATACATTTATTTATTTTCCCCTAGATTGCTATAGTTGCTGTTTATTAACTGCTTACTATGTACTTACATTATGTCTTTATACACATTGCCTCTTATCCTTTCAATAACTGTCATATAGATGGTGGTACCTGGATTCTGGACTTGAATTCTAAATCTTGGCTTCCCATAGCCTTGATTAACCAAGTCAAAAGAAGAACAGTATATGTTTGTGCTAAATTGTTCTTTCTTTAGTAAAATGCTACTTTACTACCAAAGCTAAGGAGAAAACCTAGCTAGTTTTTATGCAACATTTAAATGTTTATGTAGAAGTTAAAGCAAGGTTAAATTTTACAAAAGAGATTTTTATGCAAGTAGATACCATTCTCACTAATATTTAGATATTGTCAATTCCTGGTTCTCTTTCTAGGCTATGTAGAGAGTAATCTTTTAATCTACCCTGGACATTTTCTTAAAATAAAGAGACTTTCAAGAGAAGTTTATGGCTGTAGCTTCAAGGCATCACTCAGTAATCAACAGTACTATAAAAGATTTTTATTCAATCGTTATTCATGTTCTAAAGAATTCAATCTATTATTATTGGTTTATGCGTCAGAGAAAACAGCTCTTCTTGTCTTTTTAGTGTCTCTTCTTCTTTCCCATATGGTAAGACATAAAAAGTAGAGAAAGCTTTTCGTAACAGAAAATTCATTTTCTAGGTATTATTTCCTCTAACAATTAGCTTACAAAATTTCTGTAACCCCACAGCTCTTGAAATCTGTATGATAGAAACAGAATATAAGAATAAAATTACACTTTTTAGCATAAAATGTAATATAGGTTCATTGTAGAAAAATTTTTAAATGCAAATCAGCATCAAGATTAAAATGAAATAATTTGCAATCCTTCTACTTAGAAAAAAGATCAGTTAAAATGTTGCTGTATGTTTTTCTAAAGTTTTTTATGTATCATGCTAGCTTTTTTAAAAATATGCATATCCTATATACTATTTAAAAGTGATTAAAGAAATTTACATTTAATATTTACCTTTATTATTTCATTTCCAGCTTCTTTATTTTTGTATGTGTGTATCCTAATTTCCACTTGATATCTTCCTTCTGCCTGAAGAACTTCCTTTACGTTCCTTGTAACACAGGTTTATGGGCAACAAATTCTCAGCTTTTCTTTGTCTGAAGGTCTTTATTTTACCTTCATTTTTGAAAGGTATTTTTACTAGACATAAAATTCTGGGTTGTCAGGTTTTTTCTCTTGGTATTTTAAAGATGTCAGTACCTTGTCTTATGCTTTACATAGTTTTTGATTTGTATCACTGTGTGATTTGTATTATTGTCCCTCTGCACATAATGTTTCCTTTCTTCTCACTGACTTCAGTATATTTTCTTTATCTTCAGTTTTCAGCAGTTTGATTGTGATGTATCTAGATTCTTTTTTTTTTTTTCAAGGAGAGAGGTATTCTTGAGACTCTGGGCTTCTTAGATCTGCAACTTGTTGTCTTTCATTAATTTTGGAAAATTCTTAGCCATTATCTTTAATTTTTTTTAACCTGTTTCTCTTTTCTTTGGAACTCTTTTTTTTTTTTTTTTTTTGAGACAGGGTCTTATCACTCAGGCTTCAGTGCAGTGACATGATCATAGCTGCTTACTGTAGCCTCAAACTCCTGGCTCAAATGATTCTCCTGCCTCAGCCTCCTGAGTCAGACTATAGGTACACACCACCATGCCTGGTTAATTAAAAAAAAAAA
>NW_012108297.1:1114116-1114837 GCF_000951045.1 Mandrillus leucophaeus | reverse complement strand
TAGTATTGGAAGTTCTGGCCAGGGCAGTGAGGCAAGAGAAAGAAATAAAGGGTATTCAAATAGGAAGAGAGGAAGTCAAATTGTCTCTGTTTGCAAATGACATGATGGTATATTTAGAAAACTGCATCGTCTTAGCCCAAAATCTCCTTAAGCTGATAAGCAACTTCAGCAATGTTTCAGGACACAAAATCAATGTGCAAAAATCACAAGCATTCCTGTACACCAATAATAGACAAACAGCCAAATGATGAGTGAACTCCCATTCACAATTGCTGCAAAGATAATGAAATACCTAGGAATAAAACTCACAAGGGATGTGAAGGACCTCTTCAAGGAGAACTACAAACCACTGTTCAAGGAAATAAGAGAGGACACAAACAAATGGAAAAACATTCCATGTTCATGGATAGAAAGAATCAATATCAGCCAGGCGTGGTGGCTCACGCCTGTAATCCCAGCACTTTGGGAGACCGAGGTGGATGGATCACAAGGTCAGGAGATCGAGACCATCCTGGCTAACATGGTGAAACCCTGTCTCTACTAAAAATACAAAAATTAACATAGCGTGGTGGCAGGCACCTGTAGTCCCAGCTACTTGGGAGGCTGAGGCAGGAGAATGGTGTGAATCTCGGAGGCAGAGCTTGCAATGAGCCGAGATCGCACCACTGCACTCCAGCCTGGGTGACAGAGCAAGACTCTGTCTAAAAAAAAAAAAAAAAAA
>NW_012108297.1:1109641-1113837 GCF_000951045.1 Mandrillus leucophaeus | reverse complement strand
AGAGAGAGAGAGAGAGATGGGGTCTTGCTGTGTTGCCCAGGCTGGTCTTGAACTCCTGCCCTCAAGTGATCCTCCTTCTTTGGCCTCCCAAAGTGCTGAGATTACAGGCATGAGCCACAATGCCTGGCTTCTTCTGGGACTCCAATTACATTTTATTTTATAGCATTTTATGTTATCCCACGGATACTGGATGTGCCTCACTCCTTTTTATCTTTATGTTTTGGTTTGGATAATTTCTATTGGCATATCTTCGAGTTTACTAATTCTTTCCTCAGCTATATCTAGACTGCAAATGAACCCATCAAAGGTGCTCTTCATGTCTGATTTTGTTTTTATTTACCAGATTTGCATTAGACATTGATAAAATCTCCCATCTGTTCATGCATGTTCACCTTTTCCATATCCCTTTAACATGTTCATTGTAGTTACTTTAAAGTCCCTACCTGATAGTTGTAATATCTGGGCCATTTCTGAGAATGGTTCTATTAATTACTTTATCTCTTGACAATGATTTTTGTTTCCCCCACTTTCACTTTTTTTTTTTTTTGAGACGGAGTCTGGCTCTGTTGCCCAGGCTGGAGTGCAGTGGCACGATCTCAGCTCACTGCAAGCTCTGCCTCCTGGGTTCACACCATTCTCCTGCCTCAGCCTCCTGAGTAGCTTGGACTATAGGCGCCCGCCACCACGCCCGGCTAATTTTTTCTATTTTTTAGTAGAAACGGGGTTTCACCATGTCAGGCAGGATGGTCTCGATCTCCTGACCTTGTGATCTGCCCGCCTCGGCCTCCCAAAGTGCTGGGATTACAGGTGTGAGCCACCGTGCCCGGCCCCCTTTCACTTTTGTGTGACTCAATTTTAATTGAATGCTAAACATTATTTCTGTAAGAACAGAAAGACCAAGGTAAATATTATGGATGCTTGAGAATAGGCACATCTCTTCTTCTTTCAGGCCTTCAGTATGTGTGGGTGGAAGAGGTTGGGGCTGGGTCAATTAATCAGAAGTTGAGCTGAGTTTAGATTTTACTGTTGATATTACTATCCTTGGTGCACCACAGACTTCAGTGGATGACTGCCCTTGCTATGTGCTTAGAGCCTGATGTGCCAGAGGAGTTTTCTAAGTATTCATTCTGTACCCTCAGCTTTTAGCTGTCCCTGCACACCTGTGTCACAAAGTAGATCTTTCTTTATGCTCTTGCTCCTACACTAAGGATGGACTTCTATTGCTTGTTTCTCTGTGCATGGCTCTTTATAAGAGTATAGGGTTTCTTCATTGTCCTGGTCCAGTATCAGTCTTAGGCAAAGCTCCTGTGCCTGAACCTTGGGGGGTCAAGGGTTTCTCAGCATTCCTGCAGTAGCCGACCTCTGCTTTTGAGCAGTGCAAGATCCTGGGCACAAGCAGGTTTCCTGCTCCTCCTCTAGGGGGCAGAAGATTTTTGCTTGTATCTCTCCCTCAGCAGCAATGTTTCTTTGCCTATGTCTGGGGGTGAGGGTTTCCCAACACCTCCCCCAGAGACAGTTTTGCTTCAGTTGCTCTCCCAGAGCAATAGACTTTTGACCAGTCCTAGGGGCCAGAAGGTGTTCTGTATTCCTCCAGCAGCTTAAACACATTTATGCCTCGTGTTCCATTATTGGAACGCTAAGCATGTGGAAGTTATTTATATCCTACTGCTCAAGGTCATCACCAAGGTCTGATTGCAAAAATTCAAAACATTACAACCTCAGGCATAAATGGGTTAAGACTTTGCTTTGTAAGAGAGGGTCTTGGGGAAGAAGGCAAGGCTTTGTTCTTGTTCCCAGTAGCAGCTGATCAACTCCTCCATGTCTATGTGGCAGAGAGGGTCCTGGGTCTCCTACCCTGTCCCCAGCCTTCCTTGTGAGCACCCAGTGAGGGGCCCTAAAGAAAAGCTTGAGAGTGAGTACAAAATCCTTTCTGTCTGAGGCTTGAGGCTATCCCATATTGACCTTCAAGGATTTGTTAAATTTTTAGCTGACTTCCTCTTATCTACTTGTGTGGTAGTCATCTCTTTCTCCTTGCTTTGACGAAATTGAAGCCATTCATATTCATGTGTACTGTCTCTCCTTGGATGGGGGTATGACTCTGTGGAATTCAGATTACTTAGTTGCCTTGTGACCTTAGCTCTTGATGAGTTAAAGTAAAGTTATGGTTGTGTGTATTAATCAGCTTTTTCTCATTGTTGGGGTGAGAGCAATATTCCCTAGTGACTTTCTACATCTAAGCAGACACAGAGCTCTGCATCTTGTTTTATAGTCTGCATTTTTGATCTAACAGAATACCGTAAAATCTTTCTAGTTTAATGGTTGCTTAATATTTCATTGTGAGGATGCATCATAATTATTTTTGATGAACACTGAAGGATTTCTACCTTTTTTTTTTTTGAGACGGAGTTTTGCTCTTGTTGCCCAGGCTAGAGTGCAATGGCATGGTCTCGGCTCACTGCAATCTCTGTCTCCCACGTTCAAGAGATTCTCCTGCGTCAGCCTCCCAAATAGCTGGGATTATAGGCACCCATCACCGTGCCCAACTAATTTTTGTGTTTTTAGTAGAGACAGGGTTTCACCATGTTGGCCAGGCTGGTCTCGAACTTCTGACCTCAGGTGATCCACCTACCTCAGCCTCCCAAAGTGCTGGAATTAAAGTCATGAGCCACCATACCCGGCCCCATCTTATTTATTTATTTTTTTTATAATTATAATAGTGGTACGATGGTCAACTTTGTATATAAATCTTTGACCACAGCTATGATACTTTCCTTCAGCTAAAATCAGAATTGCCAAGTCAAGTAATACATAAAACTCTTGGCTTTTGATACCTGTTTTCATATGAATTTCAAAATCTTTGATTGCAGTTTTATGTTTTGGGCCATTTGTAGCATTGCCTTTTAAAACAGATAGCTGGGTGTGGTGGCTCATGCCTGTAATCCCAGCACTTTGGGAGGCCGAGTTGGGAGAATTGCTTTAAGCCAGGAGTTTGAGACCAGCCTCGGCAACAAAGAGAGCTCCTGTCTCTACCAAAAATAAGACAATTAGCTGAGCGTGATGGCATGTGCTTATAGTTCCAGCTACTTAGGAGGCTGAGGCAGGAGGATTGCCTCAGCTCAGGAGTTTGAGGCTGCAGTGAGCTGTGATTGAGCCACTGCACTGCAGCCTGGGTGAGTGACACAGGGAGACCCTGTCTCATAAATAAATTAATAAATAAATAAGATACACTGTTCTATTCTATACCCATGGCCAAAGTCAAAGACACTGTCTCTTCATTTCCCTCCTTTTTTGTTGAAGAGAAAAATCTGACGTAGTGGAAACATCCCCACGTCCCTGTCCAGAATCCTCCCCCATCTCGGTGGAAGAAGAAGGTAGAATGGTCACAAAATCTGGTGTCTACGTAGGTAAATTAACAGATGGGGTATGTTGCGTATTTCTCGTGTTTACTCTCTCCAGCTCTCTGTGCTAGGACATATGACTCCATAATGCATGAATGTCATCTTAGTCCTGGTTTACAACATGACTCTTTTTCTAAAGAATCTAGTTAATGCTGGGCTAGAAAGAGAGTGGCGTAGGAGAAATATTTGTTTAAACAAGAGGCATCTGAAGCCATAAGTGCATGTACTTAAGGCAAGACATGGAGTGATTAACTAGAAACACATCCATTACTTTTGCTGTCCAAATTGTTCTTTCCATAAGATGATTTGTGAGGTTGATGTCCTTGTGACAGCAATTTTCTGAAAATATTAAATAAGGCTGAGTCCCTGTTAAAAATCGAGAGCATGATTCATACATATTTGTGAAATGTGAGTACCTTTTCTCTCTTACTGCTGCAAACTGCTGACAGCGATGTATTATGGAGACCCCTTGTCAGTTGACAGTTGAAGTGGAAATATTGTTGTAAGTAATGAATTTGTTGATAGCTGTTCCATTACCCAGAATGAATATTTAGATTAGTCATGTGCAGGCTGTCATGTCAGAACTACCAGGAGCTTTTCCTTTTATCTAATTTACTCTAATTCCTCAGTCCCCATCTCAGCATGTTATATCCTATTGAATGTGTCAAGGGATGATTAGATTGAGAGATGCGAAGTTTTGTTATCGACACAATTTCTACAGGAGCACTGGAGAAATTAAACCCTTGCTGAACAAACCTGGGTGGAACTCTCAGCCATTTTCTTTCTTTTTTTTTTTTT
>NW_012108297.1:1104172-1105436 GCF_000951045.1 Mandrillus leucophaeus | reverse complement strand
TAAATATTCCTCCATCCTTTTATTTTGAGCCTATGTGTGTCTTTGCACATGAGGTGGGTCTCCTGAATACAGCACACCGATGGGTTTTGACTCTATCTAATTTGCCAGTCTGTGTCTTTTAATTGGGGCATTTAACCCATTTACATTTAAGGTGAATATTGTTCTGCGTGAAAATCAACAGAATATACATTCTTCTCAGCACCACATCGCACTTATTCTAAAACTGACCACATAATTGGAAGTAAAACACTCCTCAGCAAATGCAAAAGAACAGAAATCATAACAAACAGTCTCTCAGACCACAGTGCAATCAAATTAGAACTCAGGATTAAGAAACTCACTCAAAACTGCACAACCACATGGAAACTGAACAACCTGCTCCTGAATGACCACTGGGTAACAAAATTGAGGCAGAAATAAGTAAGTTCTTTGAAACCAATGAGAACAAAGACACAACATACCAGAATCTGTGGGACACAGCTAAAGCAGTGTTTAGAGGGAAATCTACAGCACTAAATGCCCACAGAAGAAAGCAGGAAAGATCTAAAATCGACATCCTAACATCACAATTAAAAGAACTAGAGAAGCAAGAGCAAACAAATTCAAAAGCTAGCAGACGATAAGAAATAACTAAGATCAGAGCAGAACTGAAGGAGATGGAGACACGAAAAACCCTTCAAAAAATCAATGAATCCAGGAGCTGTTTTTTTTGAAAAGATTAACAAAATAGACCACTAGCCAGACTAATAAAGAAGAAAAGGGAGAAAAATAAAATAGACACAATAAAAAATGATAAAGGGGCTATCACACAGAAATACAAACTACCATCAGAGAATACTATACACAAATAAACTAGAAAATCTGGAAGAAATGAATAAATTCCTGGACAGATACACCCTCCCAAGACTAAACCAGGAAGAAGTCGAATCCCTGAATAGACCAATAACAAGTTCTGAAATTGAGGCAGTAATTAATAGCCTAGCAATCAAAAAAAGCCCAGGACCAGAGGGATTCACGGCTGAATTCTACCAGAGGTACAAAGAGGAGCTGGTACCATTCCTTCTGAAACTATTCCAAGCAATAGAAAAAGAGGGACTCCTCCCTAACTCATTTGATGAGACCAGCATCATCCTGATACCAAAACCTGGCAGAGACACAACAAAAAAAGAAAATTTCAGGGCAATATCCCTGATGAACATCGATGCAAAAATCTTCAATAAAATGCTGGCAAACCAAATCCAGGAGCAGATCAGGAGATCGAGAC
>NW_012108297.1:1103184-1104122 GCF_000951045.1 Mandrillus leucophaeus | reverse complement strand
TCGACACAATTTCTACAGGAGCACTGGAGAAATTAAACCCTTGCTGAACAAACCTGGGTGGAACTCTCAGCCATTTTCTTTCTTTTTTTTTTTTTTATCAGTACATAGCACATCCAGAGACAAGGAAGAGCCCTCAGTTGAGAGGCCGCATGTGAGATGCTTCGTGAATGGCACCAAGGGCATATATTGAAAGTCACCCTTCCCGGATTACACATTTTAGCTTTATTACATACTCATTGAAACCACTCTGAAAAGTGCTGCTTGATGCTGCTTGCCCTTTCTGTGTCCCTGGAGGTATTCTGAAGGTCAGAAGAGAGATATACAACAGTGAGGCTTGGTGATACCATATAGAGTAACAGACAGGATTCCACACCCAGGCATTTTTTAACGGTGTGAAGCATAGACAGAACTGCAGTCTGTGCTAACATTAGATTATTTATTCATTCAGTCAGTTGACACAAGGAGGCAGCTACGGGGGGTAAAATACGGTCCTAAAATCAAAACGATTTCAGTTTTGTCATTCTGTCTCTGAGATTCTGACTCCACATCTAGAGCAGGGTAATAATGATACCTATCTTACAAAATTATTGGGAAAATACATTAGTTAATATATGTGAAAGTATGGAGGAGATGTGCAATAAATATTTGTGTTATTAACTACACATACTGCACTCTATAGGAGCTATTCCATTTATAAAGACTTTAGGTTCTAAAAGGCTGTACAGGTGTTGATTATTTTTATAAGTCAAAAGTGACTAAGTGTAATTTAAGCTATCATTTCCAGATGCATTTCTATAAATAAAAACGTAAGTATATTCTGTTGATTTGGAGTGGAGAGTTCCATAGATGTCTATTAGGTCCACTTGGTCCAGAGCTGAGTTCAAGTCCTGAATATCCTTGTTAATTTTCTGTCTTGTTGATCTGTCTAATATTGACAG
>NW_012108297.1:1065989-1100619 GCF_000951045.1 Mandrillus leucophaeus | reverse complement strand
AAAAAAAAAAAAAAAAAAGAATCAATATCATTAAAATGGCCATACTGCCCAAAGTAATTTATAGATTCAGTGCTATCCCCATCAAGCTACCACTGACTTTCTTCACAGAATTAGAAAAAACTAGTTTAAATTTCATATGGAACCATAAAAGAGCCCATATAGCCAAGACAATCCTAAGCAAAAAGAACAAAGTTGGAGGCATCACACTACCTGACTTCAAACTATACTACAAGGCTACAGTAACTGAAACAGCATGATACTGGCACCAAAACAGACATACAGACCAGTGAAACAGAACAGAAGCCTCAGAAATAACACCACACATCTACAACCATATGATCTTTGACAAACCTGACAAAAAACAAGCAATAGGGAAAGGATTCCCTGTTTAACAAATGGTGTTTAGAAAACTGGCTAACCAAATGCAGAAAACTGAAACTGGACCCCTTCCTTACACCTTATACAAAAATTAACTCAAGATGGATTAAAGACTTAAATGTAATACCTAAAACCATAAAAACCCTAGATGAAAACCTAGGCAATACCATTCAGGACTTAGTCATGGGCAAAGACTTCATGACTAAAACACAAAAAGCAATGGCAATGAAAGCCAAAATTGACAAATGGAATCTAATTAAACTAAAGAGCTTCTTCACAGCAAAAGAAACTATCATCAGAGTGAACAGGCAACCTACAGAATGGGAGAAAAATTTTGCAATCTATCCATCTGACAAAGGGCTAATATCCAGAATCTACAAAGAACTTAAACAAATTTATAAGAAAAAAACAACCCCATCAAAAAGTGGACAAAGGATATGAACAGACATTTCTCAAAAGAAGACATATATGCATCCAAGAAACATATGAAAAAACGCTCATTATCACTGGTCATTAGAGAAATGCAAATCAAAACCACAATGAGGTACCATCTCACGCCAGTTACAATGGTGATCATTAAAAACTCAGGAAACAACAGATGCTGGAGAGGGTGTGGAGAAATAGGAACGCTTTTACATTGTTAGTGGGAGTGTAAATTAGTTCAACCATTGTAGAAGACAGTGTGGTGATTCCTCAAGGATCTAAAATCAGAAATACCATTTGACCCAGCAATCCCATTACTGGGCATATACCCAAAGGATTAGAAATCATTCTACTATAAAGACACATGTACACGTGTGTTTATTGCAGCACTATTCACAATAGCAAAGACTTGGAACCATCCCAAATGCCCGTCAATTATAGACTGGATAAAGAAAATGTGGCACATGTACACCATGGAATACTATGCAGCCATGAAAAAAGGATGGGTTCACGTCCTTTGCAGGGACATGGATGAAGCTGGAAACCATCATTCTCGGCAATCTAACACAGGAACAGAAAACCAAAACACTGCATGTTCTCCCTCATAAATGGGAGTTGAGCAATGAGAACACATGGACACAGGGAGGGGATCATCACATACCCTGGTCTGTCCGGGGGAGTGGGGGGGGTTAGGGGAGGAATAGCATTAGAAGAAATACCTAATGTAGGTGACGGGTTGATGGGTGCAGCAAACCACCATGGCACATGTATACCTATGTAACAAATCTGCACGTTCTGCAATGTATCCCAGAACTTAAGGAATAATAATAATAATAATAATAATGAAAAAATACATAAGTAGTCTTTATCAAAGCTTTAAAACCAAGAGTACTCGTCTCTTCCTTACATTCTATTAAACATTTTCCCCCATCGTGGACCTCTGATGTCTAGTGTTTTCATTTGCCACCCACTGACCAGCTGATGTTCTGCTGATTTGGGTGGTCTCTGAACACAGCAACTTGGAACTCATGGAGCCACCCTTGGCTTACAGCAGACATGTCGGCAACAGCTGTTTCACTGTGCTTGGGCTTAAGTTCCCTTATAAACTCCTGGCCTTCACCAGCATTAACAAAGTGTAGGCCCAGAGGGTAATGATGATATCTATCTTACAAAATTATTGGGTGACTAAAGTAGTTAGTACATGTGAAAGTTAATTGTTGCTAACATCTAGCTCCAGTCTCAAAAAGTTTCCTTTTTCATTTTGCCAATCCCTGTTCCTTCCTCTTTGATCACTATTCACTCCTTAGCCTTAAGAATTCTTCCTGCTGTGCCATGAGCCCCCTGCAACACTTGGCATTCTGTCATGCTTTCAGTTTGAAAAACTATTTTTACTTTTGTTTTCATCCTGATTATGTGCCTCTTTTTAGCAGCATCTTAAAGACACTCACTACTTTTATACTTTTCTAACTGATGATGTTACTGCTGTTCATAAAATATCTCAGAACTTTAGCACAAACCTAGCTAACACACCCCTGACTAATGAACAAAGCGGCCACATGCTTGCTTGTGGCCACTAATACCATCTGCTGGTGATAGGTAAAAAGGTTGAAGCCTTTTTCCACCCTGCTTTGTTCATACTTGTGAACTTCCTTAAATGGAAAATTTGTAAGTAGAGGCATTTCTATAATGAGGGGTATGGAAGATACAAAGGGAAAAAAAGAGAGTCCTTGCCTTTATATATCTTGTAATTTAATTGGGAAGAAAAGGCACACACTTATGAAATAGCCAGGGACTCCCAAATTTGTATATGAAAGTGATACTGTAGTAGATGAGGATATTAAGAACCAAAGGGGATTCACAATTTCGGAGGGAATGATAGGATGAGGTCCTACATGAAGTGATGGTTCTTTCTGACTGGCAGGGTGAGAGCCTTCTGACGGCTGTCATTCTTCAGGAACATTCTTCAGGAACTGAGTTTATTCTCAGTTAAGACTTCTTTTATATATCTCAGTAAATGCTAAAAATTCTCTGTGTGTAGGTCTTACATGTTTCTTTTTTGGTTTATTTCTAGACATTCTGCAATTTTTGTAATTATCATCAACAGGAATCACTGAATTTTTATCACAGACAGTGAGAGGGACTGTGAGTGGATGCCCAGACATCCAACCTTCCCTCCCTAGGTATCCTAGGCTAACAGTGGGAAGTATCACGTTGACCAGACAAGTTTCAGAGTGCCACTGGGAGCCACCTACCTGGAGAGGACATTATCTCGGTTGTTGCCCACGGGCATGCTGGCCAGAGGCAGGGGATCCTGATGGAGAGCCAATGTCCAGATATTTTATGTAATCCCACCTTGGAAATTAGAAGTTCACATTCTCCCCTTTTTGCTTTTCTTAAAGAAATGCTTTCATGGTTTCAAAAAAAATTTTTTTTTTAAAGTAAAGCATAGACTAGCTCCCGTCTTGCGGAAAGCTATCTAACTGCAAAGGGTGGTCTAAGAGTCAAATTCTTAATCTAAAATATGAAAATTACCAAGAGTAAAAGGAATGAATTACCAGTGAAATAGAGACCAAAGAAATCATTGTCAACCTACCAGCCGAAGAAAATTCTTGTCAGAAATTGACTTTGGACAGGCTCCCTGTCTGAGTCACTTACTTCTCTTCACACTGCCTGTTTTCCTATAAAACAATAATAAAACTGTCACACCGATAAGATCCTAGTGCTGAGATAATGTGATTTGTCAAAACATGCTCATTCACTTTGGGAGGCCGAAGTGGGCGGATCACCTGAGGTCAGGAGTTCAAGACCAGCCTGACCAACATGGCGAAACCCCATCTCTACTAAAAATACAATAATTAGCCAGGGTGGTGGCAGACCCCTGTAATCCCAGCTACTCGGGAGGCTGAGGCAGGAGAATTGCTTGAACTCGAGAGACAGAGGTTGCAGTGAGCCGAGATTGCGCCATTGCACTCCAGCCTGGGTGACAGAGCAGGACTCTGTCTCATTAAAAAAAAAAAAAATGCTCATTGACTCAACTGAAATGTGCTGACTCTTCTGCCATTTGACTTTCTTTTATAAACCTACTGTTATTAGTCTTCCATTTTATTTTATTTTGTTTTATTTTATTTATTTTTTTTTTTTTTGAGAAGGAGTCTCACTTTGTCACCCAGGCTGGAGTGCGGTGGCGTTATCTCGGCTTACTGCAAGCTCCGCCTCCCGGGTTCACGCCATTCTCCTGCCTCAGCCTCCCAAGTAGCTGGGACTACAGGCGCCCGCCACCAGGCCCGGCTGATTTTTTGTATTTTTAGTAGAGATGGGGTTTCACCATGTTAGCCAGGATGGTCTCGATCTCCTGACCTCGTGATCCACCCACCTCGGCCTCCCAAAGTGCTGGGATTACAAGCGTGAGCCACCACGCCCGGCCTAGTCTTCCATTTTAAAGAAGAGAAAAGCAATTATTCAGATGTCCTAACTGTCAAGAGATTTGGAGAAACTATATACATATATAGTTCTTAGCTGGGCATAATTTGAAAGCCTATCTATTATCTAGCTAGCTAGCTAGCTATCATCAACTTTCAAATTCTGTCCAACTAGTTCTGCCCCACTGAGAACATGGATTTCTGTGATAATGAAAACTTTCTCTTACAATCAGAGGGCCAACAATTGTTGTAAAGGACTGAGAGAGCTACATGTCATATGTGACTGTAATAACCAACATTTTAGGGGGAAAATGTGATGTTAAGAGTCTTAGAATCCCAGGTGGTGGTGAGGGGATTTCTGGATCCTGAAGGTCAAGTGTTTCCAGAGAAAAAGAGGAATAGAGATTAGGAAACACCTTCTAATGTGGGAGCTCGAGCAGGGAGAGATTCTACAACTGTGGTAGCTCTATTTAATATGATAATGCATTTCTCTTTCTTTGTGCCCTTTGTGTGTTTGCTGATTATTAACTGTACCAACTACCAGGAAAAGAGAAGAGGGTGTGGGGGACCAAGATTTAAACCATTCAAACTTCATATTGAAAGTCTGGGTACAAGTTATATTAGAAGAAGGGATGATTAACTTGAGGGGTCTGAGGTCTTTCTCTCTCTCTCTCTTTTTTTTTTTTTTTTTTTTGCGACAGGGTTTCACTTTGTTGCCAAGGGTGGAGTGCAGTGACATGAACAGGGCTCATTGGAGCCTCGACCTTCCGGGCTCAAGTGATCCTCCTGTCTCAGTCCTCCCAAGTAGCTGGGACTACAGGCACATACCACTACACCCAGCTAATTTTTGAATTTTTAGTAGAGACAGGATTTTGTCATGCTGCCCAGGCAGGTCTTGAACCCCTGAACTCAAGGGATCTGCCCGCCTCAGCTGCCCAAAGTGTTGTGACTACAGGTGTGAGCGTGCCTGACTGAAGTCTTTCTCTTCTAATTGTCACCAGCATCTAATGTGTCTCCATCTCCTCTGTTACTGTGGACAATTATGAGCTGACATTGCCTTGCATATACATAGGCAAAACATTTACTTTGAAGTGATCCCCCTCAGGTATTCTTTTTACTCTTGAAAATTTAAAATTCTAATAAGCCCAGTGTAAGTCTATATCTAGTCTTAGAATAACAATAACAGCTTCCAGTTGTTATTTTTTATAATTTCTATAGCATTCTTTATCATGTTGATGTTAGTGTATTGAGGACCTATTGTGCACCAGACACTTCCTTGTGCATATGAAATTCCTCTTCCTTATCTCTATGCATGGTAGACTCTGAGGCTCTGAGAAGTTGACTCGGTAATATTTTGTAAACGGTAGAATTGGAATCTGAACCCAACTCTGTCTTGGTCCAAAGTGCATGCTCTTTCTACTGAGTTACGCTGTCATAATATTTATAGGGAATAATGTCTTTCTTCTTCCTCCACTTCACCCTATTGCCTGCTTACTTTGCTGGTATGTTTTATATTTTATTTCATTTCTGAGTTATTCAGAATAAGAAACTGTGCTTGCTTAATTATGAGTCAGAGCTGTCTTCTGCATAAAACTTTTTAACAACTTCCTCTTGGGAAAAAAAAATTGCAACTGTTATGTCAATGCCATGGCCACGGTTACCCTATCTCTTGGTTTCTGTTTTGTACCTCACTTCCTACTAATGCCATTCCCCTCACACTTCAGGCTATTTCGTGACACTGTGCTTTTGCTCATGTTTCTTTGGCTTAGATCCTCACTCCTCGAAATGTAGTTCCAGGACCAGCAGCATCAATGTCACCCAGGAGCTTGTTAGAAAGGCAGGATCTCATGCCCCACTCCAGACCCCAGGTGATTCAAATGCACAGTAATGGTTTTGAGAAGCACTGACGTAGAATGTTCTTATTATGTTTTTCACCTAGTTAATTTTTTCTTACATTTTATTATATTTTGTTTTGTTTTCGCTCTTGTTACCCAGGCTGAAGTGCAATGGCACAATCTCAGCTCATGCAACCTCCGCCTCCTAAGTTCAAGCGATTCTCCTGCGTCAGCCTCCCAAGTAGCTAGGACTACAGGCTTGTGACAACATGCCTGGCTAATTTTGTATTTTTTGTAGAGACGGGTTTTCACCATGTTGGCCAGGCTGGTCTCAAACTCCTGACCTCAGGTGATCTGCCCGCCTCAGCCTTCCAAAGTGCTGGGATTATAGGCGTGAGCCACCACACCTGGCCAATTTTTTAATTTTTTATTTCAATCGGTTTTTGGGAAACAGGTGGTGTTTGGTGACATGAATAAGTTCTTTAGTGCTGGTGATTTCTGAGACTTTGGTGCACCCATCGCCCAAGTAGTGTACACTGTACTTAATGTGTGGTCTTTTATCCCTCACCACCCCCCACCCTTTCCCCCAAGTCCCCAAAGTCCAGTGTATCATTCTTATGCCTTTGTGTCCTCATAGCTTAGCATCCACATATAAGTGAGAACATACGATGTTTAGTTTTCCATTCCTGGGTAACTTCACTTAGAGTAATAGTCTCCAATTCCATCCAGGTTGCTGTGGATGCCATTCTTTCTTTTTTACACCTAGCCAACTCTTAATCGTTCTTCAAAACTCACCTCTAAGAAGCTAAGGTCAGTAGTTCTCAAAATATAGTCCAAAGACTCTTGGTCAGGGGGTCCCCAAGACCCTTTCAGAGGGTCTGTAAGGTCCTCTTGTCCAGCTACACATCTGTGCGAGACAGACTTTCTTCATAGACTTCAACCAAAACAACATATTGCAACAGACTGCCTGCAGCAGCAGAGAGGTGAATCCAGCTGCCTTTCATAAAGCCCGGCTTCCAGAAGATCTGCAAAGATACCACACAGTGTCATTCTTCACACTGAATCTTTTTGTTGCATTGAAAAATACAGTTATTTTTCCTAAAAATATGTAATTTATTTAGCATGTAATAGGTTTATTATTTTAATGAATTGATATATTTAATATTAATTTTATATTAACAAATACACATATATTTTATATGTAATCTTTTAGATATAATTTTATATAATTAACATATTAACATTTGATATTTAATGAAGTAATAAAACATTTCCCAGTTTTAATTTCCCATACAGTAAATAGCAATAGCTCTAACCCCCGTAAACAAAAGGTCTTTGGCATTCTCAATCATTTTTTTTTTTTTTGACACAAGTTCTCACTCTGTCACCCAGACTGGAGTGCAGTGGCACACTCACGGCTCACTGTAGCCTCAACTTCCCCAGGCTCAGGTGATCTCCTACCTCAGCCTCCAGAATAGCTGGGACCATAGGTGTGTACCACATTCCTGGATAATTTTTGTATTTTTTGTGGAGACGCAGTTTTGCCATGTTGCCCAAGCTGGTCTTGAACTCCTGGGCTCAGGTAATCCACTGGCCTTGGCCTCCCAAAGTGCTGGGATTACAGGCATGAGCCACTGTGCCTGGCCTCAATATTTTTTTAATGTAAAAGGGTCCTGAGACCAAAGAGCTTTGGATCAATTTTCCGGGGGGTGAACGAAGTGCCCTCCTTAGCAGGTCTATGATATCATGGGCATAACTCACCGTTACACTTATCATTTTATATTAAAATAATCTGCTCATAGAGCTCTCTCATTAGACAATAAGCTTCATGAGGACTATGTGCTATTCATCTTTCCATTTACTGAACCTGATGAACTACCTAACAACCCCTCCCACTCCCGTCCAAAAATAATTGAGGACCAAGGAGTATGTCTACTATCTAGTTTATAGAGAGCACTAGACAACCTACAGCTGAGACCTGCAGCTTTAGCAGGGATGAACTGTGCATGACGCTGAAGGAAGCAGCACATGGACATCACCACTCGTGGAGTTTCATCCCCTCAAAGTGCGTTTCACCAGCCTGGAGTTCTGTCTCCTGGGATGAGGCAGGGAAGCTCTGTGAACATACTACCCATTCATGCATGGTCACGCCAGATGAACAGTAATCTCCAGTATTCATGGTGCCTTCAAAGGCCCGGTGACCCTCAAAGATGCAGGGAGAGGACTACCTACAAAGATGTGGATGTTTCAACAGGAGACCCATTTGACCATGTCTTCTGTCAATTACCTTGGCAAACTCCAGTGTGAGAGGAGGAAGGCATGGGTCTTCCCTACACCAGAATCCCATGTTGTCAGACCAAATTCTACCACAAGTAGCAGTGTGAGACTTGATGAAGACCTACCTCTGCCCTTTGGACACCCTGACAGTCCCTTGCATGGAAGTCATGATAACAGTAGTCTCCTGAGGGCACACACAGGTCACCTTCTATTCAGAATCCAGCCGCAGAATCCTGTCAGTGGTGGGGCACAGGATGGAGCAAGGCCCTAGGTAATGCCCCTCTGAAAAATGTTTGCTACTGGGAGGTACCCTTACAGTATTTTTAGCCAGTCCAAATATTTTGAGCACCCTTTTTTACCAGTGAAAATTCATTTCCCTTATTCTAATTACAAATTACTTAGGGGTGATTAGAGATAAAAATAGTTGGAGCCTTGTAACAGACCTCTGGTATGTGAACTGATTAGCTCGCCAGGTGCTCGCTAAGCATACCTGAAATATGGATTTTTTTGTTACAGTACTTCATATTTTAATGAATGCCACTAAGGTGAAGAATCACTCACACACACACACACAGACACACACACACACCCCCCTCTCACCCTATTTATGCTGGAGAATCTTCAAGTAAATCACAAGCAGTATAACAATGTCATTAAGTTCAAATACACATAGTGGAGTGAAAACTAAATAGTGTCTCACTACTCAGCTATCTAGGAGTTTCATTTAACTGGAATAAACCAAGGACCCGTAAATAAACGAAGAGAACCATTATTAGACACTATATACATTATTGCATGGAATCCTCGAAACTCCAAAGCACATGTTCCACCCTGCAGCTCCGTATAAAGAGATCTTCGAATCTATCAATCCTCCTAGGTTTTCATTCTTAGTCTCGGCATGACCGACTCCTTCAGGTCGCACCCAGAACCCAGGTGTTCTTGATTTGCACACAAATTGAGTAGTCTTAGTTGTCTGGTTTACAAACCCTTCACAGATAAAGATAAGTTAGAAGGAACAAAGAAGCAACTGCTGGTGGCAACACTGACAGAAATGACAGCTGCTCAGGGTAGACCTGAAATTAAGGGATGGGCCAGCAAAATTTAGTAAGTAAATATAAGAACCCAGTTCTTACAGTAACTGACTCATATATAATGACTCAGATAAGATCGAGACTCATACCTCAATAGACCCTGCTGGCAAAACACAGAGCATCCACTGTTGTTTCTCTAGATCATGCTCATGCCATGAGATACCTCTTAGGCACCACTGCAGACTCTCTCTGGACTTCCTCTGTCCTAAGGCATTTGGCCATTTGCTCTGAGCAGCTCTCTGTGCACTCCAACTGGCTTTGGTAGGTTCATCCCAAGACACCCTCTTCACACCTGCACATGTGGGCCTCCTGCCTTGGGACTCCTCTGTTGGTGCTGGAGCCTGAGGCACCTCTCAGCCTCCAGGTTTGCAATCCAGAAGTTTGCATGTGGTAGAGGGGCTGGGATGAAAGGCAGGAGCTGGTGAGACATTCTTCCCCCAAACATCTCCCAAAGGGAATGCCCTGAGGTTCAGTGGCTCAGATGGCCTCTTGGAAGATGGTCCAGCCCGACTGAGATAGCAAATAGTGGCTAGTGCAGTAACACACTCTCCTGTTAGCTGCCCCACCTCCCCTGCCTCCCACACTCTTGCCCTGGACTTGAGCTTTGTTTATAAAATAATAGCACATAAGCTTTTGCCTCGAGTCCTGCTGTCTGGGGAACCCAGGTTAAGACATTCCTCACTATCAAGGAAGGTCAAGTTTGTTTCATAATCTCTGATTAAGAAGGCAAAAAAAATGAGTAATGATTTCCATATACAGTTTCTGTATTTATCTTCTCCTCTTACTATCATTCCCAATATGAACAGTTTTTCTTTAAGTCCAGGTAATCGAACATGTATATCTTCAACTAGGAAGAAAACTCAGCTGCGTGAAATGATTATCTTCCTGAGTTTTTACAGCACGGTTGTACTGAAGGGACATCAAATGATGCGATAATCATAGTTGAGAGGAGATCTTTCAGGGTAGGCGGTCTGGAGAAAATCAATCTCGAGCTGATTTCTGAAGACTAGAGAGCATGAGGAGGACAATGCAGCTTGAACACAGGGAGGGAACCCGTGTAACCTTTAGAGCACATTGTTGTGCACAAGGGTCATATCTTTTACGTGAGAAACGAAGACGCTGTGTTATATCAGCCTGTTCATTTTTACCCTCAACAAGAAAACTGGTCAGCCCACCTAATCCATTCAGCTACCTCAGCTGATATTGATCGTGAAGGTGGCTAAAATAACTCCATTGGCTCTTTTCCCCAGTGGAGGCTGACTGGCTGCTGGTGTGTAGCTTATTATTGATAGTTGTTAGAGTTTTGGAATTAAACTTGCTCCCTTGAATGGGGTGGAGGATTGTACTCTGTCTGTTGGCCTTTCAGCAAAAGATCTACATATATGTAGGCTAAAACAATCGGGAGCACACCTGCACACATACATGAACACACAGGCACATATGCACATGTGTACAGGCACTACTATCTAGTGTCACTGTCATTCCTTTAAAATTTTCCTACCAAAAAAAGTAGAGATGGCTGGGTGTGGTGGCTCATGCCTGTAATCTTAGCACTTTGGGAAGCCAAGATGGATGGATCACTTGAGACCAGGAGTTCAAGACCAACCTGGCCAACATGGTGAAACCCTGTCTCTTCTAAAAATACAAAAAAATTAACTGGGCATGGTGTTGCATGCCCATAATTCCAGCTAATGGGGAGGCTGAGGCAGGAGAATCACTTGACCCCAGAAAGCAGAGGCTGCAGTGAGCTGAGATTACACCACTGCACTCCAGCCTGGGTGACAGCGCAAGACTCCATCTGAAAAGGGGCAAAAAAAAAAAAAAAAGCCAAAGCCAGAGAAAAATACCTTTTCCCTGCTGCATTTCAAGGTTGTGAAGAAGATGCTTTTGTGAAGCAGTGGTCTGCCCTCTGCTTCCTCCACAGGGAAGGAGATGCATCCAGAAGATGCAGGGCCATGCATCTGGATGATCCAAGTAAAAGGTTTTCTTCCACAGAACGCTTATCATAGAGTAGCACAGGGGAGGAGATGTCAAGACTAATTCAGAGTCAAAGCCAGCTCTGGAGTAGTTCGATTACAACTTTCAGAGAATACTTCAAGCATAGCAGTCCTAAGTGCTTTCGCTTAAAGACACTGCACACAGGAGAGACAAAACCCATTTTCAACTTAAACAATTCAAAAAGCTTGGAAGATTTTCGGCAAAATTCCATAGAGCTGCCCCCAAAATGGGCTTCCATTTTCAGATGTGCATCCACGTGCATCGCATATTTCACCTCCCTGTGGGCAATGCCAGAGGAGACAAAGGAAGGGGGAGAGAATGTTCCATGCATTTGCAAACTGTCAAGGCATATCATTTGTCCTCTAAATGAGTGTTTACTAAGCATCCGCATGATTTTTCTTTGTCCCCTACAAGATGCAAAAATTGTAGGGAAAATGAATTTCTGACCAGGCTTTACGTGAAATAAAAAAACCAAACATGTTTAATCAAGATGCCAGTGACAGCTCATCGCTCATCATTATGGTGCATTTGTGGGGCTGTAATTTCTTTCTCACCCGTTGTGGTGTTTGCTTCTTTTCACATTTCCTCAGGCTGGCCCCCTTGGAAGTCGGCAGGTCATTTCCCCCGCTTCATGCTCTAATGGATTTCACTCTCAAGATCTCACACACCACCAGCTCTGGATTGCTATGTTTAGGGTTAGCAAAGCAGTAGGAAAACGCTTGCAGAGAACGGTGATTCCTTTTTCATCCGAAGAAAAATGAGAGTTTGAAGATGCTTATCACACTCAGATTTGGGGAAATAAAAAGAAATTCCAAATTCTTTCTTCTCTACAAAACACATTTTTTGTTTCAAGGCTATTCTTAGTGTTTCAGTGCTCTTTATCGATGCAGTTTATTGGAGTTGAAGAAATTGAAAGGTTAGCACCCATATCTGGATTTGTGTTCTGTGTCCAAGGCTTACTTGGATTGGGGTGCTGTTGTGTGCAATGCCTTTTGATTGTGTAAAAATGGACTCCTTGTCCAGAACTAAATGCTGAGGAATGTCTTCCCAATTGTGGTTTTGGTGCAATGAGAATTTGGGAGGGGTGGGCAGTGGAAAGGCTTTCAGCATCCGTTGTGGACCTGTCCTTATCAGTTGTCACCTTCAAGCTATAGAAAGCTGCTCTAGAAATACCTGTAAAGTAAGTTTGACTGCTTTTGCCTTTGTGTTTTTGACAAATATTTGGGTCTATGGTGTCAAATCTGTGGAGGAGAGCCAGTCTATTTTTTGGGTCATTCTTGGGTTGATCCCACCCCTTCCCTCTAGTTCTTCCTCTTTCTTTTGCCCTCTTTTTTTTTTTTTTTTTTTTTTTTTTGAGACAGGGTCTTACTCTGTCATCCAGGCTGGAGTGCAGTGGTGCGATATCGGCTCACTGCAATCTCCACCTCCCAGGTTCAAGCGATCCTACTGCCTCAGCCTCTCTAGTACCTGATACTACAGATGTTCACCTCCACACCCAGCTAGTTTTTGTATTTTTAGTAGACATGGGGTTTCACCATGTTGGCCAGGCTGGTCTTGAATTCCTGACCTCAAGTGATCCTTCCACCTTGGCCTCCCAAAGTGCTGGAATTATAGGTGTGAGCCACTGGCACCTGGCCACTCTTTTGCTGTCTTGATGAGTTTAGGCACCTTTTCCTATCCCAGGGTCTGAGTGTTCATAGGTAGGCAGAGAGGAAGTCGCTCACATTCCAAACCAAGACCGAACCTGTTAAAGTGGCTGTTAATCTCAAATATTGTCAAAATTTTACCATAATTGGAAGCTCAGGGAATGACCTAAAAGCTCAAGCTCAGAAATTGTTCATTTAAACTGGGGGTAGAAACCCTCACAGTGAAATCTGTTGCTACCTGGGAGTTGGGTCCTGATAAGCAAGAATGTCTTTAATTAAGTTCTTGGCTTTATGTACACAATCCTACATGGGCACCAATCCAAGAGGTAAGCATCTTATGAAGAACGTAAAAGCAGTCTGCACAGTTATCGCATGGTTATGGTTTTTGGGAAACCTTGGGATTGTATCTCTCATACTCCTTGCCTTACTGAAATCACTGTAGTGTTTTTATTTTCTTGGGAAACCAAGACTCATCGTTTGTTAACCAAAATATCATTCAGTTAGTTATTCTACAAATATTTAGGAGTGCTTGCCATGTGGGATTCTCTCTGTGAGACCTTGGGGAGTTGGCCTTTCTGCTGAATTCTGCCAGCCCAGCAGTGTATCCATGTCATAGGTCTGGTTACCCTAGAAACTGGCTCTGAGATGGATATTACACTGTAGAAAGTTTACTGGAGCAGGTCCTTGGGATCAATACCTGTGGAAGAAGGGGCAAAAGCAAGATGGGTAAAGGGAAGAAGCTGGGCTTTGAACAGTCTCAGTGGAGACATTAGTCAGCCCAGTGGGGACCAGGCCTGGACAATGGGCTCCTCTGGTCAGTCACCGATGTGCAGTCATTAGGGGAGGGGCATGACCTCGGGCAAGGCAGCTGTCCACCAGAGGCGGCACTGCCAGCTACTGGGAGAGTAAGTCCTTTAATCCTAAGTGGCAACCTGGGTGGCACATCACAATGTCCACTACGGTGTGCTAAGATGCTTTTAGCTACTCTACAGAAAATCTTGACTCAACTGGCTTCAACAATAGGACATTCCTTGCATCTCAAAGTAAGACATCAGGGATAAAGCACCTCCAGGATTGGTTAGTTCCGTGGCTCACCAGCTTATCTAAGGAGCTCTCCATCCATCTGCTCTGTCAGCCTGAAGAGGCAACTTGGCTTCTCAGGCTTCTTCCTTTCATAGTCACAGATGGCTGTTGTGGGACTGGGTGTCACTGCAGGAAAGAGAAATGATTTCTGCCCTTGTGCTCTTTCTATTGTTGAGGAAGATATTTCCTTGTATTTCTCTTTCTTTATTGTGGTGAAATATACAAAACATAAAATTCATCATTTTAACCATTCATAAGAGTGAAATTCTGTGGCATTAAGTACACTAATGATAATGTATAACCATCACCACTATACACAAAACTTTGTCATCATTCCCAATAAGAACTCTGTTCTTATGAAATAATAACTTTCTCTTTATCCTCAGCTCCTGGTAATTTCTATTCTCTTTTCTGCCTCTATGAATTTTCCTATTGTAGGTGCCTCAAGTATAAGCATACAGTATTTGTCCTTTTTGTCTGGTTTATTTTACTAATCTTAATGTTTTCAAGGCTTATCCATGTTGCAGCATATATGAAAATCTCATTCCTCTTCATGGCTGACTACTGTTCTATTGTATATATGTACAACATTGTTTGTCTACTCATCCACTGAATAACGTTGCTACCAACATGGGCATACAGATATCTGTTCGTGTCCCTGCTTTTTATTCTTTTGGATACATACCTGGGAGTGAAAATCCTGTGTCATATGATAACTTGATATTTAGCCTTTGGAGAAACCATCAAACCATTTCCTGCAGTGGCTGTGCCACTTCACATTCCTCCATCAGTGCATGAGGAGTCCAGTATTTCTACATCCTTGCTAACATTTACTTCCCTTTTATGAGGTACGGCCATCCTTTCCCTCGAGTCTTATTGGCCTCTATTGTGTCACATGCCCACTCCTAAATTAATTATTTGCAAAGTGAAGGAGATTACCAAAATTGCTTTAAACCAGTCAGGACCAGGGCCCTGGGTAGGGTCTACATTCCCCTAAAGGAGGACAGTTAGATATCTGAAGAAAATCCAGACATTCCAGCAAGAAAGAAAGGATGGGACGAGGAAGAATAAAGCGAAGCTACCATCAATGTTTGCAACAGAGTGGCTTTAAAAATAGAAATGCCCAGACCAGAGATTCTGATTCACTTGGTCTGCAGTGGGTGCTCAGCATCAGTCACTTTTAAATGTTCCCAATTGATTCTAATGTGCAGTCAGGGCTGCGAGCCCTGATCTAGCAGGTTAGGCTGCCCATTAAGCCAGCATGTGTGAATACTGAGAGATGAGAAGGACAACATGCTACAGGAACGCTGTGCAGTGCACCTTGCCTGGTCCAGGGGGACTGAGGAAAACCCCTGAGAGGAAGTGATGTTCAGACGGATACTTGGAAGAGGCAAGTCAGCCAGGGCTGGGGAAGAGTGTCATAGACACAGGGCAGCGTGTGGTCCAGTTTAAGAACAGGAAGAAGCTCAGTCTATCTAGAGTGTACACAGTGTCCACTTCTAACCTTGAGGGGACAATATTTTTACTCAAAGATGTGCAACTCATGGGGCAAGGTCTATGTTCAACATTCTAGCTGCATTTATCTCTGGTAAGTTTCCCTCTCTCTGTGCCATGTTCTTGGTTGGCTGAGTGAGCAGCAGGTTATACTAGAGGCAGCAGACATTCAGGGTTTAAGAATTGAGTTTGAAACCTTCCCATGCTCTATACATCCGGTGTGGCTGTGGGGAAGGCCCATGATCTCTCTGGACCTCTGCACAGTTCCTGCAAAAGAGGTTATAAAAACTACGTCATAGGGCCGTTATGGAACTCATTAAAAAATGTATGTGAGCGACATCATAAATATGCTGATGAGTTACAAACTTCTACTCCCATCCCCACCTCTCTCTAGGGCACATCTTGACTCCAGACCTGTATGTTGATATCCCCTACCTGGCAGCCCCATTTGGAAGTACATTGGGCATCTCCCGCTTACCGTGTCCAAGACAGAGCTCTTCATATGCCACTCCAAACCAGCTCCTCCTCCGTTCTCCCCTACATAGGCTTAGGGCATCTTCATCCTTGGTGTCATCCTTGACTCCACTCTTTCTCTCTAACATGGAGTCTGTTAACAAGTCCTACCACTCTACTTTAGAAATATACCCAGATTCTAACCATTTCTTACCACCTCCATGACTATCCAGGTTCAGGCCACCATATTCTTTAACCCGGATCATGTGACAGCCTCCTACAAGGCCCTCCAAACTTGATCCCCCATCATTCCTACTTTATCTCCTACAACCCTCCCTCTTGTTCATTTGCTCCAGCTCCAAGTCTCATGCAGCCCCAGTCTGCATGACTTCAGGGCCTTGCTATTTGTGGGTACCCTGCCCCCAATTAGCCAGATGGCTAACTTCTCACTTCCTCAAGCCTTTAGTCAAAAACCATAGTGTCGGCAAGCCCTCCCATAGACACACTATTTAAAATTTCAGTGCCTGCCCTTAATATGTCATATTCTCCTTCTCTGCTTTGTTTTTTTCTTCCTGGTATTTACCACTAATGTGCGTTACAATTTGCTTACTTATATTGTTCATTGTCTGTGTTCCCTGCCAGAATATACCAGATATAGAGATCTCTGCCAGTATACCCCTGCTCCACAAAGCCGGGGATTGTCTGTTTTATTCACCTTCTTTTTTTTTTTTTTTTTTTGACATGGAGTTTCGCTTCTTCGCCTGGGCTGGAGTGCAATGGCGTGATCTTGGCTCACTGCAACCTCTGCCTCCTGGGTTCAAGCAATTCTCCTGCCTCAGCCTCCCCAGTACCTGGAATTACAGACATAAGCCACCACGCCCGGCCTTGTTCACCTTCTGTCTCAGTTCTAGGGCAGTACCTGGCGTGTAGTAAGCACCTAATACATTTATTAGTACAGCATTTTATAGAAGAGAAACCTGAGGCTCAGTGCGATTAAATAATTCATTCAAGGTCACACAGCTAGAAGGCATTGTGTAGTTAAATGTTCTGTGATGCTTTTCAACAATAACAAAAAACCCATTTAGCAAAAAGACAGGGCAGCATCAATGACTCCAGCCCTCCTCCCTAGCACCAGATGAAGAAAGGAAATCTAAAAGAGGGCGCTGTGGAGTTGCTCTGTGGCCCCTTGGCGAGACCATTCAGGTTTGAGTGTTACTAGATGAGGAAGCTGGGGAGCCATCTCAGCACTTCTTCTGAAGCACAAAGGCCAGTGACTGTTATTAAAAGGAGACCAGCTGCTGGAGGCTAAAAGTGCACAGGAGGAAGGGGTACTCCCTACTCAGGAAGGATTTGCTAAGTCGGCTTGAGATGGTCAGGGAGGATTTTTAGACCGTTTTCAGCATCAAGACCCATCTCACTGGCTATCCTACACAGACTTACTGTGCCCCCTAAAAATTCCTTCTTTCATCCATTCTACTGAACATACAAAGAGGAATCCTAGCCGATTACAGGGAGGACAATCAGGGAACAACTCTAGAAGTAGATCTCTGCAGCATCATTGGAATGAGGACAGGGATTATTATTTTTTTTTAAGAATGTCTTTTTTGAGGAAGAGGAAATGTGCCTGGACCATGGGAGTTCTAGTTGGGGAAGCCCGGGCCTTTTTCCTCCTTACCCTTGGGAAATCACATTACTATTGCTCTCTGTTCACAGGGACCCACCCGCTTGGCAGGGTAGAGCTTCTAGAAGCAGAGCCAAGGCAGGCAGGAGGCTCTTCAAACAGTTCAGAGGGAGGAGGCAGGGGCAGGGTCTGAGTGGAAGCTGGGTGCTACAGGCTGGGGTCAGACTAGAGAAGGCCAGTTCCACAGGACTGGGGTCAGACAGCAGGAGCCAGAGCAGGGCCTCGGTCTCTCCCTGGGAGGCCACAGCACCTCCCTCCGCCTGGGGCCTTCATTACTCGAGGGTGTCTACTCCAAACCTGCTGCAAACATTCAGAGAGAGAAGTGCCCAGGGTCCGGCAGAGAGCCATCCCTCCACACGTGTTTCTCTCCCTCTTCTTTCAGAAGCAAGATGGGAGTGGGGACAATGGCTCAGAGCAGGACTGGGAGAGGCTCCCTTGAAAGGCCTGGCTTATAATCCAGAGAGCGGAGGAAGGAGAAGAAGCTGCTGGAGTTGCAAGATGGCTTCTGTTGCCATTGTTCAGTTGCTTTCTTTCCTCCTAAGAGGTGCGAACAAGAAGTAACAGAGCCAAGTCTCTGGGTACCTCTTCCATGTTCCCTCCGTAGCCCCTTCCTCCTTACATGCTCACCACCAGCTCCCAGGTCCTTGGTCTGTGCAGGGCCTGTGCACTCCACACAGACATCCTCTTCGATAATGCTCCCAGGTCTTGGCTGTGGTCCTTTCTGGAAATTGCCCTTGGCCACAGACAGCTGCCTCGCCCAAACATTTGCCCTCCCAGGGGCTCCCTGAGGCCAATGCCCAGATGATGCAAGGATAATACCTTTCAATTTCATACAGGTCTTAAGATCATCTGGCCCAGAACGCCCCATCGGATCCGCTGAAACTCACTGTGGGTGACCTCCCTCCGCCCAGTGCTGCCTTCCTCCCTTACTCACAGATCATCTGAAGAGAACTCCCTAAGAGCCTTCTGCCCATGACTCTAGAAAGCCACCTCTAAGGCGCTGAGTCCCTTAGTTGTCTTTGGTCTTTGCCCCTCCAAACACAGCCCTCTCATTTGACTTCCTTAGGCACCCACTATCCACTAAAATGCAGCCATCCTGTATCCCAGTGACTGGAAAATGGGTGCTGATGGGTTAATACGGTGCCCAGTAAAAATATTTACCATGATGGGAGCTGACACACGCACAGCTAGCAGTCTGCAAAGCACATTGAAGTACATTATTTCAATTGCAAGGCAGAATAGCATGGTGGTCTCTGAAGTGACTCTGCCTGAATTTGAATTTCTGTCCCACTGCTTATGAGCCTTGCGACTTTGGGCCAGCTACCCCTTTCTGTTGCTCAATTTCCCTATCTGTAAAATGGGGATAATAGTCCCATCTTCAGAGAATGTTTGTTAGAATTAAATGAGTCAATACATATAAAGGTCTCAGAACTGCCCTAGCATATGGCAAGCACATAGTATGCCTTAGCTATTAGTATTTGATCCTCACAACAACCCTGCGGTACTACAGTTTCTACCTGTGTTGGGTACGTCTCAAGACACTCATATTCTCCGCCCAGCTTTTCACTCCAGCTGTTTGTTCAGCCACCTGCTGGCACGGGTGTAACAGCACCTTGCTGAGCTGTGCGGCTTCTCTTACTTCCTGCCTGAGATGTCTGCAGAGCCCACTTGTCTGTTCTGACTCAAGCAAACCTGGAAGTGTGAGGGAGCTAATATCCCATGTGACACCCCTTGATGCCAAGGAGGTATTGGAGCCAATGGAAAAACAGTCCCTTCTTTTATTCCCTGAGAGGATAATCTAGACGTATATCGTGTCCCATCAAAATCCAAGTTCAGTTGCCCCAGCAGTAGCCACTCCAGTAATGCATGCAGTCACCGCCCTCCCCCATTCCCCATTTCCTTGAGCCCATTTGCCCATCCATGCCTGTCAGTGGAGCTCACATCCCAGAGTAAACTGCCCAGACACAGGCCATTGCCTCGTGGTCTGCTTTTTTTTTTTTTGGGGGGGGCGGGGAGGTGGGGCAGGGCAGGGGGCAGGGCATCTAATTGTGCATAGGAGAAGAGTGAAAGAATAAAAAGAAGCACGTTCTAAACACCATGGAATACTATGCAGCCATAAAAGGGAACAAGATCATGTCTTTTGTGGGGACATGGATGGAGCTAGAAGCCATTATCCTCAGCAAATTAACACAGGAACAGAAAACCAAACACCGCATGTTCTCACTTATAAGTGGGAGCTGAACAATGAGAACACATGGACACAGGAAGGGGAACAACACACACTGGGGCCTGTTGGTGGGGCAGGGAGGGGAAAGCATCAGGATAAATAGGCGATGGGTTGATAGGTGCAGCAAACCAGCATGGCACACGTTTCCCTATGTAACAAACCTGCATGTCCTGCACATGTGTCCTGGAACTTAAAATAAAAAATTTTAAAAAGAACCATACAATAGAAGAAAGAAAGAAAGAAAAAAAGGCATGTTCAACATACATCATCAGATCTGGACTCAAGTCAGAGTCTTCCACCTACCAAATTTCATGCCCTCACTCTGTGCCGCACATCTGTTAAGATGCATAAGATACATATGCATCTTAACAGAGGCCTTCTAGAAGCTTGATTAGGCTGCTGGAGGCCGAGGAGGAACACGCTGTGAACAGGTAGCTTCAGATACTTTCATGTTCCAGCCCTTCTCCTGCCCCTGCATAGAGACAATCCTGCATGGTAAGAGGGCGGTGAGCAGTGGCTCCACTTGGCTGAAGCCTGGGGTGGGGGCTGCACCTAACTTGTCTTTGTATCGCCAGCACTTAGCTCATGTATCAGTAACACTCAGGGTCTGGCACATAGCAGGTACTCAGTAAATGTTTGCTGGATGCATAGGTCCAGAACTCAAACTATGGGTGATTTGCTTCTTAATGGTTACTTTCTATGTGGCCACGCCTGTTTCTATATTTATTTTTTTGTTTTTTGGGGTATTTTTGCTGGTTTGGAATGTATATCTCTGATGGACAGAGAACTCTTTTGGGGTGGAAGATTGTCTACCTTTTTACCAAGGTGAGTTAGTACAGAATTATGTACCTAAAATTATTTAAGAAGCATTAAATATTTCTCAAAATTATCTGAGAAAACCTGAATATCAGGTTGATTGAAGAAAGGAATCTCTAGGTGCTATCTGAACTGGTGCCTGTAGGATAAATGTCGCTCTAAGATACATGGGGTTGGCCAGCACAGTGTTGATTATACTGAAATTCTTCTGAGGTATGCCACAGGGCCTACCACTTCCTATAGCATTCTACCTGTCCCAACTCTCAAATTTGTGTCACCTGCTTAGCCCTTGCAGGTATGTGAGTCCTGTGAGCCCCACACAACAGGCTTCCGTATATAGAAAGTGTTGAAGGAGCTGACTGGCACACTTCCCTCCTTGGGCTTTTTTCTGACTTTCCCTGTGACTTGCCCAGCCCATCCCCTGTCCCATCAGCGGGTCCTCGTGGTGATACAGTGTCTTGCCCTGTAGGTACTATAAGATCTCCGTGGTGCTCATGTGCTTTGCCGTCCCCACGCTGGTGCCCTGGTACATCTGGGGAGAGAGCCTGTGGAATTCCTACTTCTTGGCCTCTATTCTCCGCTATACCATCTCACTCAATGTCGCCTGGCTAGTCAACAGCGCCGCCCACATGTATGGAAACCGGCCCTATGACAAGCACATCAGCCCTCGGCAGAACCCACTCGTCGCTCTGGGTGCCATTGGTAAGTAGGGGTGGTGAGGGCCAGTGGGGAGAATGGTGGCCCAGGTTTTCTTGGCCTCTCAGTAGTTTTGTGGAATCAGTAAAGAGAGCCAGTGGAGTGGAGTTCAGTGAACTTGAGCTTTTATTTTTTTCCGAAACGGAGTCGCACTCTGTTGCCCAGACTGGAGTGCAGTGGTACAATCTCGGCTGACTGCAGCCTCTGCTTCCTGGGTTCAAGCAATTCTCCTGCCCCAGCCTCCTGAGGAGCTGGGATTACAGGCATCCACCACTATCCCTGGCTAATTTTTTTTTTTTTTTTTTTTAGTAGAGACAGGGTTTCACTATGTTGGCCAGGATGGTCTCGAATTCCTGACCCCCAAGTAATCCGCCCTCCTTGGCCTGCCAGAGGAGCTTTGGCTTTAGGATCCTGACTCTTGGACAAGTCATATGATCTCTCTGATTTACAGTTGTCCTATCTGTGAAATGGGACTAGCAATGCTTCATAGGAATATGTAAACCGCTTAGCACAGTGCCTGGCATGTAGCAGGTAATCAGTAACTACTAGTTATTCATCATGACCATGGAAATGTTCTAAAGGAGAAGCAGCAGTTGACTCTTCTCTCAAATTGCCCTGACCATTCTGGCCTCAGCTGTCCAATCATTTGGCAGAGCTTAAGAAAAAAGGCCTTCAAGCAAAGACGTGGGAAGGAATGAGACTTGGCATTTCACAGGACCATAAAACAGTTATGAGCGAGGCCTCTGGAGTCAGTGACTTTGGTTGAGTCCTGTTTCCTCCACTTACTCTCTGGGCAAGTCACCTGTTCTTCTACCTTTTGCGTCCCCATCTGTAAAGTGGGGGTAATATTAGCACTTACCTCCTCCTGGGGTCATTAGAGGGCTAGATGAGTTGATACAGAGATACAGAGTGTTCCTGCCAGTGCTTGTATGAAACAAGCCTTCATGATGTTACTTTTTTTTTTTTTTTTTGAAATGGAGTCTTGCTCTGTCGCCCAGGCTGGAGTGCAGTGGCACAATCTCAGCTCACTGC
This sequence comes from Mandrillus leucophaeus, assembly GCF_000951045.1. Lineage (NCBI taxonomy): Eukaryota > Metazoa > Chordata > Mammalia > Primates > Cercopithecidae > Mandrillus > Mandrillus leucophaeus. The sequence goes on along the minus strand of NW_012108297.1, from coordinate 1,078,070 downwards.
AAGCTCCGCCTCCCGGGTTCACGCCATTCTCCTGCCTCAGCCTCCCAAGTAGCTGGGACTACAGGTGCCCGCCACCGTGCCCGGCTAATTTTTTGGTATTTTTTAGTAGAGACAGGGTTTCACCCTGTTAGCCAGGATGGTCTCGATCTCCTGACCTCGTAATCTGCCCGCCTCGGCCTCCCAAAGTGCTGGGATTACAGGCGTGAGCCACCGCGCCCAGCCCGTGATGTTGTTTTTATTGCCAGTCATGTGTTCTTAGGCACTTACTTGTCCCTTCTGTGCATTTATGTCCTCGTTTTAATCATAGCAGGAATAATCATAGCAGTTACTTCGGAGACCTCAGGCTAGAAGGAGTTAACACCTGTTAAAGCACTTAGCACTGTGCCTGGCACATGACAGGTGATTAAGAAATATTAGCTCTACCTTTATAGAAGCAACTCAGACTTGTTGGTAAGCTGAGCCTTGAGCACAGAGATCAAACACAGGAAAGTTCCTGCTGTTAAGTAGAAATGGTCTCTGTGTCACTCGGTGATGAGATGCTGCATCACTTCATTAGGGCCATCTGTTTTTCAGACCCCAGGGATCCCAAAGTTCTTGTCAACTTGCACTGATGGCAGCAATAGATGGTGGAGCAAACACTACATTTAGCCAGGGAATAACTGCATAAGCAAGGAGAAAATACCTTGGAAAACAGGAGGAGCGGTGCCCCGACCCTTTCTATAGCTTTCCCCTCCTCTTGCCCTGCATCTTCTGAAAGGACTGTAATGCAGGGAGCTGTGGGCAGTGTTGATTCTGTGAGTAGACAGAAATGGGGACAAGATGGACCGTCCTCATGTAGGGATGGGTGAGCCGGGAGACTCAAGCAGTGTGGCCATGACACGAGCCCAAAGGAGCTGGGCATTGGTTATGAGTCTATCCAGGTCAACACTGGACTCCCAGACAGTTTGCCTCCCAAGAGTCCTTAGAAAGCTCTTGCCATACCCAACTGTGCAGTAGAGTGGGGAATACATCATAGTGCCTATTTCTGAAAATAGGGTGAAGAAACTTTTCCATACTGCTCTTTAATCCAGGAAAAACACTAAAAATGATGAGGCGGGGAGGTGGTGTGCAGGGTAGGGATGTCCTAAATTTAAAAGAAAATTGCAGACCACGCATGGATCCATCTTGAGGTACTCATTATAGAACAAAATCTTCCAAACAGGGTCAATAGGAGAACTATATGATGACTAGTAGCCACTTAAGAAGTAAGAGAAGAGTCTGACAGTTTCTCAAACAGTTAAGAATAGTTACTGTATGATCCAGCAACTCTACTCCTACATTTATACCAAAGAGAAATGAAAACATATGTCCACACAAAAACTTGTATATGAATGTTCATAGCAACATTATCCATAATAGCTGAAAGTGGAAACAACTCAAATGTCCATCACTGATGAATGGATACGCACGATGTTGTACATCCATATAATGAAATACTGTTTGGTAATAAAAAGAATGAAGAGCTGATACTTGATACAATATGAATGAACCTTGAAAACATTTTTAAGTGACAGAAGCTAGTCACAAAGGGCTACATATTGTATGATTTTATGTATATGAAATGTCCAAAATAGGCAAATCTACACAGATAGAAAACAGTACTGGGAGGGAGTAGGAGGCGGTTGGGGGTGATGGTTAAGGCATGTGGGTCTTTTTAGAGAGTAATGAAAATGTTGTAAAATTCATTGTGGTGATGGATGCATAACTGTGAATATATTAAAAGCCATTAAATTGTATACTTCAAGAGGGTGAATTATACAGTAAGTGAATTTTATCTCAATAAAGCTGTTTATGAAAATCAAATGAACTAATTCATTAGAGAAATGCAAATTAAAGCCACAATGAGATATTACCTCACACTTATTTGAATGACTATTATCAGAAGGATAAAAGATAACAAGTGTTGATGAGGATGTGAAAAAAGGGAACCCTTGCACACTGTTGGTTAGGATGTAAATTAGTATAGCCATTATGGAAAACAGTATGGAGGTTGCTCAAAAAATTAAAAATAGAGCTACCATATGATCTAACAGTCCTACTTCTGGGTATATATCCAAAGGAAATGAAATCAAGATGTTGAAGAGATATCTACACTCCCATGTTTAAACAGGATTATTCACAGTAGCCAAGATGTACAGTCAAATTAAGTGTCCATCAACAGATGAATGGATAAAGAAAATGTATCACATATGCATCATGGAATACTATTCAGCCTTAAAAAAGAGAAAATCCTGTTATTTGCAACAACTTGAATGAACCTGGAGAACATTATGCTAAGTGAAGTAAGCCAAGCACAGAAAGACAAACGCTGCACAATCTCACTTCTATGTGGAATCTAAAAAACTTGAACTCATAGAAGTAGAGCAGAATGGTGGTTACCAGAGACTGGGGCAGGGGGGTTGTTGAGAGAGATTGGTCAAAGGGTACACATTTACAATCTGACTAGAGGAACAAGTTCAAGAGGTCTATTGTAAAACACGGCGATAGTGACTACAGTCAATAACAATGTATTGTATTATTGAAAATCACTGAGAGAGTAGATTTTAAGTGTTCTTACCACAAAAACATAAGTATGTGAGGTAATGCACATGTCACTTGGCTCAATTTAACTATTCCAAAATTTATACATATCTCAAAACCCCATGTTGTACATGATAAATATATACAAATTTTATGTGTCAATTAAAAAATAAGTAAAAGAAATTTTAAAAATCAAATCAGAGAAGCCATGAGAGCTCTCATGAGTACATCTTTTAAAAGAAGTGAGAGAGTAATGCAAATCAAAACCACAATGAGATACCATCTCACACCAGTTAGAATGGCGATCATTAAAAAGTCAGGAAACAACGGGAGCTGGAGAGGATGTGGAGAAATAGGAACACTTTTACACTGTTGGTGGGACTGAAAACTAGTTCAACCATTGTGGAAGACAGTGTGGCGATTCCTCAAGGATCTAGAACTAGAAACACCATTTGACCCAGCCATCCCATTACTAGGTATATACCCAAAGGATTATAAATCATGCTGCTATAAAGACACATGCACACGTATGTTTATTGCGGCACTATTCACAATAGCAAAGACTTGGAACGAACCCACATGTCCATTAATGATAGACTGGATTAAGAAAATGTGGCACATATACACCATGAAATACTATGCAGCCATTAAAAAGGATGAGTTCGTGTCCTTTGTAGCAACATAGATGAAGCTGGAAACCACCATTCTCAGCAAACTATCACAAGGACAGAAAACCAAACACCACATGTTCTCACTCATAGGTGGGAACTGAACAATGAGAACACCTGGACACAGGGTGGGGAACATCACACACCGGGGCCTGTCATGGGGTGGGGGGAGTGGGGAGGGATAGCATTAGGAGATACACCTAATGTAAATGATGAGTTAATGGGTGCAGCACACCAACATGGCACATGTATACACATGTAACAAACCTGCATGTTGTGCACATGTACCCTAGAATTTCAAGTATAATAAATAAATAATAATAATAATAAAGAAAAGCTACATAAAAAAAAGCGAGAGGGTAAAAGCTGCCCACTGACCACTGGAAGGGGTAGAATAATATATAAGTACATTCTAGATACTTAAAGATATTTAATTTAGTTACCTATTTGAGTGATTCTCATTTCTCTCTCCTAAGCTCTTCCAAAAAAGGATTTTTAAATCACTCCAGCCCACAGAGACTATTTTTTAAAAACAATTGTACATCAAAATGATGATCTGTTATCAGCCATTTAGCATTTACCTTAAGAGGGATAGCTCTGAGGTCGTAGCATCATGTCTACAGTTCACACAGGAAAGTTAATCTTGTGGCGATGTGCTAACTTTATTGCTATTTTTTCTGTTCATGTTGTTTGTCTAGCTAACTAAGTCAATGCCTTTGGAGGCAGTAACCAAGTCTTTTGCTCCTCACCGAGCCTGACACCATGTCCCGCACATGGTAAACCCTGAAAAAATAGGTGATGCAAAAAATCTATGCAGAGAGGTGGTGACTGAATTATTTCAATGCCCGCTTTGTCTTCCAGGTGAAGGCTTCCATAATTACCATCACACCTTTCCCTTTGACTACTCTGCGAGTGAATTTGGCTTAAATTTTAACCCAACCACCTGGTTCATTGATCTCATGTGCTGGCTGGGGCTGGCCACTGACCGCAAACGGGCAACCAAGCCGATGATCGAGGCCCGGAAGGCCAGGACTGGAGACAGCAGTGCTTGAACCTGGAACAGCCATCCCACATGTCTGCCATTGCACCCTCGGTTCATGGCTTTGGTTACAATAGTTCTCTTGTACATTGGATCGTGGGAGGGGCAGAGGGTGGGGAAGGAATGGAATTATGTGGCTTGGGAATTTTTTTGTTTCTCTCAAAATAATGTTGAAATACAATTATCAATGAAAAAACTTTTTTTTTTTTTGAGACAGAGTCTCACTCTGTCACCCAGCCTGGAGTGCAGTGGCGCGATCTCGGCTCACTGCAGCCTCCACCTCCCTGGTTCAAGCAATTACCCTGCCTCAGCCTCCGGAGTAGCTGAGATTACAGGAGCCTGCCACCATGCCCAGCTAATTTTTTTGTATTTTTAGTAGAGACGGGGTTTCATCATGTTGGCCAGACTAGAGACCAGTCTGACCTCAGGCAATCCACCCGCCTCGGCCTCCCAAAGTGCTAGGATTACAGGCATGAGCCACCGCGCCCGGCCGAAAAACTTTTTCCTTTTTTTTTTTTTTTGAGACGGAGTCTCGCAGTCTCACCTAAGCTGGAGTGCAGTGGCTGGATCTCCGCTCACGGCAAGCTCCACCTCCCGGGTTCACGCCATTCTCCTGCCTCGGCCTCCCAAGTAGCTGGGACTACAGGCACCCGCCACCACGCCCGGCTAATTTTTTGTATTTTTTTAGTAGAAACGGGGTTTCACCGTGTTAGCCAGGATGGTCTCGATCTCATGACCTTGTGATCCACCCGCCTTGGCCTCCCAAAGTGCTGGGATTACAGGCGTGAGCCACCGCGCCTGGCCGAAAAAACTTTATAAGTCAATATTACTATAGTTTAACATTAGAATGTGGACATGTGATTTAATCGCTGTAGCTAAAATACGTCAAATATACATTGTCATGTGCTTAAACATGATGCTAACCCTGACAGGAGGAAGGAAAGTAATATTCTTTCAGTGTGGTTCCGGAGAGCATTTCTTTTATTTTCTACCAATTAAGCCAGCATTGCTTTTAAACAACCATCTGAAGGAGCAGAGAGGCAGGGTAGAAGACAGAAAGGGGGTCTATGTGGTAACTAAAGAATGTTTCTGTTTTGTAATTATTGTGTGTGTGCGTGTGGTTTTTTTTTTGTTTGCTTAAGAGAATCAAAAACTGAAAAAAATGAGAATACAGGAAATGGCTCTTGTATATATTTTTTTGCCATGTTTACCACTCGTGAATGCTCTGCTGTCTTTGCTTCAAGAGAGATTTGTTCACTGCCCAGCTCGTTTTGTGTCCTGAGCCCTATGCTCAGCCCACCTTATAAATCATGCCTGTTTAGATGTTTGATTTTGTTCTGTGTGCCATTGTCATCTTAAGGGTGTATAACTCAGACATGCCAGACATCAAATTAAGCTCAAATTAAGCTCTCGTTTAAATGTTTAAACACCTAATTTATATTCTAATTGATCCCAGCCACTGATGCATGTACTTTAGCTACTTCTGCTAAATAAGCATATTAATTTTCCACATCAGACCATCAGATCTTAAGAACCAACAGTTATCTAGAATTCCGTGTCTACTAATGTTTCATCTGCATGCAGCCTTTATTGATTTTGTAGCAAAATATAAAGTGATCATTATGTAGCTTCTAGATTAAAAAATTTTGTGCGTGAAGTTGCTTTGTAAAGAGCATGTGAAATTAATGGGACAGCGTGTCCTTTGTGTTAGATGTTAGAGCAAAAGAAAGGGCTTATAGTATTAGTATTGGAGCACTTTGAAGATAGGTATTTTCAGAAACGATGTAGGAGTTAAAAGTTACATTTTAAATTTTAGAAAAAGATATGATGGCGATTGGAAATAGTCACAATGAAGTTCTTCATCCAGCAGGTGTTTAACAGTGTTATTTTGCCATTGATAATGTGTAAACTGTGAGTGATTTACAATAAATGATTAAGAATTCATTGGTGTTCTTGTCCAGATACTTCAATGCTGTTTAGAGGGTGTTCTTTCCAAGTGCTTGATGCGTTCTGATGATTGTATGACTCACATTGGGATTTGGGCTCTGGGCTAACAACAGCCCCTGAGACCAGGCCTGTCCTATCCTATCGGCCTTAGGCAACAGCCAGGGGAAGCCAGCAAGTTTTATTTGGAATGTGGAACTCCTAGTGGTGTTGTTCCCCGATTCTCACTCACCAGCAGTCACTGGGAGTGCTTATAGATGATAAATGGGAATCTACTCCTATATGTCACGCAAAGGAGCGTGAAGGACACCTTCCCCTCTCCAGGCCCCACCAATAGTTACCAGAGCTGGGGGAGATGGACTCCTGTTTTCACTCTACTGCTGCCTCTCTCAACCTCACGTCTGCACCATCAAAGTCTCTACCCATCTTTTGCCCCAAAGCAGCTGTGGCCCTGCTGTCAGGTAGAACTTTCTTAACCTGTCTGCAGTTGAGTGGGATTCTAGCCATTGACAGGTACCAGGCCAGATTTCACCATGTAAGGACCCTTTGGATGTGACCATAGCATTTTTCAGCTGCTTCATATCCCAGTCACACATTGCTAAGTCCTTGTAGAGAGTGCAGGTGGAGGGTAGTCATATTCCAAGACAAGTTTGTATCAGCATGATGTGAAATGGCCCTTCCTTGGGAATGTAGATCTTTGACTCCTAAAAGTACTAAACTTACTTACTTGTCCATTAGTCAAAAAGATGACATTTGGAACAGCTATTTGGAATCTTTTCACAAAAGGAGGGTATTTCCCAGCTAGACCAAATAAATCTAGAACCTCCCCCCTCTGAACCTGAGTGCCATCTTTTTTTTCTGCAGCAGAGCCCATGAATGACCTCGGATTGGAATGATTTGGAGGAAGAAGTGGACAAAGGTTAGATTACACTAGTGCCTTCCCTGTCAACGTTCCTTTCAGGTCTCAGCAGCGTCTTAACAGAAAGTAACTCTGGGAGTTATTTCCCAAACCTATCCAAGGTAGCCTTAGACTGATACACTGTTTGAAAGTTTCAGTTTAAGATAAAAAAATGATCCCCCCATGTCTAGTCTTTAATCTCCTCATCCCCACAAGGCTTATTTCAGAAGCACCCACCCCTGCATCTAGGTGAGGGGAGCCCAGGGAAAGCAGTTCCAATAGCATGTGTCCCACAGGCGTCATGGCAGACTCATGGAGCCAGCCTGGGACAGTAGAACCAACTCAGGTTCACCTGGAGTCCCCAGCTCTGCTACTGGCCAGCTCTGTGGCCTTGAGAAACATCAGCCTTTCTGGATTCAGTTTCCTTCTCTGAAAAGAGAGGACTCTTCTCTAAGGTCCCCTTCAGCCCTAACATTTGACCACAGCAAGAGATGTGTGAATCCACCTCTCAAGTTAGCACTCATCCTTTCTGGACATAGAAGGTCAAAAATTGGGAGTGGGAGGGAATAAATGAATCTGAATGGGAGAACACACACTGAGGCTGGAAGGATAGAATGTTCTTGGTTTTAAAAAATCTGCATGTATTTTGCACATTCCCAAAATGCAATGAAGCAATTAAATATAACCCATTATGAAAAACAATTTAATGAGAGAAATTATTACAGAAAGCTCTATGGCTTAATGGGGTAGTAGAAATAGCACTGGACTTGGAGTCCTGAGACCTGGATTTGAACTCTAACTCTTGATCTGACTGGCTGTGTTACCGGGGACCCAGGTTAAGTCTGAAATATGACATATGAAATTGTCATTTACTAGCCTACGGAGCCTCTCTGAGCCTCAGTGTCCTTGTCTACACAACAGGAAGAGCAACATTTATGTGTATTAGATGAATCTAGAAGCCTCATCCCAGTGCCTGGGGCATTGCAGAGCCCCAGGAGACATCAGTTGAGGATGAGTAGCGTGCCCCGCACACAAGCCAGAGACTGCGATATGGTGCAGAGTGCCATAGACCAGAAGTGAGCCAGCTTCTGGGCCTGGTTTTGCTAACTAACCAGATGACTCTAACCTCTGGGAACTTCGGTTTCACTTTCCGTAAAGGAACCAACTGGATTGGATTAACCTGTCCAGCTCTGCCGTTCTGGGGAGTCTTTGCAACCGTGTGCCTCCCTCAGTTCCAGGCCTCTGCGTGGCCCTCTGCACCCCTGGCCTCCTTCTGTGCCTCGCACCTCTATCAAAGGACGGGTCTGGCCTGCAACGTCCCTACACTTCAGTCAGCTTATCAGGACCTGGAATAGAAGATGTGTGGAGGGGAAAGGTTGAAACTCATGGATGAGAGTAAGCTTTGGGGATTATCTGTGAGGTTCGTTTGTCCATTTCACTCCTGTCCCCAATTCCAATGGGGACTGAAAGCCAGTTGTGTTGTCAGTGGCTGAAAGAAATCTCTTAACCTTTATAATCCTTTAAAAAATTCTCCCATTTTTGTCTGGGTGTGGTGGCTCACGCCTGTAATCCCAACACTTTGGGAGGCCGAGGTGGGTGGATCATGAGGTCAGGAGATCGAGACCATCCTGGCTAACAGGGTGAAACTCCATCTCTACTAAAAATACAAAAAACTAGCCGGGCATGGTGGTGGGTGCCTGTAGTCCCAGCTACTCTGGAGGCTGAGGCAGGAGAATCGCTTAAACCCAGGAGGCGGAGCTTGCAGTGAGTTGAGATTGTGCCACTGCACTCCAGCCTGGGCAACAGAGTGAGACTCCGTCTCAAAAAAAAAAACAAAAACAAAAACAAAAGACTCCCATTTTTAGCTTAAGGTGTTAATCAAACTCCTTCCCCTTCCTCTACGTCAAGGATGTGCTATAAATGAACTGGAAACTCCTTTCCTTGTTCCCTCTGCTATTTCCCTGTGGACTGTAGAGTCCGAAGCCCCCATCCCACCCCAAGGATATTCCTGACTTCAACATTTGCAACAGGAGGGAAGACCTGTCTCAGGGCAACAAGCCTGGCTGCCCCAGCAGCTTCTGTGGGCTCCGACGCAGCCTTCTTTCCCTCTCCATTCACTGACATCCCCCCCACCACCCCGTGGTGCCACGACTTCCCATCTGGAAGAGCAGTCAGCCACATCCTGCCCGTGACTACTTCACACGATGCAAAAGGAAAATATCAGCCAACAGCAGCCTGGGCTAGCTGGGGCTGTGAAGGCTTTGCCCTGGAAAAGAGTACCCTTCCTTACAGCTCCTGGCCTACGTTTACTATGGAAAAAAGATGGCATTACCTTCAACCAGCCATCTGAATCCCTCACATAGCTGCCCTCTTCCCCACTTGTTCTCAATCCTCTGTGGGGCAACTCTCAATGTTACCATTGAGAGGAATCTCAGAAGTTGCTTGCTTGCTTTCTTTTCGCTCGTTCTTCCTTTCCTTTTTTCTTTCTTTCTTTCATATAAGGTCTCGCTCTGTCACCCAGGCAGAAGTGCAGCGGCGCGATCTCACCTCATTGCAACTTCCCCTCATTGTAACCTCCACCTCCCAGGTTCAAGCAATCCTCCCACCTCAGCCTCCCCAGTAGCTTGGATTACAGCTGCATGCCACCACACCCGGGTTTTTTTTTTTTTTTTTTCGGGTGGAGATGGGGTTTCACCATGTTGGCCAGGCTGGTCTTAAAACTCCTGACCTCAGGTGATCCGCCCGCCTTGGCCTCCCAAAATGTTGGGATTACAGGCGTGAGCCACCGCGCCCAGCCAGAAGTCTCAGAAGTTGCTTTCTTCTAGAGGCCCCCACTGTGAGACAGAGGCAGCAGCCCCTGTGCTGCGGGTGGACAAAATGACTGGGCCCACCACAGCAAGGGTGTGTTTGTAGTTTTATGACCAGATTTCACATAAGCCTGTGCTCACAGCACATGTATCGCAAAACACGGGAGCTGTGTGTAAGGGTGCGTCCTTATTCTGAGCTGTGTGGCAAAACTGCTGCGTGGGGTCGGGGGAGCTCCCTATAAGGTACATGATGTGAGCATTGGTGATGAACCAGGCTAACTGGGATCTCCGATGTCTCAAAGACAGATGGAATGGTCATGTAGGCAATGTCTTCCAGTTCCAGTAAACGGGTTCTGACACCCAAGGCAGAGGGATAGGGAAGATTCACTTCAGCTCCTTCCTGGCCCTGCAGTTGCTGCCCATGAATCCAAGAACGACTCTGTGAGAACTGACTGAGTGCCTTCTGTTTCCTCCTCGGAACTAAAGGGCACTTTCATTTCTAGCATCGTAAAGTGCTTATTTCGGATGTACCAACCAATGAGCACATCTATTTGCACTGTTGTCCACAGCTCCGGCTGGACTGCACTATTTGCAACACACGGGATCCAAACTCTTTGAGTCAGTGTGTCAGAATGTGCACGCAACTGCACCATGGCCAACCAGCGGATGAAGGATCTCAAAGTGGGTATTTTGGCCTGGATGATTTCAAATAATTAACAGTGAATATATATATATTTTTTGAGGTGGAGTTTCCCTCTTGTTGCCCAGGCTGGAGTGCAATGGCACAATCTCGGCTCACCACAACCTCCGCCTCCTGGGTCCAAGCGATTCTCCTGCCTCAGCCTCTGGAGTAGCTGGGATTACAGGCATGCGCCACCATGCCCAGCTAATTTTGTATTTTTTGTAGAGACGGGGTTTCTCCATGTTCGTCAGATTGGTCTTGAACTCCCAACCTCAGGTGATCCGCCTGTCTCGGCCTCCCAAAGTGCTGAGATTACAGTCATGAGCCACCACGCCCAGCCAACAGTGACTATCTTGATTTTGCCTCTGTGTAGAAAATCTTTAAGCAATGGCCCTTTTCACCACCTTTTCAATCCACTTGAAGTCAGAGGCTTGGGTCAGTCTTAAGACACTGAAATGGACAGGCCTTTTTGCTGTGGTTTTATGTATACATTACCTGATTCTTTGGCCTACCTCTATACCACAGAGGAATATTCAGATTGTTACCTTGTTGGGAGACAAACCGCCAAAGGAAAAATATTGAAAACCTCTGTTCCGTCATCTATATACGTAAGAACTAGAACCAGTGACTGCTTTGGTCTCTTCTATCAAAAACTATGGGAATCAGTAGCAAACAAGCTCAGAAAATGCAAGCTTCTGCTTTACCCAAGCAAAAGATATGGCCAGAGGCTATACAAGCGTTATATCCCATAAAAGAAAAAAACCGGCCAGGCGCAGTGGCTCACGCCTATAATCCCAGCACTTTGGGAGGCCAAGGCAGGTGGATCACTTGAGGCCAGGAGTTGGAGATCAGCCTGGCCAACATGATGAAACCCCATTTCTAGTAAAAATACAAAAATTAGCCGGGTGTGGTGGTGGGCACCTGTAATCCCAGCCACTGGAGAGGCTAAGGATGGAGAATCACTTGAACTGGAAGGCAGAAGTTGCTGTGAGCCAAGATCGCACCATTGCACTCCAGCCTGGGCAATAGAGTGAGACTCCATCTCAAAAAAAAAAAAAAAAAAAGAAAAGAAAAGAAAAAAGAAAAAGAAAGAAAAGCAGGGAAGAGGCTCAAGGCCAGAGTGTTGAGGGTTGTTCAGCTAATCGGCCCCATGTCGAAGGTTTTCTTTATGTAAACAGCTGTAGGTTGACATATAATCATGAAGCTGGTAGATATTCATGGCATGCCATTTGGATGGCTAGCTAGTTCTAAACAATGTCACCTTTTTGTTTTTGTTTTGCTTTGTATTGTTTTGTTTCTTAAATTTCTATCTAAAAGATGTCCTTAAAATGAGCATTGCTATGTCCAAAAAGTTGCAGCATTATAATTCTTGGAAGTAATAATTTGCTTCAAAGTAAGGTCAGTCACCATCAGATGCCATAGTGATTTGTCTGCCAAAGTTCTATGCACCATGTTAGAACTTGGCTGAGTGTGCACAAAGCTCA